>NW_024582386.1:1554976-1674975 GCF_018398535.1 Haplochromis burtoni
TTTTAAAAACTGTAAACTCTCACTGTGGATGTAAGAGCCAAATTGTGGATATTTTGCATCCACTTTATTGTGTAATATTTTAATTGATTGTATTTGATGGCTTAGGCCCCAGGAAGACTAGCAACCACTGTTGTGGAAGCTAATGGAGTTCCTTATAAATAAGCAGACAGATAAACACTATTCTTTCTTTTTTTAACTTTTATTGCCAAAAATAACAAGGCAATTCACATCGACAACATGACCTGAGACCAAATCTGCTCCATATAGTGGTGGGGGTTATTCAAAAACTTAATTTAAAAGAAAAAAACATATATACACATATACATACATACATACATACCAATACCTAAGCACAGATGTAACAATGTTAAGGCTTGAATGTCCTTTCAAGATATTTTATAATTAGTCTCCATTCTTTGTCAAAGGTTGGCACTTTTAGTTGTAGTTGAGCTGTTATCCGTTCCATCGTATAGACATGTCTAGTTTTCAGAAGCCACTGGGCAACTGTAGGTGTTTCTGGTTTGAGCCAGTGAATTGTTATCATTTTTCTTGCAGTCATGAAGGATATGCAGGAGAAAGTGCTGCTCATAGGAGAAACCATCAGGAAAGATATCCAACAAAAAGATCAGGGGATCCATTGGGAGGTTGACTGACAATATGTTTTGTATAATGTTCTTGACATCCATCCAGTACTGTTGTATGTAAACACAGTCCCAAAAAATATGCGTTTGGTCCCCCACAAACCCACACCCTCTCCAACACTTATTACTGACACTACTTTTGGATAGAAAGGTTTTCAGTGGAGTTCTAAAAAAATCTTAATTTAACCTTCCAGTCAAAATCCTTCCACATTTGACTACCCACCCCTCTATGGCAGCCACAACAGACACTCTCCCATGTGACATCATCCAACATTATATTGAGTTCCAATTCCCATTGTTGTTTTATATGATATGCATTATCAGACATGTCAATCAGCAGTTTCTGGTAGATCAAAGACACTTGGTTTTTCAATGTACCTGACTTTTCAAGCAGTTTTATAAAATGATTTTCCAACCCGATTGGTTCTCTTCTAATATTGTCCCAGTCTTTATGCTTTGTAATGTAGTCCCTTAACTGTAAGTATCTATAATGGTCCCCTGGGGATAAAGTATATTTAGCCCTTAGCTGGGAAAAACTTTTAAGAGTATTCTTTTCGAACAGCTGATTGACTGTAATCAATCCTTTCTCCGCCCACCTTTCAAAACTCCCGTCTGACAAAATAAACACTATTCTAATCTTATATTACATTTTTTTAATAGAGCATTATACATATTTTATTTGGATTTCATACATGAATTTATCGTTTGGCTTCCTGTTTTTTTTGCTAGTGCTAGGCTACTGGACGACAGCATTAGCTAACCCGTGTTCTCTATATAGAGAATTGAATGCCAGTGTACAGCCCATATCAAAAGTTTAAGATCACTTGGCAAACCAATATATATTTAGCATGGTTTTATCTTAACAAGATTCCAAGTAGAGCTTCAACATGCAACAAGAAGCAATGGGATTGAGACAAAGCTTTTTTTGAGCATACAATTTATTGAAAACAACGCTTAAACTGAAACAGACTATATTATGAAAGAACAGGTAACTATGGCTGTCATAAAAACGTGGTCAAGCAAAATTCCAGTAGCTCCCTGATCATTTTACCAACACAAGGAAGGAGAAAATGATCTAAATATCTTAGCCCAGCACAAATTTAGCTCTTTTTTTAAATTACTGTTAATCTCCACAGACAATTTCAGTCAGTTTCCACACCTATGTGCCAGTTAATTATGTTTACAGTTGATATTTTTATTCAGTGATACATCACACAACCATTAGGCTAGGTTATTTAGATCATTTTCTCTTTATGTTTTTTGTACTTCAAAGGTCAATATATTCACAACATGAACCTAAAATTTCTGTAACTATGCCAAAGTTATGATACATTAAAAGTCTGCTGGTTTGGCTTTATGTGGAGTGTCACACTTCACAACATTTCTCTTTTCTTGTTCTAGCTCTGCCTCTCGTTCTCCCTCAGTTCTAAAAGCCGTCGGCTCGGCCTTGGCTATCGCCTTCACTGTGATGACCTACCATCGCCCGCTGGGCTCCTTCATCCACTTCATCTGCTCTTGGCTGGTTTGATTCTTCTTCGCTTGGCGATCCAAGACGAACTTCATGGAAAGTCCTTGTGGAGAATGGCTTTATTGAGCCACTGTTGGCCTCGTTTGGTATTTTGACTGGTTTAATGTGGCCGAGACAGGACTGCGCTCTATCACGGGCATACACTGACTGATATTTGCTCCTCTGTACTGTGTGGTGCTGGAGGACTAGCACACATCCTCATGATTTTGTGATACAGTACAGAATACGTTCAGCTTGTCAAATTTACATAAATCTTTGATTGTTACCAGTGTGACTCTGAAGTGCTGTACTGTATGTTTGTAAGTTTTCTCCCCAGCAAACACAACAACCCAAAAGGCAGAGGAAGATGGTAACCATAGCACAAAAAGTTGGACTTCTGGACATACTAAAAGAAGGTAGAAGTTACCGTATTTTTCGGACCATTATAAGGCACACTAAGTGAAAGAAAACAGTCAGACAAATCAAACTTTACTCAGTTCATTCTTCTTGCTTCCTCTACTTCCGTAAGCTACCATTGATGTTGAATTATCTCGCAGCTGTTCTATTCCCATGTTCTGGACCTGAAAACAGGGTTTGATCTTTGTTTTCATTCTATAATACTGCACCTATTTTTCTAGGAAGGTTTGAACTTTCAGGGTGTTTAAACAAGATACAAACGTGTGAAAATTGTCTGGCTGCTCCTGTCTTCTAAGACTTTAAGTTAGAAAGAAATACAAACTTTTCTGTTAATGTTCTGTAAAGGCAAAAAGACATTTATGCAATAATCATGATTTTTCTTTCACATCTGTTTTAAACCATGGACTTAAAGCCCCGACTGTGTCTGTATTAGTGTTTGAATGTATAAAAAGAATGAACAGGTGAAAGAGATCGGCTGCAGGCTCAGGAGAAGGAAAATAAACACCAGAAACAGAAAGAAGGCAAAACCAGAGATAGGATACTGTAAAAGAGTGAGACAGGAAAGAGTGGATATCGTTTGATTATATTCTAAAATTCATCGGTGAACGTTCCGACTGTGTGCTTCTCTGCAGATGTCAAGATCTACAGGAGTCTCTCTTGAGCTCAGCCAGCGGCTACAGCAACTACATAGGGATCCTCAACTGGTGTGTTGTCATGCTGGTAAGTTAAACCTCAGTACATGTCCACGCAGATATGAAAATGTACACCAGCGTGGCTTCCAAAACTGCATAAGATTTAGAAAGTAAGACCCTCATTCAGCTAAATCTTACAGGTCTGGACAGTCCTTGTTAGTCTTTCCTTCTGCCTCAATACTCACTGTACTGCCATCTAGTGGTGGCATACTAACATGTACAACTCCTTGTGTTTGTAAGCTTGAGCTATTTCAATTGACCATGGATCAAAGTTGGATCTGTAGTTATATCACTGTGGATTCATTTTAATACACCATAATGAATAAAATAAAATAAAATGATACTTGAAATTTAAATTGTTGTCCTTATTCCTCTGCCTGTGTTTTTTGAGGTGCAATTGTGGCACAATCCAACGGGTCAGCAGTTAACACCAATGTCTCCTACTCAGGCAACCTCACAACAGTCTGTACAGTTAGTGTAGATGGACGCTTCTACCAACAACACAGAGAAAGAAAGTTAGTGGGTCAAAATATTTGCTGTGTAAATATTAACTTGTTAAAGTAGTTTACCTGGGCCAGCCCTAGTAGTCCTGTGTACACGTCGTTTCTCACAAGCTTGTATTCGTTTTCTAAACATTCAAAAGTTCCAGTATCAAAGTCAGAAGGTATAGCATCAAGTCATTAATGTGACACTCTGATGTGACCTGTTTGTGTGTTTGTCTTTAGACATGTACTACTTTATCTTTGCATTTTGTGATTTAAATTGGGTGAAATAACAATGTTGTGAAATAACAATGGTCTTTGCTCACTTTTCTAATGCTGCAGTTACTTCATTCACACACCAGCAGACTCCTTCTTGCATCGAATTTGCGAAGTTGGCATGCCCCGTATAGCCGTTGCCATTCTGCTTCATTACCACATGCTGAAGCCTTTGAGCCTCAAAATGCTGCCTGCAATAAATATATTTAGATTTGACTTATAGTTTGTTTTCTGTAGTTGAATATTGTGTATCTGTCATTCTCTTAGATTCTTTAGTGAAAATCTGAAATTGTGATATGCCGAGTTAGAACATTTTACTTCTTTGAGTATATTGTGAAAAATATACTCAGCAAAAAAAAATTGACCTAAGTCTGTGTCTTCCAGTGGAGGATCCCAAGTGTTCAGAACTCAATGAAACTGTTCCAGGTGTGTAAACACAGAGACACTAACTGCATCACTCACAGTGGCTCCAGGAATAAAGCAAGAGTCAAGAAATATTTGCCTGAAACTGGAGCGACCTTCAAACATATTTAGATTTGGCTTATAAAGAAAAGGTATCCTTTTATTTGTTACTTCTTAAAGGAAATTGATCTTTCTAGGATGGTGGAGCAGCTGCTGAAAGCTGTGAGTATCAAGACTGCACATCAGAGACTTTTTCATTTTTACGTCAGACTTGTTCTAAATTAAATACTTGACTTAATCCCTTGATTCTGGTGTTGTTGCCTGTTGTTTTTTGTATTGTTTTAACATTTTTGAAGTGAGATTTATACTGTCTCAAGAGTTACATTTGTTAAGCAACAGTAGTTCAACCTTACCAACCTAGACACCTTTTCCTCTCTCCTTTTCTAATCCTCCCCCTGGCTGCCTCCTCCCAGGTTTCTATCCATCTAATATATTCTTCTGTTGGTTTTGACATTCCTCTCTGAACTTTGTGGCAGAGCTGCTGCAGTTTGGAGACCGGGAGTTCTACAGGGACTGGCGGTGAGTCGTCAAGCATACATTTTCTGTGTGACTCCCGAGTTAATGTGATGGCGTGAATTGATGTACGTCCTGAGATTTGATTTTCACCCAGGTGTCATCCACATACCTGAACCAATGACTTGGTGGCGTTTCCATGGTAGGATAACAAAGCCCTCTTTTCCACCTTTTCCATGTACAAATTGGCCACAATGAGTGAAACTGGGGAACCCATGGCACACCCATGTTTCTGCCTGTGGAACTGACCCATTGTTCCAAAAGCAAACACACTTGGCTGATGCTGAGAGTGTTCCTGTTGTTGAGGTTGGAATCATCCTGTAATCTCTTACCTCCAACGCTTCCATGACTGGGATGCAAGTGAAGAGAGATGTAACATTGTACAATACCATTGTTTCATCTGCCTCCATAATGACATCTCTCACATTCTCAACAAAATCCAAGGTGTTCTGGATGTGGTGTTCAGAGCTGCCTATCAACGGGTTGAGGATCCAAGCCAGAAAAATAGAGATGTTATAGGAATTTATGAATGAACATGTGTAGTAGATTTGTGGTCTGCTTTCTTATGACAGCTGGCCTTGCATACAGGTCTCACACACATGGCAGGATTTCCCTTTATTTCATGCTGTCACGTGCTGGTTAAAAAAGCCTCTTTATTAATTTGGAGTCTTAATGAAGCCTTAAAAAACTGCGCTGCATGCACTTCTTCATGAAAGTAGCCACAAGGGGGCAGCTTTGAGCAAAGATGGTCAGAGCTTTCCTCAAATCAGTGGCCAGTTATTCTATTTAAATTATATAAGACCTCATTGTGGTCCATTTTCAGGTCAGTGTGAGACTTTCTGCTGAATTACAGAGTGCTGAGTGTTTTAGATAGATCGGTGGGTTGTTCTGCGTCCTGGTGCGTTACTATGGTAATGAGGCTATGATTAAGTGCTCTTAAAAGTGAGGAAGTGAATTCCCTCCTCTGTGTGTGTGTGTGGCCTGCTTAAGGACCTTTGAGGAATTCAGTTAATGTCTCCCAGAGTTTGTGGAATGAGGAAGTAAAACAGATGATGAATGATTCTTTCAGAGGACTTTTATTGTGAAAATGATCAGAGGAATAAACTGAAACTCACCTCAAATTGTTTTTATTTGTGGACATGTTTACACATTCCTATTTATGGAGCCCGGCGTGTGTTACAGGAATACTAATATGCTGTTACTGTCCCTAATACATATAATAAAATTATCTGGAGCCTATCAGTGATCTAATGGAGGAAAAAAACAATATCCTGTGGCCACTTTGCACTAAAAAGGCCCAAAGCAAGCCAAGAAAATTCCCCCCAAACCGAACTGAAGAAGCTTCTTGGATGAGAGGTGAAACGTCTTCAAGCAACTTAAAGAAGTCCAGACGCTTTTCTTTGCAAGCTCCTTTGACTACAATGACCTGGATGACTGAGAACCTTCACAGACATTTCCCCCCAAACCATTACACCAACACTAGCAGCAGAAGCCTTAATCATATAATCACCCAGAGTGTGGTCTTCTGCTGCTGTAGCCCAGGTTCAGAGATCCTCTTCAGCATACCTTGGTGGAAAAGCAGTTTGTGAAAGCTCAGTGTGAACTTCAGCAGGTCGTCTCGATCGTGTCTACATCCCTAAGTTCAGTTGCTGATGGGCTGATTTTGATATTTGCATTAACAAGCGGTTGAAAAGATGTGCCTAATAAAGTGGCCAGTGAGTGCATATTTTAAATAAAATTTTAAAAGTGTGTAATTCTTCCTGATGACATCCTCCTCGCCGATCATAACAGTCAGGTGTAATGGAAGCTCCGGCACCCAGAGAGCTGTAAATAGACACCACTGTGCAGGCACACACGTGTAACCGAACCTCTCCCAGCAGGCATTGCTGCAGTGGATGTTAACTCCCACCTTTCTCTCTCGCACTGCCACCTAAACCACAGGCAGGTTACTTTCCCTGACCCTGGTGAGGAGACGTTTCACTAAAACTTTGATCCTCTAAAGTCAGGCTTTATAAACACTGGTTTAAAGGACATCCGGTTAAGAGCACGTGTACAGAGTGAACCTTCACACAACTATAACTCCTTCTATAAGTGAAAGCTGGTGTATAAATGAATAATGGCTGACCCCCCACTAAATGCAGCTGCAATACTGGCAGCGCATTATTACCTTGTTTTAAAATGTCTTAAGCCGTAGATGCTGGTTTTGCTTATTGTAAATTGCATTTAAGCTTTAATAATGAGTAATAAATCTTAAGTTAAGAAAAAAATGTGCCTTTCCAGGTTGTGTGTGTGTGTGTTAGCCATCCTCAGCTGCTGCTATACACCAGCCAAAGGAACTTTCTACCCAGCAACTGCAAAGCACCTGTGCTTGTTGTTTTATTGCTTATCTATAATACATGGGTAAATAATCTAACCACTCATAAATAAAGCCTTTCATATTATTAGAAGCTGAAATGAACCATTCAAATTGAGATTCATAGATGGGTTCACTGATGGAAGTGAATAACTTCACCGTGCTTCTGCAAATGCATGCAAATCTAATGAAAATGTTTTTCCTCCCCAGTTTTCAGCAGTAAGTTTCCTGTCAGAGCTGCCTACCAAGTCGCTGCTCTCCCCAGAGTGAGTGTTAACCACAGCTTTACACACCTTTAGCACTGTATTACATTATGTCACACCCACTTTAAAGTCCCTACTGTGCACATATGGATGATGTCATGAATTTCATTTTTATGCTGATTGGAAACAGAAAGGTTGAAAAAGGAGGGATTTGCATTTTATTTTAAACCACAAATTAAACTATTAATCATGTTTTCCGGACTTAATTTGCTTACACTGTCACACAGCGGAGACTCTGCTGCTATTTAGACAAATGAGTAAATGTAGTGTAAATGCTGTTTTTGGATTCGGTCAAATTGTATAAGCTGAACTCGTATTTTCCTCATGTTCAGTCCTGTTTTTCCACTGTTTGTTCAGTTTGGGTTAAATTTACATTAAACGCCAGGGAAACAGCTGTGCGGGGAAAAAGCACATCCTCACAGTTTCAGAGAAACTGAATTCAGAGAATGCAGAGGGTAAATAGCAGACAGGTGCTGATCATCAAATGCACTGGATTATCTGATGATCAGCAAGTGTGAACACCTTTGTAAAAGCAGAAGTTTTGGTGGTTTGCTGGTTTGGATCATTCAGCTGTGTGTTATCAAAATGCCAAGCAGGAACATTTGTAATGATCTTATAGAAGCAAATAATGCTGCCTATCAGTCTGACTTTAAGAGAGCTGTATATAAACAAATACCTGCAAACTTCAATGAACTGAAGCAATGCTGGAAAAAAGAACAAGGCCAAATTCAAGTTATTGCTGCTAAAGGTGGATCTACAATTACAGAGTCATGGGGATCACTTGGTTTTTCATAGGACTACAGAGATTTGTACAAAAACCTTTTGCGGGGGATTTTGAATGACTGTGTGTGTTCATTTTTGGACAATATTATCATTTCATATTTTGCCTCAATCTGCGTCTCCTCCTTTTCTCCTCAGGGTGGGCTGGTGGAAATTGAGGCAATTGTTGTTCTCAGTCCTCTCTCTGACTCCAGACTAGCCGGCCGCATCATTAACAAGCTGTAGCGCCACCAAGTGTCATTATAGATTCAGTGTGGAAGCCTGATTGTATTTCCAGAGAACACCTGAAGAGCCACGCTGAATTTCACCAAAGTCTTTTTCAGTGTTTCAATATTTAAATTTACAACAGAGCAACACTGAGTTGTAACTAGTAAACAATTGCTATGAACAATTCAAAGCAATTTCCATCTTCTACAGATCATTAGAAGAAGATAGACAGGATACAACCTTTTACCTTAAAAAGAAATGGGAAGCTGAACTGACAACAGAGAAGGGATGGGTTAGTATGTGTGAAATACAACACAGTACAACGAATTCGCCGTTGCGGAGGGAATTTTGCTGGAAAAATTTGACGCGTTTTTTTCATTACACCCAAAATTATAAGTAAACAAAGTCCACAGAAATGTTGGAGACTGTGTGGACATTCATAGATGTCCACACATTCAGTTGTTAACACCTCAGAGGCTGCTCATTAAACAAAGAGTAGGGATCCAGTAGGACTGGACGCTCAGATGGAAAAGCCCCAACATCATCTGAACCTCCTCTTGGCTTCTGGTTTGATAATTTCACTCATTAAAAAAAATAAAAAATGCTGTATCACAGTGTGACATGTTTGCTTTCATCCTGCATCGAATTAAAACACAGAGAATATGTGTACTGGGTTTTATTTTAAGGTGATCTTTTTAATTTTTCAACAGCTTATTGCTAATTACAGATTTTTGGGAATACTAAAAATCATGACACATCAGGAAAAAACCCTCTTAGATTTACGCCTACTTTAAATATGATAATAAAATCAAAGCTAGCTACCCCTCACCCCCCAAAAAAGAAATATAATATCTTCTAATATCTAATATACTTTGGCTTTAGTTTTCACAGAAACAAACTCTTAGGTTTCAAGAATAAGTTAAGGACATACAGTTTATGGTGCTATTTCATTACAGATAATAAATAGTAATCTAAGCTTCTCTCAGCTGTTTACTACCTGTTACAGATAAAGAAACCTAAGTGCTGTTGAACTCTATTCACAGTCGAAAAGGAGAGACTGCAGACATCCAGGAGGAGGAAGAAGGCACAGTGGTGACTGAGCACCCGGACTCAAAGTGGTTTCCACGGGGTCTGGATCTTGGCAACAAGACAATGTCTTTCTTTCTCACACACACACACGGACATACTTTCACTCATGCGTGCAGATAAACTCCTCTGTGCAGTCGGTCATGTCGCACGTCACTCACTGGGAGCTGGAAAAGAAACGCAGAGAGGAGGACGCATATTGGAAGAGTTCAAATACCAATTTGTGGATCATGTGACATAAAGAGGAAGCTGCCGGGATGCTCACCAGGTGTCTCGTCTGTTTTGGGCTCTGAGTCAGTCGCTCCAGCATCCCCTTTTTCTGTTTAGAAAGACAGCAAATTAAGACACGAACAAGCTGTCATATTTAAGCTGTGTTCTTCTTATTTTGGCCTTTAGGTGCTGACCAAACACTACTGTCCTCCTCTGTCCACACAGCTGGTACAAACTCTCCTGAAAACACTTTCCCCCACTTGTCCCCAGTGTTACTGCACCACACACACACATTTTAGATCAGTTTGTTTAAGGTATCAGGTTATGTTATGTGAGGTTTATTAGCCCTATGACAGACTGGCCACCTGTCCAGGTGTGGTGGGCTCAGGCAGAAGAACAAAGATGAGTGTATTTTTCCAGGTTTGAGGTATTTTGTCTCTTTCACCAAGTCAGAAATGTGAAACAGCTCGATGGACTGTTAGGATACTTGCTGCCAGCATTCTCGGTTGCCTTATGATTACATTTTTAAAATATATTTATTTAAAGCCCATATTTTGACTGGACAGTTGAAAGAAGAAAGAAAAACTGGGAGGAAGACGTGTAGTAACTGACCTTGCGACAGACTAAGACGTGCTAAGCAGTTTAGAGTTAAAAATATAAACATAGAGCTGGAAAAACTGTGAACATAAATCACCCCCTTTCAAATGTTTTAGCACTCTAATCCTGTCAGATTTCCAGCTTGCAGCATAATGAACACAATAACCAGAACCGAGTTGAAGTGTTAGCATGTTTGCATGCAAACAAACAAAACATCTGACTGTGTTACAGCACACTCCCAAAGTATTGTTGTAGTCTGAAGTGCAGATTTTGCATGAACCTGAACTAAAGCCTCCCTCCCAAACAGAAAAGGAAATTAATCTCCATGCAAACACCTTTAATCTGAAGGTGTTAAAACTTATATTGCAGAACTAGGAATAGCAGATTTCCAGCAAGTCGTTCCTTAAAAACAACCTGTAGCTGCGTCAGAAGTGGACGAGCCGCTCTGTCAGCTCTGCTTATGTGACACTCGATCCTCTCTCTCCACTGGCTGTGAAATGGAGGCGTGGAGGCTCAGCCGTCCCGACATCGCTCGTCGCTGGTGGAAGCCCTATATGTGTTGGAACGCTCTAGTTTCTATGTGGACTCAGATTGCATCTTAATGATACCACAGTGACAACAAAGTGTTGGCAACACAAACACATGCTCCATCCAGCATCTCTACACAGGGCTGTGGCCATATTTGAACTCAAAGTGAGTGAAGTTGGATGGCGCAGGGGGTGAAGATCATGATTTTCTAACTATAATGATTAAATGATGAACAGTTAATCTGTGAGACACATCCATGAAGATTTTATGGTAGCATTACTTCATGAATATTTTTTGTAGAATTTTTTATTCCACTTTTGGAAACTCTAGGAAGCCTACAGTCTGAGAGCAAAGTGCTCTGTTGGGATAATATGGCTGTATGAGGTCTATAGTCATGATGGGGACTAAGCATTCAGTGCTTTGGATCTGGAGACACTAATATGGTCTCTCTTTCCAGTTACCGTCAGAGTGTTTAGACAATCTGAATTGTAAAAATATCACTATAGTCTAGGACTATGAATGTAAGTCTAAGAATAAACTTTATCACAAGGGAAATTTTAAAATTAATTTTAAAAGTAGAGCGACTATCTGTCTCCTAAACCCTGACAGCTCTAGGAAACTCTATTAAACACAAGTAAGCCAGCAGGCGGAGAACAAAGTGAGGTCTTTAACATTTGATGGGGCCTGATTATTCATGATTTTGCATGTGAGGAGACAGGTTTTAAATTCAAATCTGGATTAAAAAGGGAGCCAGTGAAAAAAAGCCAATACGGGAAAAACATGCTCTCTCTTTCTAGTCCCTGTTAGCGCTCTCACTGCAGTGTTTTGGATCAACTGGAGGCTTTTCAGGGAAATTTTAGGAAAACCTGATAAGGAAAAGGAAATCCAATAGTCAAGTCTGAAAGTAGCACATGCATAAAACAGTTTTTCAGCATTGCTCTGAGACATGGGCATTCATGCTTCTATTTTGTGGCTAAAAATTACTCCAAGAATCATCACAGATCTTAGACTGAAGACACAAGAATACATTTTTATAAATAAGCAACATTCACTTAATTTCGCCCACTACAGCAGCATCGAGTCTCATAGAAGCTAAAACCTCTAAAAAGTTTGGTGTTTGATGTTTAACCTGCCACCCTGCTCGGCCCGCTTTACTGCAATGAACACTTTGCATCAGACAAAGAGGAAAATGAAGTTGACCTCATCATCATTTGCTACCTGCTCGTCATTTGCATCACTAAGTAACTTTGTGATAGCAGTGAGTGCAATGCTGCTCTTGTCATGCAGCTTCCTACAGAGCGCTTCCATGTATAGATGATCGCTGGCGGACAGGCATGCAGAGCTATTATCACAATGCAGGTCTGAAGAGCCTGCTGAGGTGCTGTCTTGGAAGTTACAGCAGAAATTTCTAATTTAGAGTCCTACTCACAGCAGAGGGCTGGGAGGCAAAGCAAACACAACAAATGCTTTATTTCCAAGTTTAAATCACACAAATATCCTCAATGCTTTTGGCCAAACAAAAGCTATCAGCTATTTTTTATCCTCTATCAAAATGTCAAATCCCTTTAGTGACAGCTGCCAGGTTTTAATAAATGTTACATTTTACAAGCTAAACCCTCAACAACATCACACTTTGTGTGTGTTTCAGTCAGTGAAACTTCAACAAGTAGTCTAATCCACGACTACACAAAAGCGTGTAATTAAAAGAATTCATAAGAAAATTTAACCTGATCAGTTAAGCTCGTGCAATATGCAGACAGATCCTTTAATAGGTACTGATCATAGGTGTGACCTGGAAACGCATTCTTGTGGCCACCGCGGTTTGTTCATTAGAGGCCAAAGTCATGCCAGTGTGTTGTTGGATACTGCGTAGTTACTACAGTTGCGGAGGAACTAAAAACGGAAGAGACATTACGTACCTTTGTACTGCGGCATCCCACGTTGAGGTGGAATAGTACAGCTCAGGTTACTGTTGTACATTTTGTCCATCACTTGTTTGGACACATTAATTATGCGACTACTGTGGTAACTTGTTCAAGAGGTGTCAAGAGAGAAAATCTTCCACTCCAAATGTTCTGAAGTGTCATTTTAAGTAACCCAACTTATGCACGCACACACAGGTTCTTGTCCTTGTCTGCCCGATACGTTTCACGAGGGTGTGAGCAGCGATTCCCATGTTCACCTTTGCATGAATTACAACGAGCATTTATAATGTGCATGTTTGTAAGCTCAGACTGAAGATACAGTGGTGTTGTCATGTGCAGAAGAATTCAAAATAAAACATTAAAACATTACAGATTCTAAGAATATATGTAGTAAAAGGCCTTTTGTGAGTATTTAACCTCATTCCTGTTTGTGACTCCCGCCTACCTGGCTCTGGGGCAGGAGCTTCAGCCTCTGAGGAGCTTGCTGCTGTCTCAGCGGTGCTGTCTCCTGCTGCTGCTGAAGTCTCAGCGGGCGGGCTGCCGGCTGCATCCTGAGACTCTTCTGCTGCTGGTGGAGTTGCAGCTGTGGTGTCTGCAGACGCGGCTGTCACGGCAGGCTCTTCAGCAGGCTCATCTCCAGGCTTGGCATCGCTTCCCTCAGCAGGTGTCTGGTCTGGAATAGTTTCACTGTCCTCAGCTAGATTCCCATTTTCATTGGCCGCTCCTGTTAGCAGAAAAAAGCATGAGCAAACATTCATTCAGGCCGTTTATTTGGATAATATGAACAGCTAGTTTTATAGATTACAGCTGCAATATAGATTACAGTAGATATATAGTTTAAACACAGTAATAATGGCTTTCACTTAAAGCCAGACATATTATAAGGTATTTATATTATCAATATTAGTGAAAATATGATACAATGTTGACAAAAAACTCTGTTTATATCATATATGTACAATAAGAGTGAAAGTCCCGAGCAGTGACTGTGAGCCACAGCCTCGTATAGCACAGTTTGACACCAGGGTCATTTTCACTTTTGGTTACCAATGGTGATCATGTGGTTCTGCGGATAATTTTCAGTGCTCCTTTAGCTGAAATTAATTTTAAACACTCATAGTATTTTTCTATAATGCTTTCTGTTTCACCTCACAGATCGTTGAAATCAGTGGACCTTGAGTTAAGTTTAATTTACCAATTCAAAAGAAGTCATTTGAGGACACGGTGGAATATAGAGATCTAAAAAACGAAGCATATCTGCTAAGAACAAGCATTCCTGAGTGATACTCTGGTAGGATCAATATTGTGTTTCCTTTGCCTCAGTTTATTTTTTTGCTTGTTTTCCCTCCATGATGGCATCACAGGTCACTTATCCAAAACCAGAGGGAAGAGTTCATCTGTGACCGGCCCATGTTAGGCCACAAATATTCTATTAACATCATCCAACAGTGGATAACTAATTCTATTTATTTTTGACTGTGAATGTTTGAATGCAAACCATGGAAGCAGGAAGAGCTGAGAATCCATGCACTGCTTCTAAAACACAGGGCTAAAGTATAAAAAGCAAAAACAAAACAAAACACAGCACGAAGAACCAATGCTCACACATAAAAGGAGCCTGACAGGAAGTTAATGTTTCTATTACTGAGGTTAATAAACACTTAAATACTCAAACAGCACAGTTCTATAAACAGGTTGCTGCGTGACAGGGTGCATCACTTCCCTGTTGACTTTTTTCGGAAGAATTTGCATTGCAGGTATTTGCATGGATCACAAAAGTCTTAACTCTCAACTTTTAATATTCTCAAAGCTCCTCGAAGCTTGGCGAAGAAGCAAATTACTTCTTGAAACAGGTGTCACGAAGGAGCAGTGACGACAACATAAAACTTCAGAAAACATTATTCTACATGCTGTCTTTGTGATTTTGGGTCATAATTGGAAAAGTTGAATGAAGGCTGCTGATTTAAGGGGACCAATAAAGCCCACATAGACTGCATGTAAAAGATAAGATAAGATAAGATAAAAAGAACTTTATTTATCCCGAGGGAAATTCTTTTGTCATACACATGCTCAATGCAGCAAGAGAGATATCAAATAACGGATGTAGATGGATAAACTGATCAAGCCTAATTCTAGACTAGATCCTCTGTTCATTTTTTGCCATGTCTGTCTGCACTGAAATAACTTGTCTTTAAATCAACAAACTTTTCCTCCTCCTCCTCTGTTGGGAGTGACAAGTGACTTTCAGTGAAACGAGTCAGGCACATGCAAACTTAAGAAAACATCCTGATGGATTTCCATGTGACCTCTAAGACACTATTTCCAGAGCATAGGCGGGAGTCACAAACAGGAATGAGCTGTTTAATTCCATGCTGCTGGGAAATTTACTCACATACTTATTAAGCAAATTTCTCCTTGTCACTTTAACAGGGTCAGTGGTTTATCAGCTAAGTCCATGAAAGTACTGACTTCTGTGTATGTGTCTCCATGCTTTCAGGGCAGTAAGCAGCCTGTAATGAGTGCAAAGAGACACTTGCTCAGAGGTGGTCTCACTTAGTGAATCTTTTACCAGTTTTTCTTTCACTTATGTCAAACAATGCTTAAGCCTGCAGAACTGCACACTCACATTTCCACCATTCAAATGCATCAAAAGTTTTGTAAAAAATGACACTTAAAAAAAATTGAACATATTTTTTAAAATCTTGAAACGCACCACAGCCGGGGCCATCGCTGACCTACTACAACAAAGGAGCGTCCAGAGTGGCTTCTCCATTTCCTAATGAAACTGTAGACTGTCACTAAATCTGCTTTCGTGCCCCCGTCTCTCTCGAAGAGAGGACAGAGCCAGGAACCACCGTTAAATAATGACAATAAACTTTCCCATCCTGTCACAGTGGAGCTCTGCCTCATTAAAAATAAAGACATCAGATGCTGTACATTTGCATTTAGACCAAGTCCTTATCAGAACAGTGCTCACTTCAGTATAATTAAGGGGATGATGCAACATTCCTACCAGCATGTTAGAAAGTTATTTACTGTGTTGACTGAATGAAAATAACCATATAAATTTGTTAATCAAACCCTTTTTGAATAACAAATCTGAATTCAATAGAAAGTAAGTTTAGAAACAGATGCAAAGTTATTTTTTAACTATATGATGTCGTTTTTTTTGGATGAGAGCTTTGTTTCCAGTCAAACTCTCACATATTTACTGTGACAAAATAAAACAATATCAAATTTGTCCACTTGCAATATACTTGCAGTGAATGGCACATATCTCCCGACTGGACAGATGTTTATGTTTTCAGAAATCTCAATACCTTTATTTAATATCATATACTTTACAAGTATAAATGTTTTTTTCTTTCTTTGTCTCACCTGTAGTGCTGGCTCCGTTGCTCTCCTCGAGCTTAGCGCTTGGTCGAGTCGTATCTACCGCTGAAGTTTGGGTACTGGTGGAGCATCCCATCCTGCCCTGTGCACACAGAGGACTGTGATCTCAAACTTGAGAGGTGAGGACTGACTGTGCCTGCACTGATGACGTCGTGCATATATATCGCTTCTGTAAAATGAGAAACCCTCGGAGGACAGCCTAAACGCACCGTCTGGTCGCTAAATTCCTTCAGTTCCGTGCGTATTTACGCACATTTCCTGCAGTAAACGACTTCAGGTTGTTGTGTTGTGGTTGCAGGTCTCCAGTTGGGCACGCAGGTGAAATGTTGGCTTTTGTTGTGTACTGTAACTTAGGCTGTTTCCCTGAGGCTGGCTCAGGGACGAAAATACATTATTCAGTCAGAGCGCAAAGGCCACCTCTTGGGGCGGGGAAAGTGAAGCGCGACGCTCTCGCCACACCAACAAATAGCTCTACTGCCGACGTGCCACTGAGCAAACATCAATAGTAAATAGCCCTAATGCTGGTATAGCTTACAAAATATTTAATTTAGCCTTGAGTTTGTCATTTTTTATATTAATTAGCTTGCTTAACTGTAATATTAGAATTTAAGTCATGATCATTTTAATTATATAGCAGACAGTCTTTGACCCAAAATGCTTAACAGGCGCACACATCTGTAATTCAGGTCTCAAGAGCCTAATTGTATAATTACATTTGCATAAACAGACAACATAATAAAATGGATAATTAAAAAATAATAACAAAATATATATATATATATATATATAAAAACAGTCAAAATAATAGAAAACATTTGTGTGACCAATCCACGTGGGACCTCAGACTTGACCAAAAGCAACTGAAAATATGTTGGTCTTAGAGCCGATTTAATATTTTAAATTGTTGAAGTTCTTATGAGGTGTGGCAAGCTATTCCAGAGTTGGGGGAGCAATGTCAGCATTTAGTTTTTAAACATGAAGATGGCACTGAGCTCAATGAACTCGAGGCAAATTACGGAGTTAAAAAGATTCCATTCACCATTTGATTGTCAGAAGTATAGAAAATATTCATAACAAACCAAACTAATAATCGATGATTGATTTGATACTAAAAATCGACTTAAAGCAGCCTAATTACATTAAAAGTAGGACACTGGGTGAAGAGGACTCAGTTATATCGCTGCAGTGGATTTCAAAATAAAAGCACAACCGTTCGGAAGTGGTAAAGTACAATCTTTAAACAACACATCGCTTTTTAACACTTATTAAAAATAGTTAATCTTCTGAGTTATTATTTATTATATTATGCAAATGACATTTAGTTGCATGAATCCATTTATGTATTGCTTTTAATATTTAGGCATACTAAAGACTATCATAATACACATTTTTTTTAATGTAAAACACCACAGATTTGCTTAAGTTTAGCTATAACATATTGTTTAATTAATTAATTTTTTAGTAAAAGGCTAAGTAAAATGTTTCAAATAGACGCGTTTGTCCACTATATATCTCACTGCAGAAGTATCTGAAAACGACCCTTAGCCGCCTGCCCAGTCCTGTTCTGCGCATGCTCGCCGAAGTGATACGAGCGCAGTGCACCATGGGACTTCCTTTCTCTCCGAGGCCATATTGGAGTTAACTCACAGTAAGACGAGCTCCGAGTTTTATTTATAAAATAAATATGATTTTCGCCACATTTTCACATTTTGCTGTGACCCACTCTTTAACGACAGTCCTCTGCTATCCTCCTTCTGCCCGCAGGTTGGCCGGTCCGGACTAAACCGCAAACATGGTGGCCGCAAAGAAGACGGTGAGCGAGGCCGGAGTGCACGCGCTACTGCACGGCCAGGCTTCACGTGGAGACGTGTAACTGCCGGGGCCTGCTAGCTAGCGCTGTAGTACTCCGCTTAAAACTTGATATTTCTACTCAGTGTCTCTTAGTGTTGATTTTTTGCTGCTTTAAATCTTATGAAATACTTGATTGTTATGACAGTGTTTATTAGTGGCCGCCCGTTTAGTTCATGTTTAACTGTACCGGCAGTAGAGCTAATGCTAATTCATAAAATCTAATAGAAAATGACGACAGCAACGTGGACCTTTCCCCCTTTAATATAAAGTTAAAACATGTTTAAATGTGTGCGCTTTTTATGTGTCCTATTATAGTTATCATATTTATTATATTCGATATGTAGTGGAGTGTGAGAGGTGTGTAGCTCCTGTACTGTCACCGACTTCAGATTTTGATATATGTGTGTGTCTGTGTTCAGAAAAAGTCTATGGAGTCCATCAACTCCCGTCTCCAGCTGGTGATGAAAAGCGGAAAATACGTCCTGGGCTACAAACAGTCCCAGAAGATGATCCGTCAGGGAAAAGCCAAGTTGGTTATCCTGGCCAACAACTGCCCAGCTCTCAGGTATATTAAGACTTTCCTAAATATATTTTTCTACACACTATTTTAGCTAAGGAATTGAAAGGGATTCAGTGTGCTACAAAGAACTATGACAAGTTTAACAATAAAAGGAATTCTTTATTTCTTTATTATTTTAAAAAAATAAAATTTAAGTGAAGTGAGGTTAATTAATGGGAGGGCACTGATGCAAACATAAATTGGTATTACCTTATTGAGCTGCTACATATGTGCTAGTGAATAAGACGACATTCACCAGTGAATGTTTCTATTGTTTGTTGTTTCACATCAGTATTATTCAGGCTAAATGTTCAAAGATGGTGTAATAATGAGCAAAAACATAAATAGTTCAACTAATTTTCAATAGTAAGAATCTGTGTACCTGCAAAGTAAATGACCAATTATCTACACTTTCTCTAAATCTTACTGCATTGATCATAGTGTATGTATATATGTCTGTATTTACCCTGCCTCCATTGCCACTCTGAACAAAATTTTACACAAACATCGTCACACATGGAGAGGTTATTTAGAAATTATACACAGTTATTTGGATTTTCATATCTATTATCTTCCTGTGAAGGTGGTGATACATTTTCTGTTTGTGTGTGTTTGGTTTAACATACGTTGCTTGGATGCCAAGGTCCCCAGAATTTATTTCTTTGATGTCATTTTGTTCGACTCATCGCTAAATAGGGAGTTAAGAATTTGAAAAGATGCTGCAGGCGTGTGGCAGGTGGTCTATCAGATAGTTGGTCCCATCCTTGTAATTTCTGTGCAGGTTGGAAGGTTGTACTTGTTGCGCTGTCTTTTAGTGCAGAGGCACAAAAGTATACATGTGTAAACTTAATTTTGAGTAGGTAAGGACAGCTACATGTTTGATGTAATCATACTCATGTGATACAGCTAGCAGATGCCCGTCATAATTCAGAAAAGTTTGGGATCTCTGCTATTTATTGTACACTAATTGTCTCCAGTATTGATTTGTAGAAGATGCTGAGATATTCATTACAATTTTAACAAATTTCATCTAAATGTTGATTATAAATTGGTTAACTCAAAAAAACAATGTGCATAAACTTCTCTACAGTCAGTATAATCAAGTGTTAGAAGGATCTATGGCTGTACTTATCTGCACTTGTTTCTTTATATTTTAAATTGTCTTGTGTCAGCTTTACCCTTTGTTGCAGTATTTGACCACATGTGCGTTTGGCTCACATTTACCTTTATTACCTGTCCAGGAAATCTGAGATTGAATACTATGCTATGCTGGCCAAGACTGGTGTCCACCACTACAGTGGAAACAACATCGAGTTGGGCACAGCCTGCGGCAAATACTACAGGGTGTGCACACTGGCTATCATCGACCCTGGTGAGTACTCATTTTTATTGTGAAACCCATCTTCACTGAACCACTTCTTCACCTCCACAGGAATTAGATGTTATATACACTGTGGGAGAAAGTGTTAAAAAAGCCCAGTGGGATGTTTGAGGCACCAGCTGGTGTGCATCACTGCCTGCAAGTTAAATTGATTTGTGGGCGGCAAGTTCACAAACATAAATCTAAAAGAATTTCAGCCAAAACAATATTTTAGTTCTCTAGGAGATATTAAACGTTCCAGATGTAACCATCTTAGTTAACAAGTACTAGAGGGACAGTCAAAGGAGCTTGCAAAGAAAAGCGTCTGGACTTCTTTAAGTTGCTTGAAGACGTTTCACCTCTCATCCGAGAAGCTTCTTAAGTTCTAAGGTCAAATGGTGGAGAGTCCCAGATATAAACCTAGTGGGAGTAACCCCCCACAGAGGGACAAAAGGACCCCCTGATGATCCTCTAATCGCCTGAGCCAAGGTGTGAAACTGCTGGCGATTGGGACCCAACAGCCAGCAGTTTCACATTGGCTCACCGAAAGAGGTCATCAGGGGGTCCTTTTGTCCCTCTGTGGGGGTTACTCCCACTGAGGTTTATATCTGGGACTCTCCACCATTTGACCTTAGAACTGAAGAAGCTTCTCGGATGAGAGGTGAAACGTCTTCAAGCAACTTAAAGAAGTCCAGACGCTTTTCTTTGCAAGCTCCTTTGACTACGATGACCTGGATGACTGAGAACCTTCACAGACATCTAGAGGGACAGGCATTTACATATATGGAGGTAGCCAGGAGAATGATTGTTTTTTAGGGCTTTTTTGCTAGCAGTCCTCTTTCAGTTTAGAAAACATGGAACAAATGACCAGAATCCATGAATCAACATAACATTCAAAACAAGCTTTAAAATGACAGTAAATATCTCAAAAGTGACAATCTGAACTGATACTGGTGGAGCTTCCCTGAGGAGTAGATTGACACCCACCCAACCCCCCCCCCCCCTCTTAGCCTGTTAGAGGCAGATGCTGTCACTAGTCCCACTCAGGACTAGTGGTTTGCTAGATGAATGCTAGTCAGAGCTTTTAGTTGAACTGCCAGCACTTTACAGTCAGTTTATATAGAGATCTTCCAGTGGCAACATTTATCCTCACAATGTCATTATTGTTTTATTTGTGTGGGGCATTTAAAGACATGCAGCATTTCTTCAGGCGGTATAAGTGTGCGTCTTTGTATATGTGGCAGTGACTCTGACTCTGCTCCTCTTTTCCTCTTCAGGCGATTCTGACATCATCAGGAGCATGCCGGAACAGCAGCAGCCTGCTCAGTAGATCTGTTGTTATAAATAAAGTTGGTGTTAACAGAAAGAAGCTGCTGTCTTTTCATTTCTGATTGCTGTAACCTTTTCTCTCCTGTGTAGACAGTTACAGGAAGCTGTTTAAAGAGGTCTTTCTTCATAGGATTGTCACCATATAAACCACCAGGATCTGACCATTTATCACACAGTCAAAATTATGCCATTTTATTTTGTTTCCCCCTCACTTACATAAAGCTTCAGGATGATCGTGTGCTGCACTGTGACTGTAATAGAGTAAGGACACTTCAGTCACAGGCATTAAAGGCTTTAAAAGGTGTTGGCTACATTTGTTACACATAGAGTTGATGTCCTCTGGATCTTCAATGCTAGAACCAAAAACAGTGGTGCAGGGTCTCTTGTAAACCTAGCTGACTTGATTTTTTAAAATAAACCCCTTCTCTAAATGCAGACTTAATAAATTTAGCCTCCTGGTTGTCAGTCACTCTTTAAAAGCCTCAGATTAATATTGTCGATTTAATCTTTTATGTAACTCATCTGGAGATTTTAACCGGCATGAACAAGAGCAGCATCATTTCTCAGCGCTTGTGTAACGTCAGTATGTTGGACAAGTCTTGTATGCTGCGAGTTCACATGTAGCAGGGCTCCCGGCAGTCACTGAAACACATAACTGGTGTTAACCAATCCATGAGGCTGTGGAGTTTCTGTGTAGTTTTTTACTTCTACAGAGGTCACGGCGCGGCCACAAAAATCCTCTGCTGTAGCGGATGCCTTGCTGAAGGGCAGTTTGATAGCGTGGGTGGATAAAGCTGAATAATCCTTTCATGTTTAACTGCTGATGCACGTCAGACTGAGGCTGACTCGGGCCTTTATTTTTTTTGGTGCCCTAAATTGTAGCAGTTGCATCAGTTGTATTAAAAAGGAGAAGCCTGCTCTCAGGATTTCATCTGAGAGAGAACCACTCAGGGAAACATGAACAATTCAGAGCAATGGCAGATAGACAGGGGGGCCTTACATATCGTTAGCTTCATAGCATAAGTGCCTAAGTCATTTTTTGGTCAAATTGAGATTTTTGCCTAACTTTACTCCCCTACCACTGCTGCATCATCCTGTCCGTCTGAAACACAAAACACAAAAAAATGACTTAGGCACTTATGCTATGAAGCTAACGATATGACAGAATAAAGAAAAGTTTGCCTGAGGAGCAGAGAAAACAATAAACAGTGAAAGGTGGTGGATTGGCCAGATGCTGGCAGATGTGTAAAAATAACTCCTTTGTTTGGTGGTGGCTATGGTGGAGCTTCCACAAATGCCAGCGGGTAGATGAGGGAAAGGGGAGGCAGGAGGAGGAGAGACCTGAGGTGGCCGCCAGTCCGAGTGTCAGGTGAACTGAACTTCAGGTGAGAAGTTATAACCTGCAGTCTAAGTTTAGGTGTAGTTTATTTTCGTTGTGCCAACTTTTTACAGTCAGTTACAATAACTGTGTATTAGCTAGCATGACAGAGTTTCTATTCAGCTAGGTGGGTGCTATGATGTTACTGATAGTGAACTTTATTTTATTCATAAGGTTAGTCATAAGGTTAGTTCATTCATTCATTCATTTTATTTTGTTGGTTTTATCTGATATAAAGCATGTCACAGTTTGTCTTTTAAAAGGTGCTTTAAAATACATTTACTTACTGTGGGAAATATGGGACTGATCTTTCACATGTTTAATCAAATTACTGAAATAACTTTGTTTTTACTGCTGTGTATACCATGAGACCAATTTAAAGCTATAATCAAACTGGTGACATCAGTTATAAATGCATACATGAACTTAGAATGGAAGTGTATTGGGAAAATGTGTTTGATGTACTATTTAGTGCAAATTTGAATGTTTTGAGCATGTGGGCTGAGTGCAGTGCCTGAAAACCTGCTGAAAGATACCAATGATATAATAAATTAATCTCTTAGATGCTGTAACAGTAAGTTTGCTGCACCTGCCCAATGACCCAGAGAGATACAAGCTGTCCATCATCCATCGAGTGCTTTGGCCCAGTTTTCTTCCACTCATTGTTTCTCTAAGCCATTTTCTCATTTCCCAATTAAACTGAATGAAATTATTTCTGGTAATATCATTCTAATGAAGCAGGTGCCTTGTGTGAAATGAGGACGATATCAAAGGACATCTGCGTAACTTTGGGGGCATCAACATGAGTTTTTGTTTTTCTGGGATGTCACTTTTTAACTGAAATAAAGTTCTTTGCGTCACATTGGCAGGCCCTGTATGTTATACTGATTACTTTTCAGTGGTAAAAAGCATCACTTACTCTAAATCTGAGTGGACATTTACTGGGATCTTTGTCCATTACACTTCCCTCATTGTCTGGTTGCACATACTGAGCTATTTTAGGTCTCTCTTTTGTATCTAATTCAGTAAATCTATCTTTACTTGTTTTATCTGGTTAAAATAATCCTGAAAAACATTTTGGTGAAGAATTCCAGGATAGTCATTCTGTACAAATCCTTCTGCCAGATGTTGAAGAAAAATATATATTTTTAAAAACCCCACACAAAAACAAAAAAAAAACCCTTTCTGGCTATTGTGTCCCTTTTCAAAGAGTCCTTTTGAATCAGATGTCAGTGCTGCAGCCCTGCCCTGGACAAGCAGTTCAGCAAGAAGAGGGACAGAATGTGACCCAGTTTATTTTCTGTCAGCGTCCCAGTGGCAGAAAGTAGGTGAGCTTGTCTGTCTGGGATCGCACCGTCAGACCCAAGGTAATGCCGGCCACCATTATGAAGCATTTTAAATCCGCTCTCATCTGCCAGCTTGTTTGTACACAGTTGCTCTGAGGACCTTTTTCCTCCCAGTAGTCTCAAAACAAGGCTGCTTAAAGGTTTAGAACTGCTGCTGAAGTATGAGGAGAAAAAATGCTGGCTAAGTTTGAAAAAAGCTCAGACACAGACATAAAAAGACATATTCCACACTTTATTTAGATAACAGTATTTCTTTAAATTAGCTGGTTATGTTCAGTTTCAGCTCCATGTTTTTATTTTTGGAATCCAATAATAGAAACACGAGGCTAGAAATCAGCTGGGATATATGATTCAGTTGCGGTATTATATCAGTATTACTTGCTGCAGTGATTCCCAAAAAAATGCCTTAGGAAAAGCACCGGTTTGATAATTTTCTGTATCAGCATGTTAAATGGACTTCCACCTCACAAAAAAAAAAAAAAAAAAAAAAGCCCGTTACACTGGGCTCCCATTCATCACAGTATATAAAACTAGTTTGAGCTCCTTCCATTCGGCTCCTCCCATTAAAGCCAACTTTATTCTGATTGGCTGCTCTCTGTAAACAGATGGCCACTGACATCAATCAGAGCCAAGAGGAGAGAGAAACAGTTTAAAACCCAATGCAGAGATTATTTTCAAACAGGGTGAGCTCATTATTCACAACTGTGAAAAAAGCTTCTACAAATGTATGTCTGACAGAAAATGTGAAAGTAAGGAGAATCTTAAGATGTTTAATTTAATTTCAATCCCTGTCTCTCACCAACGTGGCTGAACGTAGGTATGATGATACTCATTGTATCAGGTCACATGATAAACTGCACAGGTATTGGTCTGATGTATTATCAGAATGAAGATATTAGGTTTGAAACTAGAGATGGACTAATGTTTCTCATTCTAGGGTTTCCTGCTAGATGAGTAACAATAACTTACTAACAAGTAAGAGACTGTATGCCGAAGGGAAGAGCATCTTACTACAAGAGGTTAGTGAGCATAAGCTGGGTATTGGAGGATGGCATAGGGTACTATTTGACTTAGGCTAGGGACCCTGTTTAAACTATTTAGAGCCTGATATCTCTATTATTATACATTTTTGGTTATAAAAGTGCTTTCTGTGGTGCTTTTACTTTAGGTGAAAACCAATCAACACTTCCTGGAAAAAGAAGAAATTAAGTTAAAGCATAACAGCTCCTGTATAAATAATTTCCCCCTCGAAAACAGACTCAAATTCAGCACGGACGAGATGTTTTAGCTTTTTTATTATTCAGAATTAAAGACGTGAGCTCATGCAGATCCAACAAGAAAACAGAGGAGAACAGTCTCATAGTGACTAATAAAAAAAGAGCCATCAGCCATCCACTGGTCCAGACACTGTCCAAGCATTAAAGCCTGCAAAACTCAGCAGAAATTCTCCAGACTCATGAAAATGTTCACCTCTGCAACTTTGCAGACAGATCACACAACAAAGATGGAAAACACAAAAACAACCACAGATACAGCAGTTTTCAGTGAGCGCACACTGAGTTTAAAGTGCAATTTCATGTTCAGCTTTGTTGGATTTGCAGAAGCAGAGGCCATAATTCACACAAACAAGGATGAGGACAGAGGGGCTGACACATGGCTACACTGTGGACTACAGTATTAGTATCAAATAGAACAAAACTACTTCATGGTGCACATACAGCTGTGGTCAGACGTTTACACACACTCATCTTGAACATGAATGTTGGGTTTAGTTTTGGCTTTTATAATGATATATTTGAGCTGTTGTTTTTCCAGGGAAGAATGATTATACAGCTTAACTCCGTAAAGCTCTAAGGAGAATTGTAGATTTGCACAAGTTAAAATTGTCACACAGTTGGGTTGTTCCAACAGGGCAATGACCCTAAACACACATGGATAGAGCAGGACAACCTTAAGCTTATGGAATGGCCTTCCCACAGCTCTGACCCCAACCCTATTGGAAATCTATGGACTACATTTAAAAGTCTGTTCCATACCAGGAAACCAACCAATTTAAATAAATTTTCCTGCCAAGAAGAGTGGTCAAATATCCAGCCAGAATTATGCCAGAGGCTTACTGTTGTCTAACAAAAGCGTCTAGTTGAGGTACCACTTGCTAAGAGACATTTAACCAAATACTAATGCGGCTGCATGTATACATCCGAGGCTGTGAGAAAATTCAAAATAAATTGTGCATCTAGTTCTTGTATTTTTAAAGTAACTAAAGATGTATGTTGTGCAATCATTCCACCCCAGATAAAGAAGAGTTCAAAGAAATCATTGAAAGCCCAAAAGTACCAGGCCATTCTAAGTAGATGCAAACTTCTGACCACATCTGTATTTCCAAGCCTAACAAGTTGGTGAATGCACTGTTGCATAGACTGAATAATAAAATGTAATCCATGTAAACTGATTAAATACATTATATACTGTCTACTGACTGTTTTCCTAAACGGTTCTTGACAAAGGACAAGCATTTGCACTGTTTAACTAGCGTCATATAATGTATACTGATTTTGTGTTATTATGCTGAACTACTGCTTTAGAGTCCCATCCAATGTTTTCATTTCAAGAAAGTCACCAATGCAGGAAACATCTCATCGCTGCATGGGAAAACTACATGTTACGACACATACATGACCTAGGAGTTACATGATAATGTCACACGCAGGCAAGCGCACATAAAAATGTAAACACACACATAGAATCTGCATGTGCAGCAGCATGTCACAGAATATTTATAGGAAATGCCCTCAGCCCAGCTAAGTTAGCTCAACTAAAAAGATCAGCTCACACACCATGATCCATGTACAAAAAACAAACAAAGACGCAGTCGATGCTGTTGCAGCCAAAACTCGACCACAACACGAGACAGATGGGAACATTTTCCACATATTTATCATTATTATTACTCACACACGTTTCTATGTATTGGGTTTTTGAATGTGTGTCAGGTTTGTGCTAAGGTCTTCACTGGATTATCACAAACCTTTTCAATTTTGAACATACGAAGGAGGCGGCGAGGAAGGCAAAATGGAATACTGGGATTTAAATCAACGGTGCGAACGGGTTTACGCGGCCAGTTGATGGGTTATGGGTTCACATACTGTGGATACAAAAGGAAGACGAGTAATTAGCGGTCGCAAAACCTTTCTTGAAACACTTTCCCAGCAGGACGAGCAACATCAGCACGCCGGAGATATTTTATAAGAACAGGAGATCCTTTTAGTATTCGTGTGATTTCTCTCAGTTTTTACTGTGATACAAAAACGTCTTACAAAATTTACATTCAACTAAGGAAATTTTTCAATTTCTGAAAAAAGTGCTTTTGTATAACTAATAATGTAAGTTTCCTTCTCGCTATTTTTGTTGCTTTGTCTCTATTCAGGTAGTTTGTTTCTAGACAAAACACTGCAAAGGAGGTTCACAGTAATGTGGGTTAACAGTTGGTGGCCAAACCGTTGCACTTTTCACGTGAAGAAAAGTGCACATTAAGTCAGGTGATCAAGGCGTGCAGGAGTCACTTCCAAGGAACAGCAGCTACCCAGAGGATTGGCTGAATTAGCGTTGGCGGTGGGGTTGTAGTCTGAAAGCTGATGTGATGCTGTCCTTGGAAGAGGACAAAGGGGACGAGAAGAAGGGGCATATGTCACAACAACCGGGAGGGTGGTGGTGGAGGAGGGGAGTAGAGTTTATGGCAATACTGGCTCAGGTCGGCCTAATTTACTCTAAAGTTGGCAGGAATCCAAGCTGGACCAGCATCTAAGACATTGTTTTTCCAACACGATGCAGCCAGCATTGGAGTCCTACTGCTGTAAGGAGATGTGGTCGGAGGATTGGGGTACATAATCCAGCAGTGAGGGTATATCTCATGCCTCCATATACTGTGGGGGAGGCTCCTTTGGTGGGATGGCAACAGCTTCCTCGTATGGTGGCAGCAGAACCTGAAGTAAGAAAACAAAAGTAGCTGAGTTCCAAATAATCACTTAAAAACATGCTGGCACTCTTTGCTTTCACTTCCACTTGGCAAGTGCTTACACACAAGTTGGCAACATCCATACAAACTGTGAGCGACCACCTAAATGCTAGGTGGCCCATGCAAAGAGTTTTCAGGGCAGTATAGACTTCTCTCTGAACAATAAATACAGAATGAAGCCTCACAAAACCACTCACCAGCCAGTGGGGAATACATATTTTTCCCTAGCGAGCAGTGGGCACCAGGGGATCACTGACCAGTGTCTAGAGCCTGTGTCAGTTGAGCTTTAGCAGCTGATTTCACAGCGACTGCCAGCAACATCTAGCAAGCAGTTGACAAATACTCATTTTTTCCCTGGCAACTGGTAATTGTTAGGCGGTTGCTAATGGTCTCTAAGGCTGTGTGACCAGAGCCTGAAAGCGATGTGCTGGTACTGTCCAGAGCCTACATGTTGTACCCATTTACTGACAGCAGGGGGCCAAAAATGTGAACAACTGGTCCATGGGATGCTGTGTTTATGCTGTTGTTAATAGACAAAGAGCTTCATTGTAGTCAAATGAAGCTACAAACAATTAAAGCAGTTTACATTTAAAATGTACTGTAAATATTTCATATTGTACAGTTTGTAGAGGAAAGAGGAAAAACAAAAACGGAGGTACTCCAAAAGAGGTCCAAATGCGTTTATATACAACAAAACCAGAATAGAACCCAAATTACTTTAAAGTGTTGAAACTGGACACTACTTTTGCAGAATTTAAATTTCACCTGCTAAATATGCAACACGTTACACCATATCACATTGTAAAGTGGTATAGCTTCCTTTGGAGTTTTTCGTCTCCATCCAATAGACCCTTATTCCATACCCATAGAAGACAAGCTGCAAGGATAGCACACACACAAACGCACACACACACAAACACACACACAGGGCCCTGCTTTACAGGCCAGGCTGCACTCCTCTCTCTATCAGAGCTCCTTCTCTGTAAATGGTGTTATAAAACCAGTACTGCTGCTAATTCAGTGAAAGTGTGAGAAAAAAAGAATAGGCTCCGAGGGGATGGAACTGTGAAACAGCCAGGGATGGCCGGCAAACATATCACAGAGAGGGTTTGAAATAAAGCAGACAAGCAGACAATTATGTAACATGTCCAGGAGAAGGGGAAGGACAGAGGCATATAAAGAGAAGGGACAGAAAAACATCCCAGAGAAAGAGAGAGAGAAACGACCCTTGTGCATTTTAATGGAATTTATATAAAAGCACTGCAGATAAACAGCTGGGTACTTGATGTTGGTGCTTGTAAAAAGCCATTTAGACACACCTCCAGCTCCATAACAGTAAAAATAGACGCAATGCTCCATTCAGCTGTGTGTGGACACAGGAAACACAGCGATAAATCCACATCATTATTAAGGCCAACGAAAGCTATTTTAACCTCTTTATGTGACACAAATATTTGTTGAACTTAAACCATTTGTTGTCACATAGCTCTCTTATTGAAATTCACAATGCTTATGCTGCAGCCTTCAGGTTTTTCAGCTTTCAAGTCTTTCTTTTAAAAAAAAAAAAAAATTCTGAATAAATATTTGAATTTTTTTTACAACATTTATTCAACTATATACACAATGATAAATTAATACATTTATATATACACACAGAGATGTTTTGGTTTACATTAGCCAACTAAAGTGTTTCTTTTTAGATTTGTTTCTTGTATTTAATTAGATGTTTAGGTATATTCATACATTCACTGTGATTTTCATAGGATTTTCACTGATTTTATAAATAATAAATGAAGGAATCTCTGTACGTGTCTCTCTGTGTTGACCTTGACCTACTTCACATTTGCATGTGCGTTTCTGGGGACATAAAGAAGTCTAATATCAAGGCATTGACTCTACATTTACCTGCTAAATTATTTTCTTTTTTCTTCGAATATATCTAAGAATCAGTATAATTCTAGATTAAGTATTTGCTTGTTTTCTTAATCTTCTAATTTAATTACACTGAAATAAACACACTTGACAGTGGAGAGAGTGACTGGCACGTATCTGATAGTTGCTAAAAGGCCATATGATACACAATATGACTTCAGCCCCTGCTGGATTAGCTGCCGGGTGTGCAGTCTGTTTCACAAGGTGAAAAACGTCAGCAGCGTGCAGCAGGGCCATGGCGGCACAAGGACAAAGTGACAGATGAAGTGCTGCGTACTGAGACGACAGCGGCTGTGAGACAGATTAATGTCTTGTGTATCATCCTGGAGGATTACAAACGGACAAATGGAAACCGTGACTATGGTAAAGCCTTTCAAAAACCTTGTGAGTGATCGCTGAGGGGGGGCATGTGGAGTGGACTATACCTAACTCTAAAAAGCTAGCCAATCACACCTCAGGACAACCTACAGGGTCTACGATACAGTGTCCCATCACTGACTATATACAGCATAAACTAACATTAAAGAATTTAAGTACAATTACTAGCCACTGTATAACCTGCAATGCAACTTAAGTACATAATGTGACACATGTAGACAATTTATACATTTTAACCAGAAGGCTCTTAATCACTTTCATTTCTCAATATAATAGCGCCTCACTGGTTAAACCTTACTACATAGTAATTATGTATTTATATAAAAAGTTGGACTCTACAAGATTTTATGCTCAACACATACCAGCTTCATCTTTGAAAAAGACAAATTTATCTAACAAAAATTTGGTCACTGCCATATTTAAAGAAACATTTTTAACGTTCACTTTGGTGCTACTGTAAGTTGGCTTCATGTACAGCCAGCAAAAACATTTTAAGAGACAATAAGTTCACTTATGATGGATCACTTTGCTTTCTGCATTCTTTTTAATAGATAATTTAACTGAAATAACACAGACACTGAAGAAAACATCTAAATCTGAGGTTAAACAGTTACACTTTAAAATCTATGACCAGTAACCAATCTATAAACATTATTTTGTCCATATTATTATTTTGTTTATGTATTTAAATCAAAGTGACTTAGAGTTCTTTGATTTTTTTCTTTCTGAATTTATGAAAAACTTCTAAAATGCTCTTCTGTGAAGAGTTAATATTTTTATTGCAGCTAAATAATCCCTGATTATTGTCGAGACTAGAATTTGATATATTTTAGTGAAGTTAATGTGTCATACAACGAGATGAAAGTGACTTTTCTAAGTGTACATTTTTGCTAATATAATGAACAGAGAGCTTTCAAACCAAAGTGTAAAAATCAATGCTGTGCAAATGCAATAAAATGAAGTTCTGACAGCAGAAGGACTGTTAGTTTGTCCTTGAGGTGAGACGCTGGTGGGTGGCTAAGCGGACTCACCGTGGTGTCGTTTGTGGTGACATAAACCAGGACCTCTGTGGTGCCCCTGCCGCTCACATATCTGTAGCAGTTCCACACACAGCCGATCAGGTAGGCCTGTCACAGGAGGTGAGAGCAAACACACAATGACCTTTAGAAACACTCTTCATCATTACAGATGCTGCTTGCTGTGATCTCATCCATTTATCAACATTAGGCATGACGATGGCAGAGATGCATCATATTGCTGTTACAGACTGGTGACACATGGTGATTCAATTCAGCTGTTAAAAATTAAGACAGTTTTATGTTTGGACATTTTCCTGGATGTGCCTCTAACATTCGACCAAAAGCTTCTCTGAGCCTTTGCCTGCACTGAGGTTTGTTCAGCTTGGCAAAGGAAAAGGAGTTCCATTGTGTATGTGTGTGTGTGTATGTGAGCAGCCTGCTGAGTCCTCTGCCAGCAGTAAGAGCAACTAACAAGAAAGCCAAGCAGAGCATAGCCAATTACTTTAGCATCTTCTGAGCTGACCTCCTCAAAGAAAGCAGCAATCTACATATATTTAAAATGCTGACAGCACAGCTAGCTCTACTCCTCGAGGATGTTTATTGGGTTTTTGTTCATCATTTTTTCTCTGCTCACTATTCAATATTTTTTTGTTTGTTTATGAGGAAAATAATGAGTAGTTGCACAGTGGCCTGGCAAAATCTGCAGTTAACTATCTTGTCCTTTTACTTTGTATGCCTCTTCTCTCTCTCTCTTTAGTCACAGAAACATTCATCCATTCACATTTCCTCTGCTGCTTCATCTTCAGCTCCTTTCTCCCTCCAGCTTTTCCTCTTCCTGCCTGTGACATTTATGCCAAATGCAGTCAAGTGGAGGATGTTGGCTTTAGCAGGGACTTTAGCAGGTGTTTGCTATGTTCTGACAGCTGAATGTGTCCTTGAGGACTCACATCTGGCGTCTTTCCAGCAGACTCACATATGATCTACATAGAAGGCAGCAGCTCATACATACTGCACATTCAACCCATTAACATAAATGAGCTTCAATCCATTTTTCTTGGCAAACGGCACAGATCTATAAGCTCTTTTTAAAGCAGACTTTTTCAGGGAATAAGCAGCCAGACTATCCCACACACTGAAAGCTCAAGATTCTAAGACATGACATTTATAACTCTTTTGCCTGCGAGTCCGCTAGTGTGTCTTCCAGTGGCTGCTTCCTGTCATAAAATTCCAGCTCCGGCTTTGGATATCTGCCGAGAACACTTCTAATCTCAGCTTAGAAGGGAAACAACTTGATTTGATTGTACAGATGACTGCAACTTCATGCCCCATCTCGTCCAAGAGCCCCAGAGCATCGCTCTGCCTGGAAAATCATCCAAGCATTAAAGGAGAATTTGTTTGATGGGAGTTGGTTTCCTGCTGTCCCTGACCCGCTGCTCTCTGACTGTGTGATGAGCTCAAGAGGAGCATTTACAATAGCACATTCATTAAACATGCCATATGGTTGATTCAGCTATGAGATGAGCACAGTGTGAGACTTAATTGCCTTAATTACACTACAATGTGAGGAACAAATGATAAAAAAAAAAGGATGTTTCCAGAGTGAACAAATACTCAGTGAGTGTTCTGGAGTATTTGTTTTCTGTGTATTTGTACAGTTTTATACGAGATACAAAAGCAAGCTATGCTAGAATATTTATCCTTACCTTGAAGGACAGGATGCAGCCGATGAAGAGGAGGACTGCAAAGACTAGGCACATGTTGTTGGTGGACATGATATCCTCTTTGTATGGAAATGTCCCCGGCTGGAAGGGAAAGTGGGACAGGAGAAGATGAAATAAGTCAAATGTAAAAAGCAAAGAGAAATGTTGGACCTAAAACACACAACTGGCCCTTCAAAACATAAATAAAGAAATATAAAATAAAATAAAAAAATCTCAGTTTCTCAGTATATTAGCACCTAAGCTAATAACTAAGCATCTTAAATTCCCATTAAGATGAAGACAGCTGTTGAGGTGGATATTTTAGTTGGAATGAAACAGTCCTCACCAGCTGCTGGAGATAGTCCTGCACCGTGTTGGGGTAAACCACCACACTAATGGCTACCAGTGTATTAAGGGCAAAGTCAAAGATTTGGTAGCAGAAGAATGGAATGATCCAAGCAGCGTGTTGCTATAGAGGAGAGATTCAGATCAGATAAAAACACTCTGTTAGTTTTCCCAAGTTCAGATTTGTGCTTGAATGTCATTTGCTTTTGTTCGCTCACCTTGTAAGCACCGTATGTCGCCATGCCACATATAAGAATCATGAGTAGGGATATTGCAGTGGCTATGCAGATATCTGAGGAAAGACAAACATACAAAGCAATGGCATGAGAACATGTCACCTTTAATGCTTTCTCTGAAAGACATTGACATTGTACTCATTGATGATCAGATCAGTGACTGATCTACTTTACAATTAAGCTCTGATGGCATAATGGTTAGAAAATATATGAAAATTTTCTGTTTGAACTATACACACTGTGTTGAAAGGGGCAGATTAGCTTTGTTTGATTTTTGTAGGACTAGATTAGACCAGCTAATCAGAGTTCTTTTTTATATGTAGGAGTTTTTGATGACTTATGTTTTGCTCCCACAATAAATCCTGCAATTAATAGGCAACGTTAATTACCCTGTGGCCTCATTAAAGTAAACTATCCACACTGCAATCCTTTAAAATTGACCATACAAAACAGTGACAGGTAAAAAAGTCATATTTATACATTTATAAATTATAAATGAATATCTGGCATCACACCAAAATTTAGCTGGCAGATTTAAAAAAAAATAAAATTAAAAACATCGCTGCATTTAATATTAATTTGGGTTGCTAGGAATAAATTCAATTGTGAGTAATATTACAGGTAAAAAAGAAATATTTATGTGTTAACACTCTTATAGACTCCTACACCTTTTCCAGGTTGTTTCCGTGAAATCCATTTGGGGTGAAGGCTTTTCTGCTGAGGTGTGCTGGAATTTTTTTAGATTAACATATATTCATATCATGAAATGTTGTCACGGTAAATGTTTTACAAAAGAAAATATTTCTGATATCCAATAATACAGATCAATGTTAATCATCAGTCTTCCGGTGCACTATCAACATAACCAGACTCCTGTTCACTTTTCCTGCTACCTGAAGCCAACCCAACAAACAAGAGAACAAGTACACCTTTCAATACCAAGCATGACTCCAAACACCACAGATCACATGCTAGTATCTACATCACACAACACGATCAACACGTGGGTATCGTTATGCAAGAGTTGTCCTTCTCACGTTCACATTACAGCTGTGAGAATCCCGATGCAACACTCGTCGCTATCAGTGCAGCTCTCAACAAACATCGCTAACATGTGGCCGAACCAGGATATCTGTGTGTATGTGATGGTGTGTAAGAAGGATCCCAGATCACTACTGGGAGACGCTATACTGACTAATAAGTGCTTGTACTGACAGTGAACTATATTAGTTATTATTCCATAACTTCACAAGCTTCACCCTGGTAACACCCAGGAACAGAAGACATGCTTTTAAGCAACACGGACACAGAGGTTCTTACATACTGCATATAAACAATAAACAATACACGCATACATAAACAGACTACCACTCTAACCAGTGCCACATAAGCTTTGTGAGAGGAGACTCTGTCAAGATGACCGTTTTAATCCGAAAGAGAATTAGAGCAGTCATTTTTAATCAGAGTAGCCGCTGACAGTATCTGTGGTGCTCCAGAGGCGACTGTGATGATGATAGCTGCTGGAGGGGAAGCACTGAAAATACACATGCACGCTGATTTGTTCTCTACGGTGCCCAGCTTACTCAGCTATGTCTGTGCTGAGAGCAGCGTTCTCAGAAACGAAGTGGTTGGCAGAAAGGACAGATGATGCTACAGCTGCAGAAACACGTGGAGTTGCATGGACATGACAGTTGATTTTTAACGAACACCAGCATACATTCATATACTACTGTTAATGAGCTACGAAACTGATGCTGCTGATACATCTTCAGCATCGACTGATCATAATCATTCTTGGCTTCAACTTTGCAGAAATAAATGTTTAATTATATGTGTAAAACTACCGAAAACTGACTTGCTTCTAGTGCTGCCATCTAGCTTCTCAGGTAACATTTTCAGTTGAATCTCTCATGGAAGGAGAGGAATTGAGTAAACACCACATGGGTTTTCCTTTCTATTCCTTTATAGTTGTATAATTTAGTTAACCACTAGCCAACCATCTTTTACTTGGTCAGAAATCACAGGAAATTCCTACAGACACAAAATATGAAATTCTGGGTCAATGTCAATACTGATATAGTCTATCCTTGTTGTTTTTAAGCACAAATATACAGCACTTTTTATACGTCTTTGTAAAAAATTATCCTTCTCAGCTGCATATTTCTTTGAACCTGAGTATGCTATTTTTAATAAATGTATAGTATTCATTTTTTCTTATGTTGTAAATTTGCTCTGTATAGTCTTCTTCTTTTTTAATGCTATATTCTTCACTTTTGTATGGCTCTGCATGCTCCATCTGTCTGTTACTTTGCTGCTGGAATATGTGAATTTCCCCATTGAGGGACAATAAAGGATATTTCTATTCTATCTTGTTCTTATTTTTCAACAGGAGCAAATACAGACAATTTCAAAGTCTTTCAGCTCTTCATCACACTGTTTTCCAAAATTTAGTCAACGCAAAATTTACACAACAAATAAACATCTGTGCCTGCTTTTTTATTTGCTGATACATCACATTAGTTTGGCTATTTCCAGTCTGTTAAATAATGAGAGACAGACACATTAGCTTTTCTACACATAAACCAATACATGCATAATCACTCTCTACAGGCTCATTCTGAATGAGAAAAAGTAAAAATCCACACAAGCGTTTTTGGTTCTACCCTTTCTGGATATGGCTGACAGCAAGAAATCCAATCAGTGAAATCCAATCTCTGAAGAACAAGAACAGGCCCTAACATTCACTTCTAATATTCAGTGGTACATCTAGAACAACCAGAAATGTTTGATTTAAAGTTGCAACCAACTTTTTTTTTTTTTTTTTTTTAAATCTCCTATATATCCACTAATAAATTAATCAATCAGTTCCCTTGTGGATAAAATATCAGAAAATTGTCTTGTTTTATATAATCAACAGCCTCAAACACAAAGCCAATCACTTCACAACAGTAAATCCTTAAACTGGAAGAGCTAAAACAAGGCATGGGTTGACTTTCTACAGTCTGAATGCTTCGTTGAGGACATTTATCTTTTAATAACGGGAGGATTAGCTGCAACTTACTCGCATCGTCCATGACGTCGATGTCAGTTCCCAGCTCGGAGCTGGTAAGGTGGTAGCGGTACTGAACTGGGTCATTAAGAGCTGACAGCAGGATAAGTAAGACCACCGCATTGATGAGCTGTGAGGACAGGAGAATCGATATTACAGTTGAACAAAAACGTGCAGTTAGTAATATAATTCAGATAATGTGACAGCTGATTAGTAATGATAAGTTAAGATGCACTGAGCGAGTCAGGCAACTATAAAATAACTCTTATTTTCCTCTTACACCTTCTTGTATTATTTATTAATGCAACTTGCACTACTCTCTTGCACAATATCAGTTTTTAAAAAATCTTTTCTTTAATTTAACCTCATGTTTATTTTGTAATCACCTTTGTATATATAAAAATATTTGCACTACCTCTACCTCACACTATAAAGTCCTCCCTATGGATCTATGGGACTTATTTATTGTTTATTTATTGTAGACTGTACTATTGATTATTCTTTATCCTGCTCCTGTAACACAATAATTTCCCTTTTTGGATCAATTAAATATCTATTTATCTGTCCTGAATGAGGTATCATTTAGAGGTAGGACAAGGTGCAGATATATTTAGGAGACAGGTGTTCAAAAAGATAAAATGACTGGAATGACTGGCGACCAGTTTGACAATTGCCAGACAATAGAAAACAAGGCAATGTATCTAAACTGCTTTCTCCCCTCTTTCCTCATAATCATCACTGATTGTTAGAGCTCTAATGTTATGGGTAATTTAAGGAAAGTGGTATTGATGTACTGCTGAGCAGCTTCAATACAACATACTGGAATTCAATACAACAGAAAACCATAGGACTGGGAGAACAAGCTCATCGGTCTTATGTCACCACTTTCACCTCATGTGAACACATCTCATAGAGGTTTTTGTTGCTTTTTATGGCCTTGTTGATCGGTAGTAGCTCAAAATAAGGGAGGCTTATGAAGATCGGGGATTTCACCAGTCTTACCGAACTATGTTTACGACTTTAAGTTATCCTTTCGGGTGGGAAATATCGGAGACAAACTATATTTAACTGGGTAAACGTGTAGAGATGGAAAAGGAGGCATCAACAGCCTAAAACTGTAAGCTTAGGATTAGTTTAGGAGGAAACACAAAAATAAAAAAGAAACGAATTTGTTAGACACTTTGTTTATATGCTTATATAGCCAAAAAACAACAACAACAAAAAAACCCAACAGATGCTAAAGGTTATTTTGCTAACATTTTTTAATTATTTCATACGCTGGCACCCTGTTTTTAACATAAGTGAAAAACATGGAAAACAGATGGAGTTAGCTGTCTAATTAACATGACTCGATATTTATTAAATATTTTTAGAATTTGTCCCACATATTCAGCCATATTCATTCGCGTCTGGGACCTGACGTGAGATGAAAAAAAGGACTTACCATATACCATATTCCCAAAATAATGGTGCCTGTTCGTACATGGCAGCAGAGGCAGCAGCTCGTCGAGTACCACCGGTCCCACGGCGAAATCATCTTTTTGTCCACACACTGAATTTCAGGTTATTTCATGAATGCCGTCGAAAACAACTGACTAGTCAAGGCTACGACAACCGAAAAAAGGTGGGAAAGATAACGTCTTCGTTGCTAGGACCGCCGCCACATCCAGCGTCTGTTTGAGGAGATGTTTCAGCAAGTGGGAAACACAGAAACAGAGAGCCGTTAATCTGGCTCACCCGGAGTCACGTGACCACGGGAGGATTTTTTTTTTTTTGGCCGGGATGCAAACGCTTCATAATCACGAAATGTTTCAGCAGCTCTTTGTTTGTCCAGTTTTATCTTCCACGACACATATAGCTTAATTTTATTTCCTTTGTTAAAACAACCAAAACGTTAAATAATAGAAAAAAAAGTAGAAAAAGCTCAGCATTAAAAATAAGAACAAAACAATTCAACAGTTCAACGACCTTAAAAGTCAATATTTAGAACAGCCACCTATATTCTTCAACACAGCCATGAACTCTCTTAGGCAAACCTTCTTTTCATGTCTTTAAGTAGTCTTTAGTAATAGTTCTCCAGGCTTCCTGAAGGCCTTTTAAAGCTCTTCTACCTTTTCTTACCTTTTGTTACCTTTTTTTGTCCCACACTGCTTCAATAATGTTGAGGTCTGGGCTTTGGGAAGGCCAATCCATGACTGATTTAAATCAGATATTTCAAATATGGATTCACCACAGGATCTGTGATTGCAGATTTTTTTTGGCATACCTCAGCCATTTGTCCCCGTTTCCCTTCACTATTAAATGTCAAACTGAGTTGTTTTTTTATTGATGATAAATGATGTTTTTTTACGACAGACTGCTAGTATTACAGTAATACTGCTAGTAAGAGAGTACAATCAACAGATACAATTCAAATTTATTTCTTTGGTAAGATGTTATGTGTAGACAGCTCAGGTTCATCCCTTGAGTTATGTGCCTTTTTGTGTTTAAATGATTCATAGGTCAGTGTTAAGTAAATCAACAAACAAAGAACATTCCTCTGAACATGGTCAGGTACAAGGAATGGACTTAAAGAGAAAATGCACCCAATGTCCAAATAAAAACTTTGAAAGACCATCAGAAAGCCTATTGCTCACGACCATTTAAAAAAAAAAAGTTTAAAAAAAAAGTGTGGCTATGCCAAAAACATTACTGATTCATCACTGATTTTTTTTTTGTTTTGTTTTTTTTATATTTTTTCATTATTTCAGGTTTCAATATATAAATTTCTAACTAAATCTGTTTAATCAAAAAAGCATTGTGTTCAGAAAAAGGAACAACAGGTCAAGAGAGACCGTCACGGCCCTCTTTTTTGACACCATATGCTTAACACTGAAACCAAAAGAGATAATTTCATTGCACCATTTTTTTCTTGCTTAAACAAAAGCCTCAAAAACCTATAGATTGATGTGCTTTTTGTAATGTTAAGAGCATGAAACTCCAGTTAATTTTGTGCCATTTTGTCTCTGTCTGTGCAAACATCACAGACCAAGCCTGACAGATGGGCCAGTGACCACAGCTCTGCTAAGCTCCAGTGGGTGGACAGCATCATCGGCACATTAGGGGATTTTCCTCTTCTGCTGCCATGACTTAACACCGATCAGACATGCTGGAATAAGACAAAATCTCAAAGTCATGGTCCCATTTTCCAGGCTGAATAGATTTTCCATATTAATTGTGAGTGTGTCGGAAGTTTTATTATACAAAGGAACGGTCCAACTGTCTATTCTTTTTTAGAATAGATGAGCAAGTTGCTATGTTCTTGTTTCAGTTTGTAGCTGAATCAGACCTCTGCATTTCAGACACAGAGATAGATTTTTTTTAAAGCAGCATTAGCAAATGCTTTTCATAGCAAGGCTTTTAGCAACCACAGTACCATCCATTACAGAGTGACCTTCTCTATTAATACATCTGCCTCTCATACACACACACAAAAAAGAAAAAACCCCCACAACAATCCCCCCAAAAAAGGGAAGAATGGGGAAAAACCATGATGGTCCACTGAAGTGAATGCGAATGGACAGTGAGCCAGAGATTGTGAGAGATTAAAAGCCGGCAAATCCTAAATGAACTGAGAGATAAAGGATGGAGAGAGATGAAGCGAAGGAGGTCAGGCTCTGTGAGCGTGCCACGCGACTGCCTAACCACATTGACGGATGCAGTGTTTTGGCCGCAAGAGGGTCACTGTAGCCAGGGTCTGACAGAGTCCTGACTAGTGACACAGATTTGTACTGTAGCAAGCAGTGAGTCCTCACTTTAATCATCCCAGAATTGGGATTACTTTGACAGCAAACAAACTACATTAGAAAGAAAATACGAATAACAGGGAACTGTTAACAACTGTTAACAACAGTAAACAGAGTAATGGTACCATTGAACATTACTTATTGATTTAGCCATTCCATACTTGATGGTTAACATGGCACTATTAGTAATACTATTTCTATGTTTCAGTGTCACTGACCACCATCTGTATAGGCTACATATAGCAGTATATAAACTATTAACTGCTAATGTCAAATATGACATTTCTCAAAGTCTGCACTTGGATAAAAGTTTAGCTCTCTGGCAGAGTGAGTGCTTTTTAAAGGCAGTTTTTATAAAAGAAAGCTTGCGGTGTTCCACAAGGCAGTAGTTAAGGGCTACTTTTATTTTCAATTTTTTGAAAAGTATTTTGAAGATATTGTCAAAAAAGTACGCATGTTGATGATGCAACATATGCATCACCTAAATTAGTAGTAAGGAAAATTTATGTGTTGGACTTGCAAGGCATTACTAAAAGGCTGCAAATTAATAATACTATATAGTTCATATATATATATCAGATCTGGAGCATGCTACTGGCTGATCATCTGGTCAAGTGCTTTTTAAAAAACATCTTAAAACCCCCTCCAAAATAAAACCCTGAAATTGCATTGAACAGAGCAGCCAGCTCTTCATTATTCTTGCTGTACAAATGTTTACAAGAAGCATAAACAGCTATCCCGGCTAAATGTGGAAGATAAATTTAAGGCAAGCCTCCTGGTAACCATGCAAACTGTTTTATGGAATCATACAATAGACTTCTTTCATGATGCCATACACTCACTGGTCACTTCAATAGGTGCACCTTGGTAGTCCTGGGTGCGACCCTCTTTTGTCTCCTGTACAGTCTTAATTCTTTATTGCATAGATTCAACAAGGTGCTGGAAACATTGCACAGATATTTTGCTCCCTATTGACATGATAGCAGTGGCTGCAGATTTGAGGCGAAGCTCTTCTGCATACCTTGGTCATAATGTGGTTATTTGAGCCTGTCTTTCTCTGGCCTGCTAACTGAATATTTTCTCTTTTTTTTAACCATCTTCTGTAAACCCTAGAATAGTTGTTTGGGAAAATCTTTGTTGATGAGCAGTATTTGAAATATTCTGACGTGACATGGTTGGCACCACCAACCATGTCACGTTCAAAGTCACCTTTCTTCCCCATTCTGATACTCATTTTGAACTTTGACATCTCATCTTGACCATTCCAACATGTGTAAATGAGTTACCGCCATGTGACTAGTTGATCAGATAGTGTTAATGAGGAGTTAAACAGGTGTACCTAATAAAGTGGCCAGGGATGGTATGTTTTCGCATTTGGTTAATTTTTACATATTAAAGAAAAGTGGCAAAGCAGCTGTTTAAGGCACAGGTAATCGATCAAATCAACAATACACTTCACATGAGAATCTCATGTTAGGAGAATCTTTTTAAAAGAGTTAATAACACCAAAAACCTTCTTCACGATATGAAGGGAAGGGAAAAAAACATTTCCATGACAATGTGATACAAGCACTTCTCATTTAATTTTCATCTTTACCAAACAAACATAGAAATTTCATTTTTATCTCCTCATTAAACAAAACCCTTCACAAAAAAACATTTCCTAGAGACAAGTATATAAATACGTTGATTGAGTCATCATCATATTCATCAGTAAAAATTTAACAAAAGGGCACCTGAAACCACAGTGACATATCACTTTATCCTCTGCAATCTACCAGGTCTACCAACAACTATCACCATCAGCTGATCGACGCCTTGATGCACTACATCTCACAAAAACATGGTAATGTCCCCTTAAACTGGATGCCCACATGAAAGCTGCAATTCGTCTCCATACAGAAAGCTATTACAGTATAGATACTGAGTGGTACTAAGAGTGGACCAAGTACTAACATTTAAAGCAAAAGTTTGATCACTTTATCTCATTCTATTATCAAAGTCATGCAAAATTAAATCAATTCTGACATCAAAACTTGCAACTGGATGGAAACTATAAAAAGGACTCCAACGCACTTTCTATACAACTACAAGTTAAGGCAATGGAATTAAATTCCTTTTATATATGTCTGTAATTCTGTGAGTGTATGTATGTGTGTGTGTCTTGTTTAAAATCAAATAGATGTGGAGTTAAAGCTGCTCCACGTCATATCTCTAAGTATATCCTCATTCTCAGTTTAGGTCAAAAACATTTAGCCCATCACACATCTTGGAACAAAGGTCCAAACTAAAAAGATTAAAATAGTTCACAATATGCAAAAGATGATAAAAACATTTCTTCAAAATCAAAAGGAACCAAATACAGCCTTTTGCACAGTGCAATTACAGAACTGGAAAAAGCCCTTACAATCTGTACATATGGCATGGCTTTTTCTAGCACAAAAGTGGAAGAAATGTTTAAAAAAAAATCACAAGAGTTCAGAAGTGATCGTTAGGTATGGAAAAAAATCTAAATACAATCCAGCCAGATAAAAGACAGACATACTCAGGGCGATATTGTTTATAAAAGTACAGGGATTACACATTTGTAGTCCTACTGCAGTATAGTTTAATCCCACTAGTAACTTCACAATACGGTGCCTCCCGGTGGTTCATATCAGTTACTGCAGCCTGGATATACAGTTAAGTCTCCAATGGGGATCCAGAATCAGTTGTTTAATATCAAAAATCTAATCTGTCATTCAAAAAGAATATATATCATATCATTTACTAACTTTCAGCCTCCCAACATTTCCCTTCTGACACCCTGAAGCTCAGACAGAAGTGTTTTCATTTATTTGCAGCAAAGCTGGGTTTTGTGCATACAGTTAGACAGGTGTAGTTAGGAGTTGGACAGTAATGGCTGTGCTTCTATGGCTAAGATGCCTTTCACACCAGTGTAACTAACATTGACCACAGCTGCCACTCATTCAGTCATTAAAAGCACAAACTACACACCCTACAGCAGAGTGTTTTCACTCAAATGACAGAAATATTAGACAAAAGAATACACAAACCTATCTCAAAACAATACTCACATGCCATATGTATGCTGACAGAGCCGTGAGTTGTGGTTCAGTCACGCAAGAGTAAAAAACAGGACAGCAGCCTCTTTTTAGGATTGCCTGGTGATTGGATTTATTTAATATTTATGTTGGTAACGACTGCAAGTAGTTGTGGTGACCAACTGGTCGCCCAGAAGTTGAGCATGGAACACCCTCAGCCTCTGGGCGACCACTTTCATTCGCAAATGTGTCTTCAAACAAACATCATTATTCTCAGACAGATTGCTGAAGGTTTTAGAATGATGTTGCAATTAATCCAAGTCAGTCTGCACTGATGGCGATGACACAACTCTTTCCAGTATAGGACTTGACTAGGCTGGTTTTCACCTGGTTGTATTCCTATATAAAAGCAAAGTTGCCAAGTGCCTATATCATTTTGCAGCTACATCACTGTCCTGTAGCACCCATCAGTACCAATCAATGTGTCTAATGGTAGTAGTCACCTGAACACCCTTACAGCTCTTAATGACGGATGTCACATCAAACCCAGTATAAAGAGCAGGAGTATCTTAATCTGTCAGTGTACATATGGGCATGTGAGTGAGATAGGTATATTTCTTTGCTCCATAACCTTTCAATAACTCATAGGGGGCTGCTGCACAGCAATCAAAACAAAGTGCAACACTGTGTGGAACCAAAAGTGTGGTGTTCTGGTAAAAAACAGAAAAGGAAAAAAAAAAATCACAAAAGAAATAAAAATTTAAAACCCGTTTTATTTTTTGGGGTTAACAATTACATACACTCTCAGAGGGGGCAAATAAAATCTCAAAACAAAACACCTTTGCTGTCATTAAATATGTACCTCCCCTAAAAGCCCACCTCACCCCAAACTCCACTCTGTTTGCAGTATAGCAAATAGTGCAAATTAGTTAAGTTTTCAGTCCATAGGACTACATTTCATCTCTGAATTTCGCCAAGCAGGTGATACCTTCCACCTGTTTACTTTTTTGTTTGTGAAACTGATCTCTGAACTGTGTACCTGGTAATTATTGCATGTGACACGTTTAACAATCATTTGCATATGCTTTGTCTGGACCTGTGAGGTGAATTCATGTCTCCCTTCGGACCTTTTTCTTCTGGGAGAACTTCGGAGGCTCCGCAATCTGCTCTGACCTCTCTGCACGGAGATGAAAGGAAAAAAAAAAGTTTTTCAATTGAAATTTAAGGGCATCCAGTAACAGAACATTTCCTCAAACAAAAGTAAATTCAACAGTGTTTCAACAATGTGTATTATTCGGTTTTCCCACGTGCTCTGAATAAATGATCTGATTGACTGAACAGCATCATGTGGGATGACTAACAATACACTCAGCTGGTCTGCATGTTTCCTGTGTGAGTACATTCATTAATGTAGAGACAAAGAAAAAGGCTGCACAGGCTGCTAAAATAACCCTACTGTAATTACAAGAAGAGCTGGACAGAGTAAAACAGAAACGGTCTTAGATTTTTTTCTTCAAAAAAAGTCAACCAAAGTTAAAACTTACATTTTCTTAACTTGGGACTTTTACAGTGTTGGGCCAGAAAAATTTCAGTATTATTAATTTGTCACATTAACGACGTGTCATTGTAGTAAAGTTGACCAAGTGTCTTTCCAATGTAAGCTAAATCTCTCCTAAAGTTTAAATGAGCTGCCACTGTCAGCCTGGGTTGCTGTGGGAAAGCAGGGTTGGCCTGTAAGGCAGGGTTAGGAGAGGTGTGTTGACAAGTTGGTGCCGCCCTTCTGGCAGCTGTAAAGAAGTACTGATTAGTGCATCCGATAGAACAGCAACTCTCTGGGATTTTAGCTAAGTGAAACTGAAAGATGTTCAATGGATGGCTGGAGGGCAAAGGACCGCAGTACTGCTTTTGCTCGCCAGGTGGGCGTGTCACGTGAAAACTATGAAATAATGACCTTGGGTATATACCCACAGGTAGTGACTTGTGTTTAAATGAAACCTAAACAAGCCGCTCTTAGAAATGATTACAACACAGTGAACACAGATTTGGAGTCAGAGATGTTGAAACCTACTCTGAGTGGAGGATATGCTGGCATTCTGCTTTTTGGAGGGCAGTGCAGGAAGCTCTTGGGGTTTGGGTATTGTGTTGACTACGTGCGCCGTGCTCACCGTCTACAACCCAAGAAATGATTATATTACAACAGGTTAAATATTCACTTGAAGACCTGATTTTATCAGCTTGGTTTGGTTTATTACCTGAGCGTCAGATGCAGCCTCCTCTTCTGTTTTCTTCTTCTTTTTCCTCTTCTTTTTCGATTTGGCTTCTCCGCCGGACGGATCCTCTGTGTCCCTCTCATCCTCCAACACCTGACGCAACAATAAGACATGCAGATCAATTTATGTGAAGCCTATAATAGAAACAATACAGTAAGAAGCCAGAATTAAAACAAAACAAAACAAAACAAAAACCTTATTGGGGACAGGCTGTTCTTTCTGCACAGGAGCTGGTGTCACCAACACGGGGGGCTCTTCATAGTTTCCCCAATGCTCCACTGGGGCATTCCAGTCAGAGCTGGGATCTGCTGCTGCCATCCCATCTAAAAAATCAAATCAAACAATACAGATGGAAGATAGTTAGATGGTAAAAACCTGAAGAATCTTTTTAGGAGGATTTGATGCATAGCTACTTACTGAATCCTGACCATTCATCATTAACCTTAGGGCGGCTTGCCCACTGCAGATCCACTGAATTTGAAATTGAATCTGTATGAGACAGAAGGTTATTTGTTAATTTATTTATTTTAATGAGGGACGTAGACTCATTAATTCAATTATAATTCATCAATTATCAATCAATCAATAAGCATCCACACTGGAGGCGATTAATCGCCTTGAAGCCGATGGCTGGTTGCTTGCAGACATTTCTGTATCTAGTTGCCTTGGTAACCCTGTAATGTATTTACTGCCGGGTCACATGCCAATCAACGGCATCACGAGCTTTTATTGTTAGTCACTTCAGTTCCGTCATTTGCAAGCCTTATCCTGGGTCCCGCCCACTCTGTGCTGGCAGCAGCACTTATTTTCCCGAGTGTCACCGACTCGCTTCCAGTGTGGACACAGCTGAAAGGTCTGGTGTGTGACTGGGTGACAAACCTGTGGTGTTTAGTCCCAGCATGGAGAAGGACACTGGGCTGAGGTCAGGCTTTATCCGGCCATCAATGCCACTCCACGCTGTTGCTGACAGCACACAGAAAGACAGGTTATGCTGGTGGAATGCAAACAAACTGCAGCGGAGATTAAACGTTAACAGCATGGTTTCTAATATGAGGCTGGAGTATCTTGTCTTTTTTCCACTGGCACGTTTTCTTGAACACCTCACAGCATGAAATCCAGTCTCCTGGAGATAAAATAACTAAATAAATCAAAATCACATTATACACAAAGAAAGGTCTACTCTAGTTTTACCAAACATCCTGCTCAGTTTCATGATAAATGCACTGTGTTTACCTTGGCAGGCTTACAGTGAGCTTGACATCCACAAGGTTTGTCTGACAATAATCCACCAGGACAAGCCGGGTTATTACTTGGGCTGCCCTTGTTGAGGCAGCAGTTAACTCAAGTTTAAATTTTCAAAGATTTAACCTGCTGTCATAGCTGCTTACTAAATGTTAGCTCAGGTTATAATTTCATTAACAGACTGTCTTTATTTTCACTACACCCTGACCTTATGTCAGTGGTGCCAGTGCTGTGACAGAGCCAGTTCTGTCTCAGTGTCTTCTGAGAACTAGCCCACACTTGGAAAGCATTAAGAAATGATCTTTACATAGAATTTAGAGGATTTGTGGGCTACATCTGCCAATTATTGATGAGTTTCTTGCAGTAGGGTCTCTCACAGCCACTGAGTTTAAACTGCTATGCCTGCGCCAGCTTTTCGACCTGGTTTTATTCTCTCTTCTGCTGAAACTGATGCTAGATTGACCACCAGAATCTGCACTAGTGGAAAAGGGGCAAAGGTCATTTCATTTCATTATCAGCTCTAATGTTTCGTGTAGAGAGAAATCTCCTCCAGTATGTTCACTCTAGAATCTCTTATGTCATACAAACTATTAATATCTACATTTGTGGTGTAAAAAGGTTTACTCAGATCTAGATGGTACCTTGTGACTCCTGAGCCCACGGCTGGGGTTCTGGCTGGGCCCTGTAATGTGTAGCTGCTGAGATAGCACTCCATTTGTTCCCCTCCATAGAGCTCATCTGACCTGGGATCTTCAAGGACATATCATTCCAGCCTCCACCATTGACCGAAGGTTCCTTCCTCCAGCTGGAGGAAACTGAGGGAACATGCAAACAGGAAAGACCATCAGAGTCCCTCAGTAACAGTTTTGTTCAAAATATGTCACAGGAGGGGAGTTCAGACCAGTTCACTGACAAGAAAACAACACTTACGAGCAATATTGAAATTTCACTGGACTGAGCAGCTTGAAAATCACCTCTGTGATACCTTAAAACTCTGAATAAGTTCACGTTTAAGAGAGCCTCATAAAAAAATGGTTTACCTTTGTCTTTAACGGCTTCACTGGCTGTATCTCCCTTTCCAGTGGTTCTTGAATGAAAAGACTCTGAAACAGGGTTGGAAACAGGGTTATTACCACATAATACTGTGTGATAATGCGGGTAGACTATATATCAAAATTGCATACTGAATATGCTACCTTCTTCTGTCATTTTAGAATAAAATACATTTGCCTTAATGCACTTAGTTGCTGCAATGTGACTGGCTCATTAGATACTTGTGTTAATGAGCATCTCAACAGGTGTAGCTAAAAGAGTGGGTGGTGCCTATATTTAAACATAGTGAATTCCTTCTACATGAATACCATGGTTTCCTCTGTTCCTCTTGTTAACTGCTGCTGGTACAGTTGCCTCCACGTGCGTTTTTGATGCTTCCACACTTCCTGAACCGCCAGAGTCCTCAGGACCCTTTTCCTTCCTGCGCTGCTGCCTCTTTTCTCGGTTACTGACTTTTGTCTCCCACACACCTGGATGACACACACATACATGCACCCCAAAAATAACATGACATTCTAAGGGAATGTGGTATATATCGGACTATGAAGGATATTTGCTCATTACTATATTTTAAAGAGTCTGGCTGCAATCAGAATGACAGGACATGCATGAGAAGCACATTCTGCATAATATTAAAATGTCCTTTGAAAATGAGAAGCTATTGTGACATTTCCGCCTCAACGGTTGAGCTGTACCGTCATCAGGTTCCTTCCCATCGTTTGAAGACAAAAGCTGAACTGGTTTCACATCTGTCTTGTTCTTCTTCTTGTTCTTCTTCACCTGCACCGGGGCTTGCACCTCCGGTTTCTGTGGACAGAAATAAAAGAACAATCAAGTTACCTCATAATAACAACTTTACTGCACTTAATGTCTTTTATTATTTATCATCCCAACAGTAGTCTCCAAATGTATTTTTTCACTGCACAGAAGTGGAGTTTTAGCAGTATGTCACCAGTAATAAAACTATCTTGCAAAACATCAACAAAACTGAGGAATTCAGGGAAATGCTGCGCCTACTCTGCCCACCACTGGTTTCACATTTCCTTAATTTTGATCATACCTTCTCAGTTTTGATCTGTGCTGGCAGCTTAGAAACTGCCTCAGCCACTTTAACTTCCTCTTGAGCCACAGTCACTGGCTGCCCATTGGACTGAGACTTCTGGAGGGGTGAAAAGACACAGATAAGAAACATACAGCATGACAACCCAGAAAAACAGGGAGTGCTAAAGAAAATATCAACTTACTTAAAATAAAAACGACAGTTTTTGCGTCAACACTAAATTATTAAGCCTTATATGACTGGTTAATAACACACTTATTGTCTGTTAGCTTGTTTTAAAAGTTATATTTAACAGGTTAAACAGATTATCGCTTTCTAAATACGAGCTTCAAAGAAGCGCGCCTGGGTTGCGGACGTCTTTAAAACCATTTTCACTCATCAAAGCGAAAGTTGAAGCTTCAGGTGGCTAACGATGACGTATAAACTAGCTAGCTAAACAGGAGTATCAGGTGGTTGCAAACACCGATAACACCTTCCCTTTCTTAATAAAACACCCTACCTTCATCCATATGCAGTTAGATTACGGGTTTATTTTTGTCACTTGTAAGTGGGTCGTGGAATTGTCGCTAGATGGCCTAATTTGTGCTGTGTAAACAAAGTATACGACGAGCTATACGACCGTCAATTCATACATGCCAGGTAGCTAGCTGGCTAGCTAACGCCAAACTTAACCGCTTTTGTTAATAAAATAATAAAATAAGTGTCTAACTGAACTGTTTTGCAGAGGGAGCACTTAGGTTAAGGAGTTAAATGAACACCCGCGCGTGTTGTGACTGACTCGCTGTGATTAGACGGCTCGATAAAGGCTGCCTGCGGTACCTTTTCTACCGTTTTCTTTTTGTTCTTCTTCTTCTGCTCTTCTGGTTTGGCAGTTTTAGCGAAACCGGCCTTGAGGGGCTCACCGCCGCCGCTGCTGCTGCTGCTTCTGCTGCTGCCGTGTGTGACCGGGGATCCTCGCTTTTTCCCGGCGAGCAGCCCGCCGCAAACAGCGGCCCACGACAGACTGATCAGCAGCAGAAGACCCGCCGCGGCCGTGGACAAGATGACCCACGTCGGGTACAGCTCGGGCTTCAGACCCAAGTCAACCCCGAATCGAGCCCGAACATATCCTTGTCCCGAAGACAGCAGCTCCTTCAAGTGGCTGGAAAGCAGCTCGGCTTTCTCCAGCGCAAGACCTCGCAAGTCTCCAGCCATCTTTCAAAATTGCGCATACACTAGCTGTAGCTATCATTTCCAGCGCCCGTGCTAACGGAGGAGTGGCTAATCTAATCTGACTGTTAACATCAAGGTTACAAACAGCAGCATATCAATACTACATCTGCTCAATATTAAAAAGCTCACACTCACAGGTTTGTCCAGGACAGCATCATGCACTTACACGAGCCGCTCTGTAAGAACAGGAGCTTTTCTGTCTTACCCATGAATTTGAAAATTACCCATGCACAAAATACTAAAACACATATGCTATATAAATGACACCTGTCCTGAGGTTAAATGTACACCTAGTTGTTGAAAAAGTGGTTCCAAACTATTATTTAAAAATACAAAATAACAACTTAAAAATATAACAACTAAAATCAGTTACAACCCATTTTTTCTGCTTTGTGTTGATAGACTCTTGTAATTGTTAAGCCTTAAAAGAAAGAGATAAAACAGTGAGACGAAAAAGAAGTGACAAAATCCAGTCAGGTGTTAACTCCAAAAACACTAAATCTTTGACAAATTTTGTGTTTATCCGATCTTTATGTCTAGATTGTGTCACTCTAACCAGTTTAACCCACATTACAAAAAGACAACAAATTAATTTTTTGAAATTTATTTCTTTTATTTCATTTAACTGCATTTACCCTTCACTTTCATGCGTTATTACATTACACAGCTCACGTTTTATTTCTGAGAGAACACTAATATTAGCACTGATTTGCAACCCAGCTGCTCGAAATCCCGTGAGTGCACATATAAAACATTACTGTAGAAACATGTTAACAACATACCGAATATTATTAAACAATATATCCGTGGTCCTGAGTATTTTTTTTGTGTTAGACTTATGTCATAATCTGTGAATTAAAAAATCCATTCATCCATGTTATCTTGTGCAACACTGTTACTCTAATATTAACCCTGGTTAATATTAACCCTGGTGCTTTATAATTTGAATAAAATAACCATAAATGTTTTTCTTAGCTCACAAGGGAGTAATCTATTGCCTTTGTAGCATAGTTTCAATTCTTTTCTGAAAAGTGTACAAAAAAATGTATTCAACAAACACTCAAAGATAAATACTAAAATTACAAAAAAAGGTCTGAAAGTTGTTTAAATGAATGAAACTGTATGAATATTTAGTATGAGGGTGATTATCTTTAAATTAAAGGTTAATAATTTCTAAAACAATATTTATAAAGTCCACTTTTTCATGTCACAGCATACAGCAACCAAAGTATTGCATAAAAAGTGTAGCTTTGATGCCTGAGCTGAAATAATTTTTTTTTGGATGGTTTATTATTTGTTCTTCTTACATGCATAAAAGAAATTTAGAAAATAAAGAGTCCTTTTTTGACTATTTACAATTTTTGAAGCCCACATTGTCCACCAATCATAAAATGACCCACATCACATTTATTTCCTGTCACCTACATTTGAGAATAAGGCTGTTGTTGGTTCTCAGCTGTACAAACATTTACCTCTTGCATTCATTTACAACACCTACACATATTTGGCAAAACATTTTTTATTGTATTCTAAAAGTTAGAAAATATTAAAGCAATTTGCCATAGAAACAAGCAACACGAAGCAGAAAAGTAAAAATATATTCTGTGTTTTTATTATCCAAAATGCTCAGTGAGGAAAGAAATACTATTTATGTCACCTCCCTCATTATTTTGTCATGATGGCAAAATGTTGATGCTCACCCATTCTACTTGTAAACTGTACTGGTTGCTAAATAATTCTCCATCTCTAATACAAAACAAAAAAAACATCTCAAAAAACAATAACAAAAAAAAGAGTACAGCCTTCACTTCGTAGCACTGTATCAGTATTACAGTAAGACTTGAAAACCTCTGTTGTATAATAACCGTATGGAAATAAATAAATAGGTTGACCGAATGTAACAAATTTACAGTAACATGCCATGTCAGTTTTTAGAAGTCTGCGTCTAGTGTGAATTCACCGTCCATCATGCTCGACATGACTCCGAATCTTTGATACTCCGCCACCCGTTTCTCAAAGAAGTTGGTTTTCCCCTCGAGTGAGATAGACTCCATGAAGTCAAATGGATTTTCAGCTTGGTAAACCTTGGATTTAAGAAAAATGAGGAAAAAAGACAAAAATAGGTTTAATTTCACCCATTCTGGTGTGCAGAGGGTTTTGAACGAATGATTATTAGCATTACCTTGGTCAGTCCAAGATCAGTGAGAAGCCGGTCAGCCACAAACTCGATGTACTGCTTCATGAGGCAACTGTTGATTCCTATGAGATCTACTGGCAGGGCCTCTGTGAGAAACTCCTGTATATGAATAATAACGATTAGTGAGTTATAGCACTGGTACGACCTATTAAGATTTTATTGCTTCAGAATGTCATGCTGTAAAGCAGCGGTGGGAAACTCCAGGCCTCAAGGGCCGGTGTCCTGCAGGTTTTAGATATCACCCTGGATCAACACACCTGAATCAAATGATTAGCTCATTACCAGGCCTCCTGAGAACTGCAAGACATGCTAAGAAGGTAATTTAGCCATTTCAATCAGCTGTGTTGGACACATTTAAAACCTACAGGACACCGGCCCTTGAGGCCTGGAGTTCCCCCACCCCTGCTGTAAAGCTACAACTGATCCACTGCAATGTGAGTTAGTGCAGACAAAATGAACAGGAATATGAGGTGAATAGCATTTAATAAGCAAGCATATAATGTATGTAATGTGTAGCATTAGCTGACCTGTTCGATGCTAACAGCTTTGGTGATGATGTCTCTGACTCTCTCCTCTGATGGCTTTTTCACCAGGTAGCTGTACAGCAGGCAGGCAAAGTTGCAATGCAGACCCTAGCAACGAACAAAAAAACATGTCAGAACAGCTGATCCGAAAAAAAATGTGTATTTATGGTGTACTTAGTCCCAGGTTTATTTTAGGAGACTTGTGTTTACACAACAGCATTTATTACATCAGCTTGATCTCAAGGAAGAACAATGATGGTCATGGTTGATACAGCACCCCCTGGTGAATTGTAAGAGAACTGCATGTCCAACAACTACTATTTTGTAATTGTTAATTAATAGGGTGATGATTAGTTTCAACACAGTGAATGCTGAGTGAAAGAAAACTGGGTGTCAGCAAGATGTAAAAGCAGTGTTTTCAGAGTCTGCCACCATACAGTCAGCATAAATGACCAAAAACTTGTTATATTAACTAGTTAGTTGGTATGAGGCTCTTGATTTTTTATAACAATAAGATATTTTGAAAATCTGACTCTCAAAACAGCCAGTGCAGAGCTGCTGTTGTACAGTGTTTGCTATAACAGGGAAATATCTGTCTGAGGGCATTTTCCAAAGAGCGAGGTGAATGTGCAGTCATGACTCTGCTGCCAGCTTTGACAGTATATTGGTGTTTATGATTGCTGTTTAATCTTTCATGTTTATTCTTATCATTTGACTTATTTTTAAAGACCAATGTTGTCTTTACAGCATATATGAATTATACAGCTCTTATGAATTTGGCCGCTGAGGCTGCTGCACAAAGTTAAGGAGTCATACCAGTTATAAGCATGACAATGCAGGTAAGGGCAGACATACTGTTTCTATTTCTGAAAGTTTTCCACAGCAGTTCAAACTTATGGTCATTATGTGCATCTACTCATTTAGTCACATAAGACTGACAACAGACAAATCTAGATGGAAAACACTCTGTGCTACGCTGTCATTTGGAAAGGAGTAATTACATAGATGCCACACCTCCATTTTAAATATGAGCTGCTTCTCTTACCCACAAGTATGTCTGATTCGCTCACAACTCAGGGATACTTTCAACACATCAGAACACATATTTTTGTGCGTGAATTAGTCTCACCTCGTCCCTGCTAATGAGCTCGTTGGAGTAGCTAAGGCCAGGCATTAACCCCCTCTTCTTCAGCCAGTAGATAGCAGCAAATGAACCAGAGAAGAAGATGCCTTCCACAGCTGCAAAAGCCACAATCCGCTCCCCTGGGGCACAAACGTCAAAAATGACTGTTAAGTGATCAAACATGAGGTTCCTTCTAGGACAGTTTGATGTTATATTTAGTTTTCAGTTGTCGTGTTTTTGTCAAGTTTTGTTTCTCCCTTACCAAATGTGGATTTGCTGTCGTTTATCCACTGGAGGGCCCAGTCTGCCTTCCGTTTCACACAAGGCATGGTCTGAATGGCATTAAACAAATAGTCCCTAAAACACACAAACATGAAAACACATGAACTAAAGACTTTTTAATGTGTAATTATACTGTAGTAACAATATGTAGGGAATAGTTTATTTTGTTTGTCTTTAATCAAAGACACTCAGGAACAGGGTAAAAATAATGCAACAAGACTCATGGAGTTTGCTGAGTGTTTAGACTTAAAAGCATCTGTAAACAGTCTGTTGATGAGTGACGTTTGTTGTTTGAAGGCACATCAAAGTTGCTGCAGCTGGGAAAACAACGGCAGTTACCGCAGAACGGTCTCGACTTAACCTGTGACAAACAGGTGCAGGAGTCTGTTCCAGAAACCAGGCTCAGTGAAAACTCTGAACACCTAATAAAGGTAACTTAAACAGTGGATCAGTCACCAGGTAGTTGCCTTTCTCTGACCCTTTCCCTCCTGCTGGGCCTGACACAGCTGTCTGACAAACTATTTAGTTTCCTCATTCAAAGCACAAACTGGAGAGCACTCATTTGCCTACGTTTACGTCTTTAGACTCTCTGAACATGCAGTGAACTATTTATCAGCTTTTAATCTGTCAGTGAGACAAGGCTGCAGTCTGAATATATTCTGGAAGCATTTCCTGTTGAACTGCTTACATGTCTTGAAATATAATAAATAAATGCTGCCAAACAAGACTTTTTAAAACAGATGTAAAACATTCTTACTAGGTGAGACTGACTTTACAATCAAAGATTAATTACAAGGCATCTTTAATGCATGTTTTCATGGTGCTACATGAATAATATTTATAAGCAGAATGTGATAGGATTCAAGTTTTATCATTCATTATGAAAAAATAAAGCTGGGTAAATGATGATTTGCTGGACTTTGCTGAATAAAATCTGACAGGCTGTGTATTAACTTCCTCAACTTCCTCTTTTTGTTCTGTAAACAACACACTCTGCTTTGAAATTTTAGGTCTACTGTGTTTAAACCCCAGGTGCTACAGTTTGTTGTAAATCTCCAGAAAGTTTACAAAAGAAACTCATACAGAAGCCGGTAAAGGATTTATACTTTCATTACAACATAAACACGACACAAAAACTGTTTTCCGACTTGCTAAAATAAAAAATAAATAAAATAGAGCCACCACGAGTAACTGACCTCTCCTTCAGGTCCCTAATGTAAGTGTTGATGAGCATACTGTACATCTCTGAGTGGACAGTCTCTATGAGGATCTGAAAGCTGTAGAAGGATCGCGCTTCAGGGACCTGCACCTCCTGGCTGAACCTCTGCACCTGTTGTGTAGATTGAAAACATTTGCGATGAAGCGTGCAATCCCACAAAACACTTGAACCACACCAAGTAAAAAAAAATAATTCAGAGTGCCATCTACATTTATGTTAACGCATCAAGTATGGTTATCTTTTGATAGCCATTCTTGATGTGTGACTTCATTTTTGAGGGCTTCTAGTAATATCAGTTTCATTAATTTTGCAGTTCAGCTGCCATTGCATCAAATGAGCTTGTTCTCAATCTACATGCAAAATATATATTCTTGAAATTTCTTTAGAGGCCTGCAAACTAGTCTCACCAGGTTCTCATTGACGATACCGTCGCTGGCAGCAAAGAAGGCTAAGATGTGGGAGATGAAGTGTTTTTCCTCCGCCTTCAAACGGTCCCAGTGTGCCAAGTCTTTGGATAGATCGACCTAAAAAAAAAACCCCATCAAAAGCACACCTGTCTCAGTTCCTTCATTTCATGTGTGGGTATCAATATGTGCACAGTGGAAAGTAGCAGCAGCAGCAACTGTCAAAACCTGATGGTTAGACATTGTTGCATTCAATATTTTCTTCCTAAGATCACTCAGTAAAGCACTCAAAGTACAGTACCCACCTCCTCCACGGTCCAGAAAGAGGCCTGGGCCTGTTTGTACATCTTCCAGATGTCTCGGTACTGGATGGGAAAAATGACAAACCGCCTGGGGTTCTCTCGGAGCAGAGGTTCTTCCTCCGTCTCCAAGCCATTCTGGCAGGCTGTATCATCTTCTCTGAAGCCGTTCTGCAAACAATCCTTTACATTTAGTTTGGTGTCTGTCTCGTTTTTGTTGCATTTTTCACTCCTAGTCGCTGTTTCTCTCGCTCCACACAACTCGTTTTACGGATTGTCCCTTTACTTATAACACGGAGCACTGCGCTTGCGCGTTAACTCTTTACAAAACAAAGGACATGACATTAACGTGTCCACTTGAAAAACATAAATGAATAAAGCAAGATATTTTTGGTCGCCTTCCATACACATTTTAAACGCTTTAGTTGATTTATTTATTTTTAGTCGTTATTTCCTTAACCTCAAACACCGTGACTGACAGCTAACACGAGCAGGAAAGCACTTTCACAGCTAAAACTTGCCGTAAACCCTATTATTTGTCACATTTAGCTAAAAATATGCATTTCCGAAGCTACAAAGGCTTTAGCTCCCCATGTTTCAATAAAGGGTAAGGTTACTACACAGCTACAAACCTACAGTTACACAACCGACGTCCTCGATACACACAGTAACAATAAACGTTTAAGCTAGCTGTGCTTCAGGCCGATAGTAATGAGCTCCAGTACCTGAGAAGATGGCCTTTTCACCGTCGGAGTCATTCTGAGGACTGGATTTGGGGTTTTTATTTAGCTAGCTTGTACTCGGTGCCATAACCCTGCGGACGTAGTTGTAGTTCTGTTGATTTGACACTTTAAATCCCCACATACGGGGGTATAGCGCCCCTAGCGGAAATACTAAGAAGTTCACCTTTAAAACAACACGTGGTACGGGTAGCACGATAAAACTTCCGAAAATGACTAATACCGTGATTTTTACCTACTCATCTCACTTGCACTATTAGACATCAAGCAACACCGATGAGTAAACAGATTAAACTAAAAAAAGCTATTTGTTACAGGAAGGCAAGACAAAACCGTAGTTTAGAGTAATAAATTCTTTATTTGAATAGAAATGTTATTAATACATGCATTGTAAACACCAAAAAAATGTGGAATATCTTTCTAGAAGTGGCAGCATGACACCGCAGTGTGAATTCAGAACTGGATACAAGTGAATGTGAACCTACTAATCCAAATCACTACACTGGTATGTTGTGTATCCCCAGTCGAAACACATCATTCGTGCATGCCCACGCACAGTTTTGGGATTTCAGCATAAACACTTGATGGAAGGCCATCGGTGGATCATCATCTACCTGTTGGAAATAATTAACAGCAAAATCGTGAAAAACTAAAACTGTAATGTTGGCAGGAATATAAACTTAAATCACATCAGCATAACTCATTAGGACTCTAAAAACACTGCAGTAATGATAATAAAGCGCATTGTATTGTAATGTAGAAGCCATACATGTTGTTCAGAGTTAACATACAGAGTAAAAACAGCAGACCCACACACACTGGTAAGAAGTTCTCTATCAAACACTTAATGAACTGCAACACATCATTTATCTACATGCTCTTCAGAATGTGAAACAGTTATTTGTACTGGGAAAGTGCAGCCTGCCACAGCCAGACTGTCATGAAAATAAACATAAAACTTCCCTGCCACCCTGCATTTCACTGGATTTAAAAATGTAACTCTTCCAACCACAAGGGGGCAATCTACAAAAGCTGCTTTCTCAGAGAGAGTAGTATTGGATCCCAACACTCAAAACAATGACACCTGCAGGTCTGAATGATGATTTTAGAATAAAATGTAAATGTTATTTTTTTTGTTTGTTTTTTGGGGTGAACAAGGTCACATGATATACACAATGCCACTGATATTTGTTCCTCCTCATCTTTTCTGACTGAGCACAAATTGGGTAAAAAGACCCATTAGTGAGAACATTTTGTGTACATTTGAATAAATTCTGACCAAAGCTGTCGTCGGAGAAGTGATTCTACTGCAGATGCCTTGATGTAAGCTCATCAGTCCTTCAGCCAGATGAATAAAAAACATAAAATAAAATGTGAAGAATCACTAGAATACCTGTAGCTGTCCAAACACCATGATGAGGATACAGCTGTCTACTGTGGGCTGGAAGTCCTGTTCTGTGATGATGTGCTTAATGCGCTTGAAAGGCAAGTTCTGTGAATTGTGAACAATATTATTGTTTAGACTGATGTGCTGATGAAAGGAGAGGCGTAAAAATATTATTAATAAATTCACAGACACAACATAACCTGGATTAGAAGCAGCACTTATGGAGTTTCTTTGTGCATGCCGGACCAACAACCTGCTAAAACAAGATACTTACTACTAGTTTGCCAGTTATAGCTTCTCTCCCCTGAAAAGGTGATCCTTCCCATGTCAGACAGGCATCAGGAGACTGCAGAAACATTTTTTCTTTCATAACTATAGGCTCAAAATATTTTTAACATCCAGCGTGATGGAACTGAATAGACATCTGGAAAGCTTACATAAAGGTTACCCAGTCCCATCCTATTGGTATTGTCAAACTGGTTGTAATACTCCTGGACAAAGCCCTCTCCAATCTTTTGCCAAATTTCTTTCTCACAGGCCATGTTTGCAGCTTTGGATCTGTAAAAGAAGACAAGCTAAGTAAAATAAGTCAAGAAATGAGAAGAAACTTGTGTTTATTATTTACACTTAAATAAGACTTTTCTGGTGTCTAATGTGACTTAAACAAAATATGTATGTAAAAATGAAGGGCCAGTTAAATGACTATCTTAATGGACAGCCTTTTGAAATTGCCAACAAAGGTACTGTCTAATTTAACCCTGCATTTAATGTATTTATATTATTACAGACAGGATTACTTCAGATGTTTGTCACTGTATTTTACAACCTCAATCGCAAAAACCTTATACATAAAAGGAACACAATAAAACATATTTAATGTTTAAACTCAGAAAAAAAGTGCCATTGTTAAGAAAAGGGTACATAAAATTGCAATTGTGAATAAAATACAGGCTTATGCGGTTTGGAAATCACTGTTTGCATTTTGTTTGTGTTCACATTTTACACAGCGTCCCAACATTTCCAGAATAGGACTCATATTTTATTGATTTACACACAATTCCTTATGCCATTTTGTTACGTGTGTTGTGTTTAACCTAAGTTTAAGCTGCTGTAACAAAGCAACTTCCCGACTTTGGAGATTTAAAAAAAATAAAATAAAATATTATCATCTTAAATAAACTTTATTTTCAACCACTGCGAAGGACTGCAGGTAGGATGTAGATGAGTGTCAGGGGTGACTTGTGACATAAACATAGAAGAAAAAGTGAAAGGGAAGGTTTACAAGATGATAGTGAGACCTGCTGACAGAAAGACAGGAGTCTGAGCGGAAGATGTTAAGATTTTCAGTGGGAGTGAGCAGGATTACAGATGAGTACATCAGAAGGACAGCTTAAAAGAGGCATGCTTTTACAAAAAAGAAAGAAGAAAAAAAAAAAGAAAAAAGAAAAGAGCCCCACTCATATTTTAAATGAAAAAACAATGGGTTGCCTCTCGTGCTGAAGGATACAGATGTGACTGCACAGCTGGGGGGAAAATGAGGCCTGCTTCTTTAAGTGGTGTGGTTTCAACCAGCTGCAGCGACTATAGCAAGAGAAGCAGATTCAAGTCTATTGGGAGTTAACCAAGTTGCTGTCCAGGTATTTTCAGACTAGTTGAGATTAGTTAACGCAGTCGGGATTAAGCAGAATATAAATCGGAGCTGTCGCAATCCTGCCGTTTGTTAACCAGAAACCCAAGCTGCGGTCTCAAAGTTTTGGCTAGCCTCTGCTGCCTTTACCGAGAACTGTTTTTAAAACCTTTGTCTCCATATTAACCTCATTAAACTCGTGTCAACAAAGGCCTCAGTAACCCGTCATCTTCATTAGACACTTGACTCAAAAAGTACTTTACCTTGTCCGCTATTTTTGCTTGCTTTTTTTCCTCCAGCAGCAGACGTTTCGGCGTGGGGAAACGAGTCAAAACGAGGGGACCGGAGTTCCCGCTTCCTCCGACTTGTGACTAACGCGTGACGTCAGCACAAGCCGCCCAATGAGAGAGCCTCGCAGTTCTCCCGTCAGGAGCTTTCCCTTCTCACCGAGTCCCACCCTCTAAAACACTAAAACTCAGGATCGCATACATGAAACAGAAACGAGCTTGTCTCAAATATTTTTTAATGATTATCTCAAAATCGTAAACCAAATCCAACATGTAAAATTAAACATTTTTAATATCTAATTTGGCAAGTAATCAAAGAACCAGAGCTGAAGCTGTGACCATTATTGGCTAAACTTTGCAAGAAAGGGGCCGCACTGCATTAATCTGTTAGGTACTGTTGCTCCCCTCTCCATGATGAGGTCCAAAGTTCCTCTTCTTCCTATTTAGACTGCAGCTTCATCACTGGCACAAAACATAATCAGCAAGTGACAACTAATCTATAATGTGCTTTTTTTCCCTAAAAGGTGCAATCAAAGACGTAGCCTCGTGTCAGAGAGAGGCAGTAAGATAAGGCTTGAAATAAAGTGAATACTTTGAAATGGAAGACGTTAAATGCTTAACAGGATAAGATCAGTATTGCTCGGTGGGTGGGGGTGTAGAAGAGAAAGAAATACAGCTCAGTTCATAACAGCGTGCAGGTCTTTACAAACACTATCAACAGGAATGTAAGTCATAAAAACAAAGCTGGGTTATTTCTCTGTGTATTATTTGAAGATCTTATTGTACCTTCTATACAGTGCTCTACAGGCGAGTGGGACGACTTTGTCCTCCTGACTTGCCACAAATTTAACATCTTACATTTTCTTCACCATTAGTGAAAACAAAACCAAAGACCCATTCAGGCACTTTTAAAATAATTTTGCTACAGTTCAGTGTTTGTTGCTGCCAGGGAAAGGACTTTCAGGAGCGCAGATTGTCTGCACCCACTTGACTTCCAGTGACTTGTTCAGAAAGGCTGCTATTGCTTTGTTGAAGCCACTGCACCAATAGATCCTCCTTGCAATAGGTGGCAGTAAAAGTCATCTGTGCAGTTTGGCCCAACAGGCCTCTGAGGTTAGAACCGAGTTATGTTTTGAACGTTCGAGCGCGTCACTGTTCCGGCTGTGACGTGAAATAATCATCTGTCCGAAACACGCTGGGGATTTCTTGACGCTGATGTGGTGCTGGTCGTCTTGGGCTGGCTGGTTTCTGAAAGCAAAGAGACAAAAGTTAAAAACCTAATAAATGAAGTGTGGTTACAACTGCTGGGGGAAACCTTAAAAAGAACACTGACTCCGCAGGCATGATGCTGTTCTTGAACACCATCAATCTTAATCAGACATATAAATAAAAACACTGTGGGTGTTTTTGTTTTTATGAAATCTGAACCTTTACTCATAATGATCTCAATGAAGTCTGGATAGTGACTACAAATGACTTGGGTGGCCTTGATCCCAATCTCTGGACAAACAACAAACGTTGAGCAAATCAAATTCTGTGTGGATGCAACTGAGGTCACTAACGGCAGATCGCCAGTTTCCTCCATGATCGTGGTGGAGGCAGTCAATTTTTTTCTTTTTCAGAGGCAATAAATGGCTCAGCAGATATTTCACTGTCTAAAAGGAGAGCACCTAATATTTCCCCAAATCTATTTCATTCTATCCCATTTAGACCCAATGTGGAGAAAGTGGGCAGGGCATGTGGTTTCAGCCATCAGCAGCATTTGGGATCCTGCCTAAATGCATCAAATGCATCTCGGGATAGATGCATTTGATGCACAGCTATGGGTCTTTTGGGAGATTTTTTTTTTTTTTAATCCATAAGCATTTTTCGACTCCTCCTTCTTCTTTGTAACAGAAAAGCTATGAAGAAAAACCTCACTCCCTTTGCTTCATTCCAGTGGGAAATTACAACCAAATAAAGTATGATATTAATTTAAACATTGTGAAAAGTGCTGGTTGTTACAAGTAGCAGCAAAAGCTCTGGACTGCAACCGATTATTACAGTACATTGCTACAGTAAGAGTGGGCAGCCCACAGCTGAACTAGTTTGGGAACCTTCTAAATAATAAGTTTTTGTTTAATCCTGCAAACACCAAACTCAGTGGATAGTGGAGAAAATTTATAATTCACAAGTGCAGAAATTGGCTCTTACGTTTAAGAAGCCTGGGACAGTCATTGTGCGGAGGATCTTCTTGAAAGCACCCGGTAGTGTACCTAGCTCTCCCTCTGCCTGTGTGACCTGCTCCTCCATTGCGCTGACATTGGCTCCCACCATCTTTACAAAGGCCTGCAGACACAACAGCATATTTAAGATTCACTACAAAAGTTACAATATTCAATTTACCTGTGGTTGGCAGACAGAAAAGACAGCTGACACAGCTACGCTTTGTCCCCAGTCAAAAATGACTGTGCTGTTACACCAATGATGGACTGTTACGTTATGAAGCAGACATGCAGATGCCGACCTTGGCTCCACAAATAATTGTAGTCCAGTCTGACTCTTTATTACAAATCAGGAAATATTAATCATATTTTGCAATGAAAAACAAAAACAAATGTGTCTTTAATTTTAACTATAGATTGTGATAGATAATTTTTTAATATAAAAAGGTTTATGCAGTTAATATACAGTCATGTGAAAAAGGAAGTTTACACAGCACTCTATCCACTTCTATGAAAAACGTACAAACTTAAACTTGGCGTGCACCACCTGAGATAAGGGCTGAACAATGAGCATAAGAACACCGTTATCGCTTCAATAGGAATTATGAGCCCAAGTAGCTGTCAGGTGATAAAATGCACTTGATTAACTGATCATCAGCAAGTGTGAGCACCTCTGTAAAAGCAGTTTGGCAGTTTGCTGGACTGTAACACCGAAGTGTGAGTCAACACAACCTTCTCAGGAGTCGACGTCCCTGAAAGTTCACCTTAGGTTTGCAAAGTTGGATATTCGAAAGTACTCTAGAGTCAAATGTGAGGCCACCTGTTTGACAGCTAAAGCTTGGCTGAAACTGGGTCATGCAACAATGATCGATGATCCCAAGCACAGCAGCAAATCTACAACAGAAAGGCTGAAAAAGAAAAGAATTAAGGTGCTGCAATGGCCCAAACAAAGTCTAGACATCAAACCGATTGAAATGCTGTGACGGGACCTTAGAGAGCTGTGCATAAATGAATGGCTGCAAACTGATAAAGTCATACAGAAAATTATTACTTCAAGTTATTTCTGCTAAAGGTGGTTCTACAAGTTGCTGAATTATGGGATGCACCTAGTTTTTCACAGAACTGCATAAGTTCCTCTGAAAAATTTCACATGACTGTTTATCATGAAGTAAATTTTATTTTTGTCTCATCACAAGTTACCTGATGAAGACATTTAATGACATTCAGCTGAAGAAATCGTGAGTATGAACTCAAATAAATATAGTTTTTGCAAATAAGGTCCCCTTTGCTGGTAGATTACCAGACATTTGAATGCATGGTAAGCTTTTACATGAGGAACAGGAACTAATACTTCTACCTTTTCGGTACACGAATGAATAAATAGAGGAAATAGAAAAACAAACAAGTGGCTCAGGGTCTCCATTTGTGAGGATGATACTTTCCGTATTTAATTATGAATAAAAACACTGCACACAAATCAATACACATCAACTCACAATCACGCATTTCATATTAGAGTTGTTAATGCCGCTTGCAGTTTGGCAGGATGCCTCTCTGAGGAATCTGTGTGCATTATAAAAGCGGCAAATGAATATTTTATACAAAACAAAATGAACCGTATGAAACAGTCGCTTTACCTCCAGCTTATCAATTCTTCTGTATATCTGTCTCATTTCATCAGACTTCTGCTGGATTTGAGGTAGGTTTTCATTCACTATCTGCGAGGTATCGTTACGGATCTGTAGACAAAACAAGACAGAATATCAGAAGCAAATTATCCGCGTAATCTAAAACATGAGATGTAAGACACACTTTTATATTCTGACTGAGCTTACCATATCCAGCATTCCAACAAACTCATCCACTCTTGTCAGCATCTCTTCCAAGCTTTTCTCCAAGCACAGGATCTATATAAGACAATGATTTTAAAGTAAGGGTCCCAGAGTGTGTGAAATATGTCATAGGTATGCTGCCCACACACAAGCTTCAATAGGTTTAGACTGCATGGCCAAAACACAGCAGCCTTTGTGCTCCTTCTTCAGCTTCTCTGTAACATGCCTTGTATCACGCATATCCACTTAAGACTCAAGTCACATGGCTTGGGCTTGAATCAGTTCTCAGGCCATTCTTCTAATGACTTTTGAAGTGACATGAAAAATCCCACAACCCAGTTTTGACCTTAACAGCAGTTACTCGCACCTTCACCCAGATTCAAGCCCCTCGAGTTAGAATTAAAAGCTTGTAAATATATGACTTTTCAGAAACTTTTCCTGCCATCAGATGCTCTAGCAATCATTCTGGCAGCAGCGAATCATCTTTGTGGTTTTCCTCCTGCCTGGCACCTCCATATTCAGCATCCTTTGTCTAATATATCCTCTATCCCATCTCTACACATCTCAAACTCTAGCCCTTCAAACTTTACTACTAAATTCCTCAACCTGCGCTGTCCCTCTGAAACACTTGTCCATTCTGCTCAATCCCAGTGAAAATCTGAACATCTTCAACTCTGTCATCTGTTTTTTTTTGGGTCAGAGGCAAACTGAACAAACCATAAATCATAGCAGCACCTCGCAAATCTTCTTTTACTTTTGCTGCTATCCTCTTGACACTTGTCTCTATCTACTTCCCCCATACTCTCTTCCTCACCTCACTTGTGCCCTGTCCATCGCTTTGGATGGTTGACTCCAGATATTTAAACTCATCCACCTTCACGATCTCTGCTCCTTGCAGCTTCACATTTACACTTTCTCTCTCATTCACACACATGTATTCTGTCTTGATTTCATTGACTTTCATCCCCTTTCTCCCCAGAGCATACTTCCTGTCGGTTAATGGTGAGGCATAAGTCATGTGAAGGCCAGATTCGACGTTAATGCAATTTAAAAAGTAAGCTTCAATGTTTGCGAAGGTCTACTTATACTGGTGTTTCCCCTTTTTCTATCAAAGTTCATCAGGGGCTAAATTGTTACTCCAGCTGCTGTTCTGACAGCCTATAATTTTTTGGTTTGAGTAGAGTCCGTGCAGGTACATGTCTTTTTGGGGCTGCATATTTCTTGTGAGACTCATTAAACCCAGTAAAATGTGGGCCACTGTCTTAGTATGTGGTGCTGGTGGACCGCACTACGTCACTGCACTCGTAGAGCATTTAAAACACAATTCTTTCTACTTTGTACCTGTTTTTGAAATTAGTTGGCCTAATTTGGGACTTCCGACATAAACCTCTGCAATACATCTTTACAGGCCAGCTGATGTAAGAGGAAAGCCAATCCTATCACTACTTTCGTGTCGCCTAGCAACTGTCATTGCCAACACCGTCCTAGTTACTGACAAAAGCAACGTGAAACTTTCTTGTACCGTAACGTTCTTGTTGTATAAGAAAATGTTAGGTAGAATAAGACATATAGTCCTTAATGGAGACGATGTAAACCAATTTATTTGGTACTCATAATGAAAGTGGAACACTTCGTTTACAGGAAGACTGTGTAGGGCTGCTGCGGTACTGACAGTCAAATCATAAACAAAGAGCTAAACATAGCTTAGCTGCTGATATAACAGCACGCACCTCGTCTCCTGCTGTCGCCCTGATGTAGGAGGAGTAGCTGAGCGCGGTGTGCCTCAGCACCTCGTCGTCCTGCTCTGGGTCGTGCTTGTCGGTTGTCCCGGGCTCTGCAGCTTCATCGAGGCTCGGGCTTTGAGAAATAACGTTAGCTGCTCCTGCTACTCCTGCCCCCGCCGCTGCTCCAAAGCTGGGGCTCTGCGACACCGTCCCGCTGCTGAGGATTTCGCTCACCATCGACAAACTGCTCGCACTCTGAGAGACGATTCCGCTGTCTGTGCTGATCTCAGCGCTGGACTCCTCCAGGGGAGACAGCAGGCCCACCCTGTCAACCCGTTGATGGTCCATGTCGCTTGTCTTTCTGATCTACTGCCGTGTTTTGCCTTGTCAAATGACTAGATCACGTGTGTCGCACAATGGACGGAAGCTCGTAAGGGACTAAGGTGTTTTTAGTGCAGCAGAAAACGGAAAATGTAAATAAAGAAAAGTACAGTATAAATAAATAGAATATAATGGAATACATTCTCAATGGTGGATACAAGCGCCATTTCTTTCCATGTCTGCCCCTTTGGATTCATGCATCAAAATTAATAAATTCCATTAGCCGCTTGAGTTTTAAAAATTATCAAAGTTTTTCAGTTTATTTCCCATCATTTTCATCTTAGGCAGTTTTACAACAGAATTCCAACCACTGGATCAATTTTAGAGGTTTTACTCTTAAATGTTCGTGCTTTTAACTATAAGGCAAACTTATAACTTGAACACTTCAAGTAAAAAAAGATAACTGCAATGAGATTTGTTATAGTGCAATGAAAAAGTATTTGCCCCTTTCCTGATTTCTTAGTTGTTGTTGTTGGGTTTTTTGTTATTGCATATTTGTCACCCTTAAACATTTCAGATTATCAAATAAATGTTAATATTAGAAAAAGATATCCAAAGTGAATAAAATAAGGGAGTTTTAAAATTATGATTACATTTATTAAGGAAAAAAAGCTACCTGACCCTGTGTGAAAAAGGAATCTCCCCTAAACCTAATAACTGGTTGTGCTATTCTTGGCAGCAAGAACTGCAATCAAGCCTTAGTGCTAAGTGGCAGCGAGTCTTACACATCTCTGTGAAAGTATTTTGGCCCACTCTTATTTGCAGAATTTGTTTATTTAGAATAGAATAGAATAGAATAGAATAGAATAGAATAGCCTTTATTGTCATTGTACAGAGTACAACGAAATTGGAGTGCCACTCCCTTGGTGCAAGTTTCAATAATAAATATAAATGTAAAATATAAAAAGTACAAAAAAACAATCGTAAGTACTCAAACAATAGTATGTACAATATATACAGGATAGCAGCATTAATATAATGACAGTGACGGTATGGAATAGGTTCAATTGTTTTTGTGCTTATTTACTACGGTGATAGCTCTGGGAAAGAAGCTATCCCTGAATCTGTTTGTCCTGGTTTTATGTGACCTGTACCGTCGGCCTGACGGTAATAGTTCAAACAGTTGGTTGCTGGGGTGAGAGTGGTCCTTGATGATATTGCCAGCTCTGCTGAGGTACCGAGAGTTTGCAGTGACCTCCAGGCTGGGCAGAGAGCAGCCAGTGATCTTCTGGGCTGTGTTGATGACCCTCTGCAGTACTTTCCTGTCCGCAGCTGAGCACCCTGCATACCATGTTGTTATGCCGTACGTTAGGATGCTCTCTATGGTGGCTCTGTAAAATGTCACCAGCAGCCTCTCCTCCAGGTTGTTCCTCCTGAGCACTCTCAGAAAGTGGAGACGCTGCTGGGCCTTTTTAACCACCGCCGTAGTATTTGCAGTCCAGGAGAGGTCATCAGAGATCTGCACGCCCAGAAACCTCATGGAGTGTACCCTCTCCACACAGTTCCCGTGAATGTAAAGTGGGGCCGGGTCTGCTCTGCCCTTCCTGAAGTCCAAGATAAGTTCTTTAGTTTTCGTGGTGTTCAGTTGGAGGTTGTTAACTGAACACCACTCAGTCAGTCTGTTGACCTCATCTCTGTAGTCTGACTCATCCCCCCTTGAGATGAGTCCAACCACTGTGGTGTCATCCGCACCACAGTGGTTATTTCAGCCTCACTGGAGGGTTTTCAGGCATGAATGTCCTGTTTAAGGTCATGCCATAGCATCAAAATCTGATTTAAGTCCAGACTTTGATTTGGCCAGTCCAAAAGCTTAATTTTGTTTTGTTTTTTTGGTTTTCTTTGTAAGCCATTCAGAGGGGGGCTTGCTGGTGTGTTTTGGATCATTGTCCTGCTGCCAGATTTGAGTATGAGGGCATTAAGCTTTTTCACATTTTTCTGGTAGAGCGCAAAATTCATACTTGGGTAGACAATATGTAGAAGAACCAGTCCATTTACCATTTACCATGTTTCCATCAATCCTGATCCTGAAGCAGCAAAGCCGACCCAGACCATCACATTACCACCAATACTTTTGATTGTCTGTATGATGTTCTTTTTTTTTTTTCAAATGCGAGTTTTACACCAGATGTAACGGGCCTTCCAAAAAAGTTCAACCCTTTTCTTGTCAGTTCACAGAATATTTTCTCAAAAGTCTTGGGGATCATCAAATTGCTTTTTGGCAAATTTGCCTTTCTGTTGTTTTTGGTCAGCAGTGGATTTCTCCTTGAAACTCTCCTATTGATGCAATTTTCCCCCAGTCTCTTTATTATTGTTAAATCATGAACATTAACCTTAACTGAGGCAAGTGATACCTGCAGTTCTTCTTCTGGGTAATTCTGTGACCTCCTGGGGGAGTCATTGATCCACTCTTAGAGTATTTTCTGTAGGTCGCCAAGTTGGTTTGGGTAGCCTAATCTAAACTGCCTAAACTGGACATAACATTAAAATTGGGTGAAAAGCTGGGTACAGGCTAACATAGAAAGGCAGATAACCATTTATCATCACACCAACAGCCAATTAGAATCCCCAATTAACCTGACGGGGTCTTTGGACAGGTTTAAACCTGTGCGCTGATGCACCACTGTGGTGCTCCGCTATCAAGTTAGTAAGATTAATCACACAATACTGAACCCTAAGCAGAATTTCACAGCAGTGATCACAACTATCTACTAATCCACTGTGAGAACTTATAATTTTGTCTTACCATCCAAGTCTTCTCCCCTCTACATAAACATACACTGGAAGCTGCACAGATACATCTTTAACTCTTTCATACACATGCAAACTCATATGGTATGTATGTATTTATCTTTCCCAAGGACACTTTAACATACGGATGCAGGAGCTGGGGATCAGACCACCGACCTCCTGTATGTGCCACCATTTTTGGGAGGGGCATCGGTGGCAGTTGGGTAGCCAGTGAGAAGCATAAGCATAATCAGATGTGACACCCCTGTTAGCAAATAATTTCTAAAATCGAATTCTACATGGATGAACTTGTATGATTTGACACCGAGAGCATTGAAAAGAGGCAAGTGTAGTTTACTTTTGGGAAAAGATTAAATATTTATGTTGTGGAAAGTGCTGTAGGTTTTTTTTTCAACAAGCACTAAGGACTCTTGCAATAGAAAAAAAAAAAGATTGTCTGGTCTGATAAAATACAACAGTAACTTTTAACATTTCAGTACGTGTTTTTCCAGTGTCGACCAGCATGTGGCAGAGTGAAATACGGCATGGGGACTTGGGGGAGTTCAGATGTCTGACGCAGGTCAACATGTTTTGTATGCAGAAAAAAAAAATCTGTCTATGATCAAAGGGGTTTAACACGTTTTAGCATACAAAGTATCCAATGAAAAGGATTACCTGTCAAATCCGTCAGGCTTGTGCAGACGTTTCCAATAATTCCCTCTGAACCTCAGATCTTCAGTTGGACGTGTTCATGTCCAAGAAAGCATTAAGGCGGCCACGTCTGTTTATTTTGAGTTTGTCGGCTTTAATCGGTGTGCGCTTGAATCCTATATTCTATCAGCTGAACATCTGTATCACATGTGGGGAACATAACATAACTGTTTCTAACTGTAACTGCCCTTCCTCGGCTGACTCTGATAAAAGGACACAGATAGTGAAGACTGATTGCGTGACAGTTAGGATTTCAGGTCTCCGGCTAAACCCACAGTCTGCTGACTGACAGTGCTGACTAGTTGGGTGTGAAGGATCTATTAGATGTATGAGCAGTGTGGCACCCTGAACAAACACAGGAGGAAAATATTCATTAGCAGTGAAGTGAAAGATGTTTGCTGCCGGAGGGCCTCTGACATGCATTCCAGTTGCATATCTAGGTTGGAAGCACAGGCTGTAGCCAAAAGCAAAATGATGATAAAGCTGTGCCCGACTCAAGGAATTCAACCTTCAGATAGTCTACATCTTGACTTTGTGATGTCTAAAGTGAATTATTTTGTGAAACAAGACCTTAATTTCTTATCTTCTCCTTCAGCCTGACTACTGCTTTCTAAAAGCCTAGGATTTGTGGCTTTCACTGTAGCTTTTAATGACTTGAATGAGGTGCAGATGACATCACTACAGACTCATCACCTTTAAATAGCCACAAGTCTTTGTGGTTTTACACGAGTCAAGATTACTTTTACTTAAGCTTCAGAAATGGTGCTCCAGAAATTCACACCACTTACGCCACACTGTGTGGTTATGAGTTCCTAGTTACTCTGAACTGGAATGTCAGCCTCTTTGCTTCACCATCAGCTTTGAGTTGAATGAAAATCTTCTGGCCTTTAGTTTGAAACCAAAACTTATTTTTCCATTTTGTTTAGTACAATTCATGCAGTCATCTGTGCTTAACAGCATCTTGTGTCTGTTTAGTACAAAAATACATTTTAAAGCAAATACACTCACTGGCCACTTCATTAGGTACACCTGTACTATTGCTCATTAGCGCAAATATCTATATAAATTGTATATAACATAACTCATATCCATTTTTGCATGTAGATGTGGTCAGTAAACCAGCTGAAGTTCATGCAGAGCATCAGGATGTAGAAGAAAGTTGATTTAAGTAACTTTTAAGTGGCATAGCTGAAATACTTAGATGGGCTGGTCTAAGTATTCCAGAAACTGCTGATATGTTGGGATTTTCCCCAGACAGCCATCTCTAGAGTTTACAGAGAAAACACCCCCCAAAAATAAATAAAACAATCCAGTGAGTGTCAGTTCTCTGGGTGAAAATGAGTTGTTGTCAGAGGTCAGAGGAGAATGGTCACACTGCTCTAAGTTGTAGTAACAAATCACTTGTTAGAACCACGGTGTGTAGATGATGTTGTTTTCAGAGATGCTCAAGCTGGTGATGTAGCTGTGTGGGGTATATTTTCCTGGCATGCTCTGAGGTCTTTAGTGCAGAGCGACACACAGCCTGAGTGTTGTTGCCAACCATCTCCATCCCTTTATGACCACACTGTACCCACGGCTGCTTCCTGCAGGATAACACACCATGTCAGAATTCAAATCAAACCTCAAACTGGTTTCTTGACCATGACAGTGAGTTCACTGTACTCAAATGGCCTCTATTGTCATCAGCTCTCAATTCTTAAGAATGTGGTGGAATGGGATAATGACATTAGTCGAGAAATCTGTAGCTATGATGTGATGCTATCGGGTCAATATTGACCAAAATATCAGAGGAATGAGCACCTCTGTGAATCAGTGCCATGAATAAGGAGTTAAAACAACAATAAGGTGTGCTAATGAAGTGACCAGTTGTAGTTCGAAAGCTCTAACAAGCTAAAAAGATGTAATTACATAAATGCAGAAATGATTGTCTCAATTTAGAAGCCATTAAGTGCATAAGTAGTGGAGCAAACATCACATTTATAGTTTGCATAATTGTGAGACAGAATAATTTATTGAAACAGATACACGGATTTGATCATAAAGCATAAAAGACCTATTAAAAAAAACAAAAACACTCTACACAGCATTCATCAGAATATAAGAAATATAGATTTACTCTTTAAAACATCCACATAAACAAACCCCAGTTGGTCCCAGTAAGAAGAATGAAAAGGGTCTTAATAAAAAGTGGTCACTAAGTAAAGACACGAGGCTGTAGGTACATTCAGAACTACGATAGTGGACTCGCCTAAAAACAGTTATTTGTTCTGATGCTTATTACAAAACATACACATTTTCTCATGTATGATAAAGATGACTTTAAAAAAAACAAACACAAGAAATATGTACACAATGCTCTTTCCTGTTTGCAACTTCCTAACATCAAAGGTTTTGTAAAACCAGACAGAAGTTACAGTTAGTATCTGACAAAACACGCACATGCTCATTATTTAGCTGTTCCAGTTTAGTCTCTGAGCAGTCGGGATGTTTGTGTGTCTGTGTTTGTAAGTATTATAGGGTAATGACAGTGCCGTCCTCCTCCACCCCTCCTCTGGGAAGTGCGAGACTGTTTCGTGGGTCAGTTTTCAGTGAGCTGAGGATTTTGTGCAGGCTGCCGTTGCTGTGGCGGAGGGCTGGGTTGCTGGTATGATGAAGCTGCGCGTGGGGTTGATGGCTGTGAAGGGACTGCTGGTGTGGGTTGTGCTGAAGGTTAAGGTCTTTGTGGAACTGGTAGCTAAGGCTGCTGTGTTGGTGGTGGTGGGACCCTCCGTTTAGACTCTGCTGGGAGTGGAACGAAGCAGTGGAGACCACCGACAGTGGTCGTGTGGGAGGGCTCGGAGGTGCCGCCGAGCCTGAGGTGGTGGTCGGATTCTGGTGTTGTGTGCGGGACGCACTGGATGCCAGCGAAGCATTGGACCTCTGAGATGGCCTCTTGATGTTTTTCTCTATGACGACGTCATTATCCTCGTCACTCTCCAGGTCATCCTGATAACCATGCGCCCCAGAAGGTGGCATCCCCCCTATGTTTACATACATGTGACCGGTTGAGCCGTTGCTATCGGACGACTGGCCCGAGCTGCCGGAGATCCTGCTGCTGCGGACAACGTTGTTGCGCTGATTCACCGGTTTGACGGTAACAATCAGGTTGTGGCTGTTGGCGATCATCATATCTGTTACCTGATCCAAGGATTTCCCCGTCACTTCAATGCCGTTCACTTCCAGCACCTCGTCATTAACCGCCAGCAGCCCGGTGCTCTCCGCCAAACCTCCAGGCACCAGCCGAGATATGAAGATGCCAGGTACTTTCTCCAGTCCGTGAGAAGTCACGCGCACGCTGACTCCATCTCGAATGTAAAAGCCCAAAGGTTTGTCTGAACCGTGGCGATACAGGCGGACACGGCGGTGAGATTCAGGCAAGATGTCCACATCAATGATTGAGGAAACGGGTCGGAAGTCCTGTGGCATGCCGATGCGGATGTGAGGACGCTTGCGGTTGACGTCGTTGCGCAGCGCGACCACAGGCTTCTTCTTACGTGTTATGGTGTTGGAGGCAAAGTTGGTATAGTCTATCTCTTCTGCAAAGAAAGAGACGAGACAGAGAAAGAAAAAGATTTAGTGACAAGAAAACCAGTTCAAAATGTTTATCTTCCATGTGTTAAACCAAGGCCCCATAGAAAAATAACTATTTGCAAGTATGAATCATGGAAAACTAGTCAAAGAACAAAAATATAAATCTGGAACGGAACAAGATAAAAAGACTATCAAAACCTCTGTTACAAACCTTTGTGCAAATGATGCACAAATGTAGCTGACCCGAACTGTCCTGGGAAACACCTGCTAATCATTTACACAACTTTTATTCCAGATTTGACACAATATTTTAATTAGAGGAAAGTTATAAACAACACTGGAGTGCTCAGAGGCTTACTCACAAGGTTTCTATGCAAAAGTGCAACTTGAACAGGTCAACTAGATTCAGATGCTGAGAAGCTGTGTGTGTGTGTGTGTGTGTGTGTGTGTGTGTGTGTGTGTGTGTGTGTGTGTGTGTGTATAGTGCTGAGTTTGCTGAACATTCCAGTGCAGAAAGCTGTGACCCACCCCTCTGCTACCAGGCTGCAGCTACATGGATAATAGGGTTGCATTTCTGCACGCAGATACAAAGTCACATGAGGTACATGTACCATAACCCATACAACTCAGTATCAAATGTTAAAAAACAAACCCCTCATTGTGCTCTTTATAGCTAATTAGAAAGTGAACCATCTTCCACGACCTCAGTTCACAAGTGACCTCAAAGGACAATGAGACAACACGATGTGGAAAGAATGAGCTGAGGGAAGATTTGTTTGCTAATCTCAGTTAATGCTCGATGTTTCCAACCACAGATTCAGAGCCATCGATGAAACAATGGAGGCCTTCATGGTGGACTTGATTAGTGCTCCCTAGCCTTTTTATAATCTGACAAACCCCACAGGAACAACGTCATCCCCCCCAGCTCTGAAGCAATTCCAATCAACTGTTATTTAACTCCTAATTGTTTATAATGTTAATCATTTGTCATCATGTCAAACTGTCAGAGAGTTTATCAGATATGTTAAAGCTTTGAGCAGTTACAGTTTTAACTACACAAAGTCTCTAGGAATTACTTTTAGCCATTTCAGTCATTATTGAACTTTGATCAATTTTCATTTGTAATTTAATAACTGCTCTGAACATCATTTTAAATAGCAATTTTACCCAGTCACCCCTTACCTTTTGTTCTGTCTGCATTTATTAATTACTTTTAATTAACTTCTCAGGCCAAATTTGTTCAGGTTCACTCATCTTTTCAATTAAAATTGTGCTACAGAAAAAAACACCTCCTCTGGTACTTTTTCCCTGGTTGGAAATCAGTGGCTTGGATCACCCTGTCAGTGAATGACTGACATTTAAAAAAAAGAAAAAAAAAAGTAATCACTGCTGAGCATTAAACAAACAACAGCAACAAACCTTTTTTTATTTATTTATTTATTTATTTTTTTTATAAAAGGGATGAATGTGTATTTACAGTTTCACATTGACTCACATATGATTGCACATATGTTCACCGAGTTGTATTTCTGACAAAGATGCAAATAAGAGGAGGAGAGGAAAAAAAATAGCTCTCTAATCTTCTCTTCTCAGGCAGGCAGGAAATCTGGACACAGTAAACCGTGATGTGACAGGAAGCGAAGGTCCCCAGACAGGAGAATCAGCTCCAGCACTTCCATTACTATGACTCATGTTTGCCCGACTGTTAGGGACACTTTAAGAAAAGAAAAAAAAATGAAATTGTGTGTGTTCAGCACACAGTATTTGTTGGGCCTTTATTCAAACACTGAAATAAATTTCAATTCTGAGCCAGCTCCAGCCTCAGGACCTCTGCCATACACCTCCATATGGAGTGCCGACTCATCATCATTGTATGTTCTCCCTCTACAACTTCTGTGTGCAGACTGATGACTAAGCAATATATTCTATTTTTTCCAAAATCCATCCTCTTGGCATGCATCTTGGCAACGAATCTGGGAAGTTTTCCAGGCGGGTTAAGTCATGTTTTGAATACACTTACCTACAGCCCAACCTTAACAACAAAATACCTGCCAGCTCTGTGGTGGCAGCTAAGTCGCGAACCTCGACTGTGTGCATGCATCAGTTTTGATTGGCTCTATGTGGTCAGAGGGTGGGACAACTGCAATTTTTTGTTTTTAGAGAATTAATTTTTTTGGGAGAATTAACTTTAAAGTTAAACATCGTCAGGTTAACATAGCTCTACAATTTCTATTCAGAATACTTTGAGTGTCATATCTCTTTCTGATAATGTCTGTATGATGGACATGAAAAGTAGAGAAAAGAATATAATTGTGAAACGCAACGTGTGCTCAGGGTCTTAATGCTGTCAGGTGAACAGAAGCAGCTCCCATGAAATCGGCAGTGCTGTCGACCGTAGAAATCATGGGGAAACACAATGAAAACAAGGCAAAAATAGAAATGATAAATGTGCAAACTATAAGACTGACATCTCCTGGCTCAGCATGAAATAATGTTGTCAAGTCCTCAAAGACTCAAGCCAAGCTGCTGTGCCAGAAGTGCCCGATAAGGAAGAATAAATTGCTTTGTAAAAATGCATTTTTTAGCAGAGACAGTCTGAATATAATCAAACTCGGTCCTTGGTATTCTAAAATGTATTGTGCATGTTGCAGCAGAAGCTGATTTGATTGAAACCAGACGAGGCATTCGCTGTAGCGCGGGAATTTCTACCACAAGTGAAAGTCTGTCTGATGGGAACCATGTTGGGTGGGATTGCAGCTAGAATGTCATTACAGGTTTTCGGAGCAACACCCTCCTTCCACACCCTCACCTCAGTCTGAAGCAATGCCACGCCACATCATCGCGGTATATGGGGCAACATATGATTTCCCCCCCCCCCCAACTGAAAAGACTGTAGTTTGTACGCAATGGCTCACAGCTGTTCTGCAAAACCCCAAAGAAGCATATGTTTCTGTAATTTGCTTTAAGGGACTTGCATATTTACAACAGACAACAGTGGTGTGCTGATATACCCAAAGGGGAAGAGCTGAAGAGGACAGACTAGTTAAGCTGTTTGGGGTTGTGTTTGCATTTAAGAAAAAAAAGAAAAAAAAAAAAAAAGAAAAAGGTCACTGTATAAAGTCGGCCCCAAATTATCTTCTTTATTTCCAATACTATGATTTCCCTCCATCTTATTTATAAAAACAAAACCAAGACAACAACGATGACAGCAACAAAAACGACTTGTGACACAATCAAAATGTATGCAGACGGCTGTTTACCTCTCTAAAAAGAAAGCCTCAAACTCCATACACCTCAGCAGGCAAGTACCAAACACTAAGTAATACCACATAGTTTGATGAAAGAATGAGAGCCACGACAAAAGGTATTAAATAACAACGACAAACAGCCAGAGGCAACGCTGTGAGTTGCAACACACTTCGCGGGAAAGCCTGAAGTCATATTATATTTAGGAAAACAAAAAAAAAAAGTCCTTATAAAAACCTGTTTCTCAAGAAAATAATCAGTAGATAAACTGATGATGGATCATATCTAGCTAGTTAGGTGATATGTAGCCAATCAAATTGAGATGTTGAGTAGAAGAAGAAAACAACAGTGGCCACAAAACTTAGTTCATGTCTGTCTGCTAGACTGGGGTAATATATTAATCAAATTAAAAAGCACCTTTCCACTGCAAAAGCTCAACACCTAGTGTCTGCTGCCTGTTGAAAACCCCTCTACATAAGCACAGACACTGTATGCCTTCTTGGTAAACTCACATGTGTTTCTTTAGGGTTTAATAAAGCAGGAAAACTCTCTCTTACTTGAACGTTTGCATGAAAAATAAGATGTTTCTAAACTAAATCTTATTAAAAAGGTCAACTACTTGGAAAAGAACAGAGTAAGGATGAACCATGAGTGTCATAGCCCTGCCAAGTGTGGGAGATGCAGACAAACCCAAAGTGAGCATGTTCCAGCTGATAACACGATGGTTAACATAACAACTCCTGACAAACCTAATCCCTGCAGCACGATGAAGCATGATGGGTAAGCTGATGTGAACCCGCTGATCAAAGAATGCCGGGTCAATGCTGAGTGTTTGCAGGTTCGACCTAATAATTAAAAGCCTGTGAGAAGACTAAATGTTGATCACAGTATGGAATAGAAAATGAGTCAAATTTAGGAATACATATATGCATGCACACTCGCTAGTAACAGCTGTTTGTACTGTTACTTTGCCCAGAAATACTAGAGAACTCAAGCCAAGCCAAACCAGAGGAGTGAGGTTGAATGCTGACAGATGGAAAAAAAAACAAATGAAAACAAAAACAAAAATAACGTTTAACAGTTGAGGTGTGAAGTATCAGCAAAGGTAATACGGGAGCTCTGATTCCTTTGAGAGGAATTCAGTGTTGCAATGCTTAAATCAACATGTGAAAGGGAGTTTTATTTAGCAATACTGGCTCCAAATGCACCACGATGCCAGAACACCACCTTATGTGGCTCTGACTGCTTTGAGGTCAGAGGTGAAAAGGAGTCTACATTCTGCTCTCTGTTGATGTGTGTGCCTGCCACTCCAAGAATGTGGTGGTTAGTCGGCGATATCTCCGATCAGGTTGAACTCCTGCATTACGTCAAGACAAGACACAGCAAGTGCCTATTTTAAACCTGACTATCATTTTCTTTGGCTAATGAGCGCCTTTGCTGACATATATATTTTTCTGTTTGTTTGTTTTACCCACAGTTTTTAATGAATCCTTGAAAGGCTGGTTAGCAAATGAGTTTCTGCCTGGTTCTCAGCTGCTATTAAATGCCCCATACTGTTCACACCTTACAAAGCCAAAGGGGGAAAAACTGGAAAAATAGCCTCTGATCCACTCAAGCCCACCTCTAGTTAACCAAAACTGTGAAAAGAAGGCGTTTTCAAGTCCTACTGCTTTTCCAGCCTTTCCCATAAAAAGCAGGAATCTAAAAAGTTTTACGACCCAGCCATTAGGACCTCACTGCACACTTGTTCCTGGCAGGTCTTCTGACATTCCCACTGACTCAAAACAACTTCAGAGGGGCAAAGTAGATGGAAATGAAACACAGCAAGAGTGCACTTCCATTTTGAGGCTGTGCTTTAAGCCCTCTCTGTCAGCTTTGGTAATTTCATGTTTGATACAACATGGCTAACATGCATGATTTAACGGAGGGAGATAAAATCGCAGGGAATTGGACCTGGGTGTGTTTGCTTGTATAAGCTACTCTGTCTAACATCATCAGTCCAGCACACTGTCACATACAAAGTGTTAGGGGTCACCTTCAAGATGTGTGAGCAGTATGTTAAAAGCTTTGCTTGCACCTGTGCAGGAAAAGAGTGCAACCACAGAGAAAAACAAAGTACCTGCTGGAACCAGAGCCTGAACTGATAAGGTCAGTTATTAGTGCGACTTGTACCATCATGTGAGTGTACATAGGAGTTAAACACTGCTGCAAATACGGTGTAAGACACTAATCAAACAGTGTTAGTTCAGGTATGCCAAAGGGCAACCCCAGAAGATAAGCTAATGTCAATGCCAGATGATACCAGGCATTTGACTGGCTAATCTCACGTGCATGCTAGTCTTGATTGAGCTTCATTTCCTCACCATTTAAAAGCTGTTTTTTGGAAGAATTAAAAGCAATCAGTGATATTAAGCTTTATGGTTTTATCACTGCAAAAAGAGTTGTCATAATGTGGGAGTGGGTCGAGGCATCTGCACACACAGCTGGTTAACAGCTTTAGCAGTGGTCTCCACAGTGGTGTGAGCCCAGATACAACCAAGACACAAACAGCCAAGCTGAGGAACTTCAAAAACAACCACGAGGCCAATCTAAACAAAAAGCACTAGTTTGCAGTTTTGGTACTTAAGTAAAGCACTCGTTTTCTCTTCGCCATCATATCCAACACCTCCCAGGCTACTGCTATTGGTAAATAAATAAATAAAAATTTTAAAAATGTCAACCTAAAAGGGTAATTAATAGTTGAACTTTGTGTTTCTGCAGTTATTGCAGGTATAAACGGACCACTTTCATATTTTCACAGCTATGCTTTCTTGTGAGGAGTTACGGGAGAAGATCACACCATTTCTGGTCGGCAGCATTTGGCTGCCTCTTATTTACTACACATGATTGCAATCTTTTCATCAGAGCTTCTGCAAGGACGCCAAAACTTCCTTGCGTCCAAAACGTAAAACTTTTTTTATCTCATAATTTCAGCATTATCTCATAATGCTGAAAAGTTCCCACTTCCCAGCTCATTTAAAAAAAAAAAAAAGAAAAAGAAAAAAAAGTGTTGGATGTGGAGAATTTTCACAGGACATGGCATTTTATCAGCTCACTGCAGCAGCAGCCTATAAGCATCAGTCTGCTGGTCTATCCGGCTACAGTACAGCTATGCATGTGACATTCCTGTGCCCCAACAACCCTTCCAGGCCCCACCAGGGTCTTCGTCCAAGCGTGACAAAGTGCTTAGTGACAGCAGAGACTAATCACTGGAGAGAGGGAGAGACGAGGCATATAGAGAGAGAACAGTGAATAGGGCTTGACCCTGCTGCCTTTTGCATTAGGTCACTGGATGCTGTGGCAGTGGGCTCCATTCCTGAGCCCCACAGACAGACACACACACACAGACATACAGCTGGGAGCTCCTCACTTTCACAACCACCAGGAACATGGCATGATGCAGGAAAGGATGAAACCTCACATGACAGAACAGAGCCTCGCAGGACAAAACCAGACAGCTCAGTACAATGCAGGACAGTGAAGCCTATGCGTCCTACTGAAAACATTTCCCCACTTTACCCGCATTTACATTTTTTTTTTGTCCCGTTTGCATTAGAAAAGACGAGATTTAATGAAATGCAGAGCATTCTGTGTTGCTTTCTCCTTGTGCGTGGGATTGCAAATAGCTGGTTTTCATGACTATCCGTTGTGGTTTCACACAACGCTTCCAAATACAGCAGAATGAGCTGAGCAGCAAATTTCTACGTCTCTTTCCCATGTCAAAAAAAGGAAAAAAAAAAAAAAGGCAAGAAAAACTCAGAATGCAGCGTGCAGTATCTTTTAAATGAGAGGTTAGGTTTTCATCTTTGTCTCAGTATCAAATGGAGGAACCAAAACAATCCGTCTTCTTGGACGTGTCCGGGCCTCCCTTTTGGAGATGGCTGAGAAGTCCCTCTTTGTGTTTAGGAGCAGACGACTGCCAAGATTTTTCCAACTAACACTAACATGGAAAAGGAATCCAGACTGAATAAAGACATTTTTAAACATGCAAACATATTTCACATTCTTGCAGGGGTGGATGAGGCAGAGCCCGAGTGGAAATTTGGAGAAGCTCGATAAATGTGCGTGGTTATAACAGACAGCTGCACTGAGGGTTAGGGTAGGAGCTAACTGGAAGTTTCAGTGATTTTGTGAATGCACAGACCATATTAAGGTTTACCGTATTTCCATGACATTCAGTGTTTCCAACAGAATGTGATTATATTTACAGCAGTAAAGGGGAGGGGATCTATAAGTGGACTCACACTGTAACATTTGTATATTAGAGCAATAAGCAGCTAAATCAGAGTTATCACTGAGCCTTGAGGTTCGACCAGCTCCACCGTCTCGGATAGCAGTTAGCAACAGTGGTACTACATTCTCCCACATGAACCAGTTCTTCACCTGCTGCAGATTCTGGTTTAATGACACCTTCAGATGTCCACAGCAGAATGAAGACTACAGTCACCAAATGCAATCCAAGACAGTGGCATCAAAGTCGGTCACGGCAAGTGGTAAAGAAACATGAGACAGGAAGGCCAAAAAAGGTAGCTGGTTGTCAGCTAGGGAAACTTTCAAAATAAGAGTGTGGAGATAGAAAACAAATGGCATTGTTGCAACTGATAAAAGGCGGGGGAAAGAAGCTAGAGCATGAATGGGTGTCTTTATGGTGTCCCTGTGACAGAGAAGTGACGTGTCCAAGGTGTCTCTTGCCCTATGACATCTGGGACAAGCTCCAGCCCCACTGTGACTAGGGATGGGTACCGGTTCTGACATAAACAGTAGTAACCAGACCGAAAAGCAGCGCACATTTCAGTGCTTTATTTCGGTGCTTTTTTTTTTTTCTTGAGCTGTCATACAGTTTGGATTGTAGCCAATCATTTTACCTTTCCAAGGATAGTAGGCGGGCCCAGGTACGTACGTTCTTTTAGAGCAGAGCTACAGATTAAAAACGCACATGGCGAAGCGGTCAAAAGTCTGGCTGTACTTCACAGAAAAAGATGCAAACTCAGCAGCCTGCAACAAGTGCTTTAAGGTGATACTGTGCAAAGGAGGTAACACCTCGAATCTGATGAAACACCTGGCGACGCATAGCGTTTTTTTCAAAAGCCGAGAAATGCACCGTATTTGATAGCTTGCTGCAAGACCTCGCACCGAGCACATCTACTGCGGGTGTGTTATCGGACCCGGAGTTAGCAACATCCCCCCCAAAGAACCCGAAGACGAGAGTCCTGGCCCCTAGCCCTGCCAGAGTAGCAGAAATGATGATGGCAGCAGCAGCCGTTCTTCTGAGTGAGTAGCTTAATGTTGTTCGTGTGTAATTTACGTTGAGTAGGCTAACCACATTACTAAATTAATGCACGCAAGGTGAACTAGCAAACACCATCGTAGTTACATGCGGCTGTCTTCTTGTTTGATAGAGTGATACCATATATGCCCTATAGCTGCAAAAAAAAAAAAAAAGGCTAACATTGTTATCTTTTTACAAAAAAAAAACCAAAAAAACAAAAAACAACAACCCCCAAAAAACCCAGCTAAACATGAGAGGTTTTAGGACAAAGTTTGTATTTTCCATTGTTTAAGCACCAGTTCCAACCAAAGGAGGCATGTTGTATCAACAGAAAAGGCTAACTTTGTTATCATTTTGCAGAAAAAAATAAATAAAAAAAAGACTTCTAAAAATAAAAACATAAGAGGTTTTTAGACAAAGTTTGTGTTCTCCATTCTTTAAGCATCGGTTCGAGCATCGTTTCAAAATTACCGGTTTGGCACTGGTATCGGATAAAACCTAAACGATATCCATCCCTAACTGTGACCCCAAAATGGATCAGCAGAAGAAAATGGATTACAGGATCGGTGGAATTTAATACATCAAAGCTAACTGCAGTTGCAACTAGTCATTTAATTATTAGTTAAACTGTTTAACATTGTAAAATCTCACTGTGCTTTTTATGCACATACAGGCAATTCGACAGTGAAGCATTTCTTAATTTTTGCAGTCCTACTTTCACTCAAACAAGTTCATCCACAAGTGACAGAGAGGATACGGATATATCCAAACATAAATACACTTCAATGTGAACTCCTTCAACCTGCTAATTCCACAAAGATGGTAGCAAACCACAGCTTAGAGCCACGACTGTCATGGAGATTGCTTAACACTTCAAAGACCTACAATCCTTTGTTTAGTCTGCATTCATATTCTCTGCATGCTTCAGGTAGATAATAAAAAAAATAAAAATAAAAATTATGGGATAACATAAAAACAAGGGACAGTCAGTTTAGAAATATAAACCGTTAGCTTCAGGGAAACAGCAGTCTTAGCTTGTGCCAAATACAGATTTTGGGTGCACACTCTGCACGCACCCCGTTCACACCGGCTTCACTCATTCAGCTAACAGTTTCTGCAGCACACAGAGGCCGGGCTGCACATCTGGGACAAGTTAAATGGAGCTGCTTTGTCTGCTCCACTCTGGCTTGGCTCGTCTGCGTGGTGGGGTGTGGAAAGAGTCACAGGTTTGAGATTCGCTGCAGGTATCGCCCACCCCCATCACGCCCCCTCTGACCTCGCAAACCACCAGAAACTTTACGTATGTGGGTGTCGGGCCAAGTCAGAAGGGAAGATGCAAGTTAAGGGAAAATAGGAGTGCATTTAATGGAAAAGGGAGTGTGTGCACGCGTACTTTAAGAGATTAATCTGTGTTTATGTGTAGGAGGGGGGGGGGGGGGGGGGGGTGGTGGCTGACAAGGCACAGAGGAGGGGAGAGTGAAACATCAAAGAGGGAGGAGTGTGGCGAAGTAGACAGGTCCTGCATTCCTTCAACTTTTCAAAAAGGAACAATGTACACTCCATCAAGTGTTCCCACTTACAAAATGCCTTCGGGGGTGGGTGGTGGGGTGGGGGTGGGATTCATCAAGTTTCCTTCCCTTCATCTTTCTCTTGAACATAACCAACTACTGCTTCTGCTTTTAATCCTGCTGCCTCTCTGCTGACCATATGCATGCTTCCAACCCCAAAAAAACACATGCTGTTGATTTAAGCTCCCAAAAGCCTCCGCTGCCATATGGCCGCAGGTAAACGCTCTACTTTCACTGCTTACTGACCACATGAAGATATAAACACCCTTATACATCACCAAAGTTCATGTACATCTTACACTCTTTACATCACAGAGATGCACTGAGACAAAATCCAGGTACAGACTGCTTTTATTTAAAAAGACAACGAGACGACACTCAGCGCCGGCGCATGATCGCTCGCACGTCTCATAACCATACAACAAGTAATATATTTTACAGGCATTCTGGCAAAGAACGGATGCGGGGAAATAGATTCTGGCAGTGTCCGGGTCACAGCAGCAGACCTGGACTTGAGTACATGCCATCTGTCTGGACTTCTGTTAGTATGAGACATGCGAGTGATTAAGTGGGTGTGTTTGGAAGGACGGGAAAGACTTAAGAGGAATGCCTCCAAAAGCTTTCAAACTATGAGGAAACAGAAGATATTGTTTCTTAATAGAGCCATCTTTGTGCGTCTCTTCAAGACAATACAAAAAGACATTCTTAAGGAATACTCGGAAGACATAGGGCGAAGAAAATAGCTGCAGTCTAACCTTTTGATTCCACTCCCACCCTCGAACACGAGCTTATCGGCCTTCAGCCTCTTCAACCATCAAATAATATTTAATGAGCCCCAGGCTGAAAAGATTGGGACTCTGGATTAGCTTCACATTGTTTAATGGAGAGAACAATGTTTACGAGTCCTGTGCGCATATTATTCACGTGCGCTCATTTCAGGAGTGAGAAAAAGGGAACACGGTCCATTTGCAGCAGCTTGTTGAGATGGTTTTATGCTTTATGCTGAAAGCATTGATCATGAAGTTTAATAGGAGCAAACAAGTCGAATGAATTGCCAGAGAAAAAAAAAATAAAGGTTTTAGATTTTATTATAAGAATAATAAAAACTAAAAACGCGTAAACGGAAAACAGTGGCTGCTGTTCAGTTGGATGCATCATTCTCTATACTGAACAAACACAGGAACATTACACTGTGCCCTTCAACCATGTATCAGTACTACTGATCAGAGATCATCCCTGGTCCAAAATGGTAGGCCTGATCTAAAGATGGAATTGGAATCCAAATAAGTAAATCCATGATAGCAGAAATGTAGCACTTGGTAGCAGTAGTACTGACATAAGCAGATATTGATGATGGCAGAATGTTTATTCAAATGTTAACATTAGTATGGCTTCAAGTAGCCTACCAATCTCCCCACAAGCTATAATGCTAGTTGCATTATATTAGCTCAAGCATTTATTCTTGTTTACCAGCTGCAAACATTTTAGCCTATGGAAAAAAATGTGGCTTTTCTAGCAATTTCAAACTAAATCATGTTATTTTGGAATAACATGAGGATGAAAACAGTTTTGATGATGATAGAATGAATGATCTGGATGATGGTCTTTTATGTGGTTTGCAAAAACTGGAGGTATTTACTCCCTTGGTCTGAAAAGTATGATGGCACCTTTTGTAATTGAGGACGTTGAATTAATCGTCATTGTGATTAGAGGTCATACTGCCCTACGCCGCACTAGTTGCTTGTAGTTTTTCCCTGTGCTTTTTCCATGAACAGAGGCTGCTTAGCGCTTTGTGCATGGCTTCTTTAGCCACAGCAGTGACAGCACAGATTAGAAGTTTCACTATTTTTTTTTTTTTTTTTACCCATTACACTCACTGCTGCCATCTTGGATGTTAATTCTGAGTTGGTAAGACTGCTCAGATTCTCCGAGTTGGAAATCTGAGTTGAAGGAGCATTTCAGTTTCAAAATCTGACTTAATCTCCAACGTACCAGTACACTGGCTAATGTACCAAAACAGAACAAGTACTACTGCGCTGTCAGAATTTTGGCATCAAGTATCAACACACATAGACTTCCTGTCTCTTTAACTGTATTCTTATTTCCCCTCAACTTGCACCGCTGCTTGCGACTTAGCACGATACCAACATGGTTTGTTTAATTGTATCCAAATAATCAACCTATAAGCAAAATAATAAACATAAATTCCAAGCTATAACCATTTCAGTTTAACAGAACTCTTTTACAGAGGCTACTTCATGATACAATCTGTGTGATCTCAAACACCACAAATGAACTCTTGAAGACCTCTTCTGCCGTTTTCATGACCTTCTGCTTCATCCTTCCCAACCTTTTAAACCTAATCTTTTATCAGCTGCAGGTGACAGACGACAGGCAGACTAGGAGGATTATGGTCTCTCTGGAGCTCACATGCAGATACACAAACATTCTGCAGACGGGCCAGGACACACCGGAGGTAGTGACAATCAAGGCGGGCAGGTAAGGAAGTAAGTGCACAAACAGGCATGTGAAAAATTTAGAACAGCTCTTGTGTAAACAGCTGAGGACAAGTCGTCGTATTGCCTGCGCACCAGTTTTGTTTCTGTAAACGGACGGCTCAGGGGAAACACACAAAGAGAAGCCGAGGAAGGGCGATTCTGCCTCTCTTCAAATAAGACTTCGTGCTGAGAGGGTCTTACATCAACTCACAGGAAAAGGGAGCCTTTGTTTTGAAGTTGCCTCTGGAGACGTTCATCTCCCGCACTTCATGGTAGAAAAAAAAAAAAAAATTTTAAAAAAGGAAAGAAAGAAGGCCAAAGAAAATATTGCGTTGGACAGCAAATGAGATCTTTTCATTCTTATCCAAGCAGACGAGTATGCAGCAATCACGTCCAGTCAACTGTGCTTATTTTGTCTAAAATTAAGCGATAGCTGAAGCAGAACTTTGACTACTTGTCCACATTCGATGTAGCCGGACGGCTTCAGTCTTAAGCCTCAGCGTGAGATTTGCACTGCTACGTACTCAACCATTCCCTTAATGTGAGCAAACACATTGAGCTCTAGTGAGTCATGAAAAAGGGGTCAGTCAGCCTCCAAGTGAGTGCCCCACCACCACCACAATTGCTATGGAGTGCGATTGGGAAAATGCTCTGCAAGCTTGGACAGGCCCCCTTCTTCCATCTTCCTGAAAGATAGCACCTGAAACATCAACTCTTACACAACCACACAGCATAACAGAAAACTTCCTGTGCACAGTGACACATATCCTTGGTTTTTCCTGCCCCTGCTTTGCTCCACTGATTTCATTTGCAGTTTACTTCATCTCGCAGCTAGCTACATCTAAAACAGTCAGTACTCTCCTCTGCTCTCTTCCCTCTCTCTCACACACCATGTCAAAACTGTCTGTGGGAGTATTTCCACATGAGCTGTCAGTAACCATTGTTTCAGGGAGTCTCTAGGACACAACTCGTACCAGGACAAGAGTCAGGGCTCATTCCTCCCCTCCTCCATTCTTTTCCTTCCTCTCCTGTCCTGAACTGCTGAGTTGGCCTGATTCAACCACCGACTCGTGGCCCACATGTTTAGAGAACGGGGGATGGTGGTTGGGAGAAGTGGGCAGTGTCTTCTCACGGTGTGTGTTTTTGTTCTGCTCATAAGATCAAATGAAGAGGAGGGCTTTCTCCTAAAACCTTTGTGGGAATTTATTGGTGTTTGGGTGCTGACTGCATCCCCAAATGGGCTCAAAAAGTAAACCACGTTTATGAGACTTCAAGTTTGTCCTTTGCAAGATTATATTAAAAGATGCACAAGTGCCATTTGAGAACCTCTCACATCCTGTGTGACAAATACACAGCTGCTAAAAAAAAAAAAAAAGTGTTGCATCCACTATAACTTAAATATTGCTAAAGCTCCCTCTGTTAAATCATGGACAGGCCTTAGCTAAGACACCTTGATTAGAGGTTAATTGGGGTTTACTTTGATGCACGTTGCAGGGGCCACTGTCGGGCTCTGGTGATTTGTGATGGCCAATCATAAAAGGCTTCAAGCACAATTGTAGCCAATCAAATCGTAACTTTGAATGTTATGGCTGAATAACAGCCAGAGTCGCAGGGGCATGACAGCTTGTCTCATTGTTATAGCCTCATGACCTATATAAGACAATGTACTGTATTTTAACTACCTAAAAATCGCACACACACTCGCATACCCCTTTAACAACCAGATGTGAGTAAAATATAAGTAATATATGATATAAGATAGAAATAAATTATACAAAAAATATCAATTATGGAATCTGTTGAGGCTAAACAACAAACAAGAGTGTTTTCCCTCACCAGGGACAACAAAAAAGGTTCAAACTCAGAAATCCAGCCCCCCCTTTTCCACTTAAAACAAACAACGAAATGGCCTCTTAATTCATCAGTGTGGCGTGGCCACATGGGAATACAAGAAAAGTACACAACCCTAAAGAAACACTGCACTCCCTCTCAGCGGAACCACCTCCAACCACTGTAAGCGTAGAGAGGAAAAACAAAACTACACAACACATGAAACGTGCTGTGACACAAAAATGACTACAGGCGTGATCTTTACAGTGTGCATAAGACACACTGGTGACTGTGTGCATGTTAAGTGTGTGCATGCTCTGTTAGCTTCACATTTACTGACACCACTGTTAGTGAGGTTCAATAACCAAACACCAGAAACTTACAAAAATAATAAACAGGGACCCCTCAGTCCTCCCATATGTTTGGTGGATTTAGCGCTGTATGATTTTGGCCTCGGGGACCTCACCAGGGTCATCAAATTAGGAAAATAAAGTTACTTTGCTCCACAGTTGGATCTGAAAGACGAATCTACATGTTTAGTGCATCTGCAAGATACCTATAAATTTTAAAGCGAGGTGTTAAGTGCAGTCTACTTGTTTATCACATTCATGTTAGCCATGCTACTACTGGTCACCAAACCGTTTCTGTAGCCAGGACGCAGCTAACTTGGAGTTAGCTGAGCGACTCTGCCCGTGGGGAGTGTGTTTCTGTGGCTGAGCTCTCGAGAAGTATAGTCAGTCCCTCCCTTTGTAATTATGGACTCCCAAAATAACTCTTTGCAGAGGCTAAACTAGGTTGATGTTGTGCTAGCTAGCAAACACTTCTTATAGCTCAAGATGTCACGAAGCCTTGAAATGCGCAGTAGCTTTAACTTTAATGTTCAAATTTGAAATGAATCCAAAAGCTTTTCACCAGGTGCAGAAAACAGAACAAATATAAACTACACTGAAGCCACGTCCAGGGTTTTGAGCTGATAATTGCACCGCAGACTGCCGCATACACTTAGAGCCATCTTGCACGCTTTGATGATGGGATTTCCTCAAAAAGGACAAATCCTTTGCTCAAGCTTGCAGCTGTGTTCATAACATTCACATGTGTGAATGAGTGTGCGTTTTCCACTGCTGCACACATACACAGCAGCACTTTCAGAGCATGCCTGGCCTTGTCCTTCAGTAGAGCTGTAATTAAGGAGGAACTGCAGCGAGCTGTCTCTGCACCAAACCAGCGACTCCTCCCTTGAAAACCCACTAACACCCACCCAGCGGCCATATTCCCCGCTCTCTCTAACCCCAAATCTTCACCCTCTTCCCTCACGGTTCGGTCCAAACTTTGCCTGGGAATTTTCCACTGCATTCTTGTACTTGACCACTCTCGGTCTGTCTCTGTCCTGGCTGAAGGAACTCATCATCATCATCATCATCATCATCATCATCATCATCATCATCCTCCATCATTTAGGTCTGATTCATTGCTGGAGATAAGGCTGACGGATGTAACTGTTATAGAGGGACTAGTTTGACATTTTGGAGACTACAGATGTTTGCCATCCTGCTCAGAGATCAAACTCAAACCCACATATACTATCTGTCTGTATGGCACACCTGAACCTCCCTTCAACCAGGTGTAGCCATCAGGAATGGAGGGGAAAAAAGGAAACAAACGAGTACGTGCATGTGTAGGGAAACACAAGTTAAAGCTACTTTGCCAACTGTGACAGACATGTTGACAACTGTAAACCGGTCATGAATGTTTCCCAAACACACACTTCCTTTGCTCCTAATTTGTTGGTATTAAATGTGAAATTTGCCATCACTCACCTCTGTCCGCTTCATCAACGCCAAACAGATCATTAGGTTGGGTACTGAAAGCAGCACGTTTAGGGTACCGACTGAATTACGTTGGCATTTCTGAATACAGAGTCCCACAAAAATCTATCTGTGCTAAATTTAGGTATCAGAGCCAAACCATGCATAGTCACTTCTGTAAGGTGTTGAATGAAAACAAATGCACAGGGCAACTGGCAGCAGCGGGGAGCAGAAAATAAAATGTAGTACTTTTACTCATTCGAGTGTAGTATCATAGTGTATTTTTCCATATGCTCCCCTTCCCCCCCAAAAAGACCAAGATACTATCTGTTCGGTTGGCATGAGTCACGATTGCCTGAAAGAATTTGTATAAGAGTCAGGCTGAAAGCACAAAAACAAAGCTGTTGAAATGATTCTTAAAACAGCTCCCAAACAAACACAAACGGAGAACAGAAACCCACATACAGTTGGGATATTCAAAGTCACACATGTGACAGGATCTCATTCCACTTCCCGGCCATAAACCAGGGGAAAGGACAAGCTCGTTTATGCTCTTTGAAGGTTCATGCTGCTGGTAGTGACTTGGGAAGTTGTTTGTTTGTCTCCGAAGGACCGGCTATGTTCATGACATTCATCACATTTCCAGAGCCCGGCTCTCTAGAGCTTTAAGTGCATGCAGGATGAATTCAATTTCAGAGGCCCTGAGTTTTTCTTAAAAAACGAAAAAAAAAACAAAAAACGGAGTAGTCATAACAGACACTCTGTTGAGGTGTGATGGGATTTTTAAATTGAGACCAGCTGTGTATGGAGTTCATTTTCACCCATATGAAGAACTGCAAATCAGCTGTGTCCTCGAGGAAACGTGCCTGTCAGAGAGAGTAAAACATCTGATCGATTTTCCTTTTCCTTTTCGGACAAGTTGACAAAAAGAGCAATGCTGACTCCAGACTTTTCAAAGGCAAAATAAAAAAAATCAATTAAAATGCCCGTCGTAAGTGGCAAGCAGATGCTCGGGATGGGTGCCCTGACACAGACGCTCTCCCACAATGTCTGGAAACTTCATCGCGGGAGAGCGGAGGTGCAGTTCAAAGTGAGGTCGTAAACCAAAATGAAAACAGAGACTTAGCAAACACAAACACAAATACAGCTTTGACAAATGCAACAACCCTTGAACGTTTCATTAAAAAAAACCAGGACTTTCCCTCCCAGGTCTTGAGAACACAGCGAAGCGCTGCGTGGTGACTGTCGATCACGTAGGAAAGTATGCATTCGACAATAAGAAGTGCTTTTGTTACGGGTCAAGCGCAAGCCCGGCCTCTGGTGCAGTCATCATAAAATGATGCACTTCCTGACTGGCTGCATGGTTAACATTGTTGTGCTGTCGCTTTAGTGCATTCTCACATGCACATCCATCTCTTTTTTCCTGCCAGCTGAGACGATTTACAGCGTCATGCAAGCTGGTTTGCCGTGGCTCTGTTGTCCACCCATCAGTAATGGCTATTGCCGCTCTGTCCTGATCCTGGCAGGAAGCGGGGATCTTAATCACACTTTAACTATAGCTGGCATTGTCTGAAGACACAGAAAAAGGCCACACACAGGTTTTCTTGTGACGCCCACACATACACAAGAACTACACACGGTTTTATGGCACAGAACCCCCCCCCCCAGTAGAGGCAGGGCTTCATATTTCTGACAGTGACTGATCCATGAAACCTTTTCCCATGCTGCTGCCCTCTGAATGTCACACAGATGTGACATCAAAGTATCTGTTTAAAGCTTTCAAAAAGCACTAATAAAAAGTCTTTTTGTCCAGTACCGTTGTTGAAATTAAAGCTAAAAAGCTTTTAAACTTTTTCACATTTTCCTAAAAATTCCTAATTTCTGTTGGTTCAGATTGGAAGAAGAGGACAAGAGCCAGACCACAGGATAGAGGTGGACTCAACCTGCCTGGCTGTCTCTCCTTCCTTCCCCCTTTCCTGCATGTTTGTCTGTCTTACTGTCAGGGCGACTCCCCACTGTCTGCTGTGGTTTTCTCCCCTCTTTGCCCTTGACGACTGAGTCATGTTTAAGCGCCAACATGAAAAGAATGAGGACCGGCTTGAGCTACCTTAAGTAAAATACTTGAACACATACCAAGATGATCAGATACTATAGTTTTGCTGCCATACGTGCAGAAACTGCACTTTTACATCTGTTCTGAGGACAAGAGAAAGCAAAAGAGAGGAGAATTGTAACAAAGAACAAGACAAGGGAAGAAAGAAAAAACAGATTAAATGACAACCACTCTTTCCTCTTTAGAGCCATATGCAGTGTGTCGGGTTGTTATTTCACAGCAGCCCCTTTCACTGAACCTTCATCGCAGAGCCAGGGGCTGCTCTGTGGTGCCAAACACAAAGGGACGAGGTACTTAAGGTTCCAGCACAATAGACGATACTGAAAGTCATTCTTAATGACACCACAAATGGAGTCACAAAAGCACACTAAAGGCCGAGCAATGAGGCAGTGCCTTTGCATGACCAAAATAGATGTGCTGGAATGAGGAAAAAGATGGTTTCGGGCCATCGAGGGAGTTCACTGGAATGAGAGTTATTAATCCACCGAGCGGCATCTGAAATGCAACTGAGCACAGAAGATGAAACTGAAAAAAAGAAAGGAAAGAAAAGCTGCACTGGCAGGAATAAATGCTGAATTATCTACACTAATCAAAACATCCACTCTAATCTGGTGTCTTTAGGGCTAAATCAGCTTAAAGAGGCGTCCTGGAAAACACAGCCAACGCCAATTACTGAGGGGACTCTCTCTCTCTCTTGCCCACATGGATCAAAGGCTGTGAACGGGGACATGTGGACAAAAGTACACACGTGCATGCACGTGTTCTCAGAAGCCCTTTGGCCATGGTGTGAGAGTGGCCAGATGTGCTGACAGGATCTCTGCAGTTGACCAAAACAGCAGCACAGAGCCTGTAAGGATCACTGCACAGGCAGTGGCTCTAAAAATGTAGAAAAGCTACTATAAAGACCCGCATTGAGGAATCTTTACAGTAACTGGTTTGGAACAAGTTTATACTTTTGGGATGCAATTGAGAACCTCATTTCAGAAAATATACGCAGATGAGGCCCAACATATAGACTTTTTTTTTTTTTTAAATGCAATGTTCTGCTGGGAAAATGTACCTAACTGGTGCTACAGACCACGCACGCCATGCTACAGAAAGACTAGCCTTCCCAGAAGGACAATGCCTCATGCAAACTGCAAAAACGTCTCAACAAATACAAGAATGAGACCAAAGTGATGACTCAATGGCCAAACTCCACCAATTGCAGCGAAATAAGCGCACTCCACAGTTCCATCATGTCCCTGGCACCACACAGGACCAGGATAATCCCAGTGCCAGACACCACAGCAGGACCCGCAATGACCCGCGTCTATGCCTCAATGAGGTAGAGCAGTTTTGGCTCAATGAGGGGATCCCACACAAGACTAGGCAGGTGGTTTACGAAAGAAGAAAAGGCTATCAAGGTGATAACTGTATTTACTTTGTTCTTCCATTGTCGTAATCCTGTACTGCTGTACTTGTGTGAAGCACTTTGATGTACCTTGGTCTTTTTAAATGTGCTATAGAAATAAAATTGAAACTGATGTAATGTTCGGTAATAATAAATGAGACTTGAGACAAAAATCACGATAAGAAATTCGTCTCCATGGTAATATTTAAGCATTTATGTCGTCAACACGAAGGCATAAACCCTTAAAAAAGTTTAACCACCTTTTAGCACAACATTTTTTCCTTCTTACGGCAAATTCTGCCTAATATCTTCTCTTTGATAAATGTTTCTGTAATTTCACAACAGAAATTTAATAATTTTCTATCACATGAAAAACTGAGGCAGGGTAAGTGAGGAGGGGACGTGTATGCGGGTTGCTGAGTGTGGTTTTAGTTTGAGCAGAGCTCCTGCTCTTTGTCACAGTGACTCCAGAGTGGGAAAGGTCAGGGCTGGTTTGGTTAAGGTCAAACCTGTGGGCCTCACCCATATCACCAACATCCCCATGATTCCCACACTCAGGCTTACTTTGGCTGCAAGTATATGTGGAGGCAATAACAAAATCATCCCTGATTTACTAGGGGGGGAATCCCTTCAGTCTTGTTTGGAAAGATCCTTTCCTTCTAACTAACTCGCCCTGGACCTTTCCATCACATGTTTTCCACTGCTTGGCTTGGCTGGCCTGGTTGCCGTTGTGATGGTCCTCAATATCATTTAGCCACTCCTCCAAAGACGATCTCATCCTGGTGGACGCTCACCCAAACTGTCGTGACAGGTGGACTCGAATGTAGTCTGTTTGTTCTGCAGACTGAAAAAGCAGCCGAATAGCTCGCCCAGTTATTCATTAAGTACTTCACAATTAAAATATCTGCAGAACATGTGTGCCTCTTTTATGTGTGCAACCCTATCTGCCTCAAATAGAAGTGAAATTAGTAGCAAACACTGCATGGTGTGTGCACCAGATACCACAAAACACATTGTTGTGACAAAGACTCCTCCTTTGATTCATCTGTGATTCATTTCAAAAGTCTTATTCTGGGATGAAAGAAAGTCGATTTTTTCAACTTCCCATATGTTCCTCCCCCGTCCTCACAATTTGGATGTCAACAGTTTGCAATGAACAGAAGCACCTGATTAAAGTGACTCTTATGCTAAAACAATTAATAACCCTTCCACTCAAGCAATTTCAGCAGGCGGCATTGGTTCTTCCTGTTACTATGTAACTTTACTGCATGACAGCTCTGTAGTTGTGTTAGGAGAAAAAAGTAAATAAAAAGGTCATCTGCAGGAAATCTGCAAAGTGGAGACATTCAGAAATATATATTTTCCTTTTTTCTTTGATCTCCAAGCAACTGTGCAGTCCAAGCTGTTGTGTAACAGCCTCGGTCTGGATGTCTGCACAGCTCAGCTGAAACTGGCACAGCTGCTGATACAGTCCACCGCTTTTTCTATTTGTGCTGTGGTGCCACATCTTTCTTTAGTTTGGCCGATATTGGTATCTGATCGCAGTTTTCACAGGTGGGGAGAGCAGCTGGGTTGCCGGAGCTGTAAACGCCCAGCACGCTCAGACACAACCTTGGATCTATTTATTTAAACTTTCAGCCCTTTGCCAAAAAGGGGTCTCTTGTCACTGTTGAAAGTTTAGTCTGTGTGCAGGCCACTGGCATAGTCTACAAAAACAACTGCAGTCCCCCCCCCCCGCCACCACCCTCCCCAAAAAACAGCCCTTTAAAAACAGGAATGTGCTTTGCTTGGATAGACGCAGATTGTGTCTGCCATGGTGTAAGTGCAGGTACAGTTTCAATATAATTTAACATGCATGTCCTTGTTTGAGCCCCGCTTGTAATCCAGTGTACACAAATCATTAAAGACCTTCATCACGATTATTAGAGTCATTACTGTAGTATGGAAAATTAGTAGCTGTGCACCACTACCTGCAAGACGGCGCTGAAGCCTGTCAGCTCTCAAAGCTTTTCAGCACATTAAAAGCCTTCATGTGCAGTTCCTGTTATACTCCAGAGACAGCTTGGATAGATTCAGTCCAATGTTGTGTCGACCAACAGGGGTCAGTTAATATTTCTGTTAATTTATGGGGAACTTATTACACTCATTTTCAACTCCACATTTTACATTCTTAGACTCTGTTAGAGTAATTTTGTGTGATTCATAGCGCACTGCTCTTCGGCGCAGCCCAGGCGGTTTTAGCTCCTTTGTCTTCTTTTAGAGCAGTGGTGTCAAACTTGAGGCCCAGGGGCCAGAATTGGCCCAACAAAGACCCCAAAGCTTTGGAAAATGTGAAGGAGGGCATAACTTTTGAACGATTACCTGCATTTTCAGGAGTTTTACATCATTTCCTACTGATAAGGACTTCTCACGTTGCCTTTCATAGTATATCAACATGACCAAATAAACCGTTAAAAGACAGAAAAGTTCCATCCCCCCCCCCCCCACCATCTACTAAAGATTTCTTAAAAACATAAAAGGTCATTTTCTGCTAATTAACAAAAATTGCCCAATCTGTGCAAAGAGTTGTGCTTCTAGATTTCTTTCATGTACTACCAGCAACAGATGGTTACAACACACTGTTGTAAAAGCAGTTCTTTTTCTTATACAAGATGTGTCTGGGATTAAATGTGCAGTTAAACTTCTAAACAGTGACAGAACAGGGAGGTTTCACTGGCTCACTTAAGAATAAAGTGGGCTGTATGTGGCCCACAATGTAAAACGAGTTTGGCTGACCACAAATGGAACACTGAAGGAAGACAGAGCTGTGTGCTGAGATGATCATAGCAGGACGATCTCCTTTCTTTTGCATTTGGAGCAGTCTGAAGCCTGAGCTTGGGAACTATATGCCAAGATTATTTGAAACTTTTGCTATATTGTAACCATACAACTGATGTAAAAGAATAGTGAAAAGCATATGAATAGATCCACTTTAATAGAAGAAAAATAAATAAATAGAAGCTGATGAAATGCTGACATCAGTGTAAGGAGTGTTCCCCTCTTAGGCTTATCTATATCTTAATTTGCATTGTTTTGAGACAGAATATGAATGGGCAGCTAGTACTTCTGCAGTTTCCCTAGATAAGCGCACCATAAACATCTGACAATACATCAGACGTGCTGGAACACTGTAGGAGTTACTGACGTATTAAACTGGAAAGCAAAAGCTGAGAAAACAAGAGGGTCACTGTACGCATTGCCCCCAAAATGAGATCCCAATTTAGAGTCATTAGTTGGCAACACAAACTGCTCACACACTGGAGAGAAGCAGAACAACTCCACATACAGAACTCCTCCAACTCTTATCTTCTCATGTGTCCTATTCTCCCCCCATCATTTGTTTGCCTCTATTCTTTGCGCATGGCAAGTATTTAAGAGTCTACCCTGCCCGACAACGACAGCAATCAAAATCACCTTCTGTAAACTCAAAAACGGACATCAAAGAGATCTCAGTTCACTCCACAATGTTAACAATTATCTTCTCTTTGCTATGATTAAATACAAGCACCCTGTAATGAGAGGCTACTTGGACAAAAACCACAAAGTGTAACCCTGTACTCTGCAGGTGAAGTTTTACCACTTTAAAAAAAAAAAAAGAAAAAAAAAAAAGCTGCCATCAGCACCTATGGGCGGTAACTGGTACCATCAGCATCACCACAAAACTGTGGCACGTGCTGAAACAGTTTTACCAACAATGGAAATGTAAGCCTGGCAGGGGAGTATCAGGTAGATGAAAGAGACATGGGCACATTCAAAATACCCACTGTTAAATGGGGCAACACTGAAAAGGTACATGCCCATACACAAGCACAGACAGATGACCAGTCAAGTGTTGGAAGGGAGGGTCTGTCTGAGCAATGAAGTACAAAGATAGAGTTATTAATCATAAACCCTTTAGACCAAAACAACATTGGTATGTCAGGGCACCATTTAATGTTTTTCCCCTCCCTAAAGCTTTCAAAGGTTTTCATTATAAACTGCATCTATGAAACAGCTACACATGCCATCCAGTGCTGTAACTTTTTAAATTCTATAATTAAGATTTTATTTTCATGTCCACGGCTGGTTGAGGTTAAACACAATCCCCCTGCTGTGACTGGATGGTGAGTCACACTGTTTTAATGAGTGTGTGAAGCCTTTCCTTTCATCTGAGCAGACAGAGAAGTAATGTGGCGACACCACTGATGACCCGCACTAACAGGCTGGTACTGACTGATACAGTCCACACACACTTTCCCATGCCACTACACTGGTCACAGGGGCATCTTCTCTCAGCCACAAGGTACTCACACTATCATAAACACACAACTCTTTGTCCAGCACTTAACAATAGACTATACAAAGACCAGTGTTACAATTTCATTTGTGAAAAGTCGAGTGATGTAAATTTCAACATCAGACACTGAATGCGGGGAAGGCTCTGTGCAAAGGTAGAGGTATGTTCTAGTCTGGTATGAGCACAAATGCACTTCTTCATAGGAGACTCCAGGCAGTTTGGAAAGTAGAACTACATGGTCATGACATCCACATCGCCAAGAGAATCCCAGCGACGGGGCCCATTTACACTTTCCATTCTCCTGCGTGTGAACGGCAACGGATGACAAAAGTGACATCATACCCGTTGGCACGAGTTGCTCTTTGCCGTTTTTTCGCCCAGTTGTGCATCTCTTAATTTTTCCAACAGATGAGCTTAAGACAAGACTGTCAGCATGTCCACCTGTGCAGGTATTTCTATTACACAGGCACTCCCAGATTCCCCATGGAGGGAGATTTCTGCAACTTTGAGACAAAAGCGGCTTAAAAGCAAGTATAAATGGATGAAGCGTCATCACTGGTGTCCAAAGCAACCACTGCAGCGAGCATAAATGAGCCATAAGGATGCTCTGACTGTTTCAACATCAGTCACAACAATGCAAATTCCTCTAAACCACATCAGCAGTTCACCACCACAATAGCACTAAATACGCCCCCTCCCACAATAAGAGCAGCCAAATCTCTATCAGCAAAGACTCCTCTGTCCTTCTGGTGTTTGAGGGAATTTCCCCTTTGTATTAAATGCTCTGGAAGAAGCCAGCAAGGGGGAATATTCATGAGAATCAAATGCATCACCAGAGGAATATAGACACTGAGATAAGCAGCAGGACAGTGAGAAGTAATGCACGACGTGTCAGCTAAACCACAAGGACACAAGTTATGGCTTTCAGGTGTTACACTTACGTGACCTGACTGGTCGAATCAGCCTTTATTTTTAAGTCAAACATTACTGCAGGATGACTTATGAGCCAACTTACAGTTAGTTGGTTTTGGTCTGGCCATTTAATCTCTCGAGGCGGTGACTCGCACTCCGATTGGGCCTCTCAAATATCTCAACCTGGTTTCTTGCTGGAAATCTGTGGATATCTTTGTTTTTTGAACCATTGGTTGACAATTAAAACAAAACCCTGGAGTGAACCCGTTCATTACACAACCGAGCGAGGGACATTCCAAGGAGGATTGTGGGTATGAATAGACGTGAATGGTAATAGATTCATTTGTATGCTCGATGACTGGCTGGCAGCAGTCGAGACCCTCTCCAGAGTTGGGATCAGTGAGAGAGTGCGCGAGAGAGACTAGGAGTTGGTTCCCATTCAGAGTGCCGTGGTGTTGTGTTTGAACAAATACACCAGCACATGCACACACACAAACTGAGAGAGCCCGGTAAGGAGTCTCTCTTTTCATGCAGATCTTTTGTCTCTCAGTAATGTCTGGTATGCCGGGATACAGGCCTTTGCTCAATGACCTGATTTCTATGGGACTGCCGAGACACTGGTCTGTGTGCGTGTGTGTATTTTTCGTGTGCGCGCGAGTGTGTTTTCATATGCCTGCGAGGGCTTCCTCTGGATCAGGCACAGGACTTACCAAGGCAGACAGAGGCAGACTGAAACTTATCCAGCCAATAAGAGAGCCGGAAACACAAAAGCACATATACAGACACACACAGAAGGCCTGGCATGAAGTAAACAAAAAGCCCTCATAATTGGACCAGGAAATATTCAGGGGGGGAAACTTGATTCTAGTCAGCACCATAATTGCAGCCCAAGACACAGTTAATGCAACAGTTGATAGTTTGGTAGGTTTACCAGTTGGAAGACATTTGAAAAGAAATATTTAAACTAGTATTAAAGACGTAATCTGCGGGGGATAAAGAGGCAAAGGAAATCACACAGTGTAGATCAGCTTACCTTGTCTCTGTATGAAGATCCTGAGGAGCGGGTGAGCGGTTGACACCGCCTTGACGAAGTTGTCGTCGTTGTTGATCGGGAGCAGGTCGCCGTGAACATCGGCGTAACCAATCATCACTTCCATGTTGGCGATGCGGTGGATATGCAGGATGAGTTTGTAGAACTCCTCAAACTTGCCGGGCTTGACCCGATCCACCGAGAACCGGCGAAACTCTGCCCCATACTGAGAAGAGGGGAAAAAAAAAAAAAGGAATAATCAAAAGAGGAGCTGTGAGAGGGACAACCAAACAGGATGAGGAAACTGGGATTCTGACTGTTCCACATAAAAGTCACAGGGTGGAAGTTCACCGAGCATGTGGTTGTGACCTTAAGTAACATAAAGCACCAAGAAAGGAAGGGTTTTTTTTCCTGAAGCAGTAAACAAACTGAACAGCTGTGATTCTCTGCAACTTTAAAAATACCGCAAGAGGAGCGTAACTTTCCAAACAACTGGATTACACAACATGAAACCTTCAGGAAATATAGAACAAAAATACTTTCAGTAGGAGTTAGCTGACGACTGATATCTCTGTGCTAAAGCTACAACTAAAACTGCTTACATCAGCAATCTGAAGGTGTGAAAATCCCTCTACAGTCACCTGTAAATCTCAGCCCGAGTCTTGTTTATATAACGTGTACAAAAAGCTAATAAAGCTCTCCCTGTTCCCCTTTTCTCCGGGTTTTATGCTAAGCTATGGTGTCTGCAGCTTTATATGAAACTGACAAATCTCAAAGTTTTGTTATCAAGCTTCTGGCAAAGAAATGAATGAGTGCATTTCCCAGAATGCATAAACAATCCAGTGATTAATAACTCAGATACTTAAAACTTCTTAATCATGAGAATAAGGTGACTTTCAGCTTCTCTCTTATTAACCAGGGGTCACCATAGCAGGCAGCTGTGTAACTTTGATTTATCCTTTTAATATCAGAGGCCTGTCTTGTAAATAGTAGATTAACTGGTTCCTGTCTTTTCTATGCTTTTTCTACCCAAGTGCTTTCTAACATACATAAGTGCCTTGAGGGAATGTATAAATAACACCAAATTGAATTAACACACATTGACACTCCGCTGCATGTGTTGGGGTTCGGTAGCTTGCCCAATGATATTTTGTTATGGATTGAACCCTCACAGTGATGCTTCATTGGTCGGTGAATTACTCTTTGAAAGAATATCAAAACTTAACAACTGTTTTCTTCAAAGATCCAATGTTGATGGGTTTATTGTAACTTTTTTCATTGGTGCAGATGCTTTTAAACTGTTGTCATTTGTGTTGCCTTTTGTAATCGATTTCACTCTTTAGGCTTAAACAACTACACTTCAAGGATAATGCCCTAGGAATCACTCCTAAGACCTCTGAATAAAGCAATATTCATTCTGTGTCTCTAAATTTGCAGTACTTTGAGCGCATTACAACATGAAGACTCCAGATAATCTCAAAGGACTCAGATGATGTAGCCAACAGAAAAATAAATACAAAAGCTGCAAACTTCTAAGTCTCAGTGGTCCCCATCTTGCATACATAGTGGATTGGAAGAGAAGAACCAATTTGTATCACTAAGAGAAAGTTCCAGGGGAAAGATGCACTCCTCAGAAGGAATTATGCATAATTTCCGAAACAAACTAGGAAAAAAGGAGAAAAGTCAGCACCAGACTTCACACTGAATTTGGATGAAATGAATTTGATTAAAATAAATCACCAAACAGCAGCATTGGTATATAAAAAAAAAAAAAAAAATCCATCCCATTCACCTTATTTGTACCGTTTTAATGACTATTCTATGCCTTGTATATAAAACTAAACTACACTCCAGAGAGTCAACATTCACAGAGGTCTAGATACTTACCCTAAAACATTTGCAGGACCTAGCTCAAGTAGCTTTTCAGATTTGAAAACAAGACAAAAGTAAACCCACCTCAACTTCCTCCATCAAAATACTTGGAGGGAAAAAAAAAAGAAAGAGAAGAAACTAACAACATTAGGGTCATGAAAGTTTGCACAATTGCTATAAGAGGTCTTTCCTTTCCCCAGAATATTTTCAGCCACATCTGAGATGGTCAGCTGTGAAGCATCTGAAGCACCAACATGGAAGGACCCACAAGTACATTTGCAGCCCCTCACTTCACGCGTGTTGATGTTCACAATTCTGAGACATCATCTCAGTCTTTATACAAAGCCAGGCTGACATTTACTAGATGGCCTTCATATACTGAGCACACCAGTCTTCTAGTTTACTTATCTGCAAGAAGCTGAATGAGCACATTCCCTAAAACCCAGTCCCTTTACATCTATGCCTGCTGTTGGGATCTTCCTACACTGGCTAAAATTATAACCGGATAAGATGCATCGGGGTCTGGGTGGTTCTCCATCTCAGCTAAATAATTTCCTGGGGGAAACGCTGTAGCTTTACGTGCTACTCTGCACATCAAGATTGTATCACCGAGAAAACAAATTTCAGCCGCGCACTGCCTGAAAACACCAGGAAATGGAAAGCAGGTCCCTATAAAATAGCAGAATTCAGGTAGCTATGCATGACAGTAGCAGGCAGCCACTCCTCCCACCCACTATTTATACACAAAAGCACAGACTTGAACAACTGGGCTTTAGCTTTTCCTGGGTAGGCCACTGTATCGCCAACGAGAGCGTGCCTGAGGGTCACGACAAGGTCATCATGTGACTGAGACAAGCACACAAAGGCGCGACTGAGGCGCTGAAGCACGGCACAATAATCTACAACAACAGACAGCAGCAGTGGCAGCACCGGGGTCTGAATCAGAGTAGTAATTTGTAGACTAAGGCGCTGTTTGTTACTGTAATCATCAGCTCACAGCTGAGGGAAGCTGACAGCAGAGGAGAAGAGTGGGGAGATGATCAGGGAGCAGGAGGAGGAGGGAGAAGAGGAAAACTGCTGACATAGGAGAGCAGCAGCATACTGACTGGAAAGAAGAAGAGGAGCTGGGGGGGATACATTAACCAGCTCTGTAATTAGAAGATGACACATAAATTTAAGCGGCGGTGTGTGAGGAGACTTAGGGGGATACCGGGTGTAATTTGTTGCCAGGCTGACTCAAAGCAGCGGGAAAGGCAAATGTGTGAGGCTGCATTTTGAAAACCTGCCACCCACCTTCAGCTCATAAACCTCAGCCCGTATTACAATGACACAACAAGCAGACAAGCAGGTTCGTCAGAGTGAAGTAGGTGCTGTTAGCGTCGAGGAAAGTGAATCCGAGGCGCGCATATACTGTAATCAACTCTGAAAGACATCATACGCTACGCTCCACATCATAATTATACTTGTGCGTATCACTATCCTCTGAACGCGACAGCTCTCTTAGTGCAGCACGTGATCAGTCTGAAAAAAGAAATCTGTTTGAACCAGCAGAACCGGCCCTCAGGTATGAGCAAGTCTGAACATGGCGCGATTAATCACGGGCCTCAGTGCTAAACCTCGACTCTTAGAGCACACCACTACAAACATGACATCACTTGCTCCGCTGGCCTACTGCTGCAGAGTGACGTCCGACAGGCTGAAACATGTCTGGAGCCTTTTAACTGACACACTGAAGAAAATGGAAGATAACCGACTTCTTGTCTCTGGCCAACGCTGGCTCTTTTCTTACCTAATATTCGGTAAGTCGGGGAAACTCACCTCAGAAACTGCCTACAGGCTCCCAGGATTTTAAAAGATGACTAAGTATTTAATAAAGGAGAACCACAGGACCCCACTCCACTCAACCCCCTACATCTCCTAAAACACTCTGATAAGAGCTTGATGTGAGCGAAACCAGCAGCTCCTGGCTGAGGCCTCAGTGACAGGCAGCCAGACACCTCCAGTGTTAGCCCTGATAAGCTTATCACAGAAACAGATTCCTCTCAAAGGGAAAAAACAAAACAAAACAAAACAAAAAAACAAACATGAACCAGTAAGAACCAGTCACACAACAGCAATCAATCACATATGTAACACTCTTGACACTTCTGGAAATCTGAATGTACCTCAGCATTTCTGCAGCATCTTCATAACAGACATTTTTCTCTCTAGAGCCTTATTTGGCATACGATTATTAAAAAGGGAGTGCACCTAAAGGCCATGTTTGCATCTGCTTAACAAATGAATTATTTAGACTTTTTTTGGTTTAAAGAAAGTAATCGCATAACAAAAATGAATGCTCAAATGTTCAACTGCACCCAAAGACACTCAAAAGATACTTTTGGGGGCTTCCTTATTCACAAAAAGGTCACCGCAGCGACCAGTTGCACGCGTTTGACTTGGGAGATTTTGTGTCCCTCGGTTGCAACCAAAGAAGCGTCTTCTTCTGCAATCGAAGCGGCATCTTTCTCCTATCAGAGTTTGTTTCAAGTCACACAAAAACCACGTACTGAGAGAGAACTCCATGTTTAATTAATAAAGCGGCTGTAGGAACCAACAGTAACTGTTACAACTTTACATTAACTATGCAGAGGAAATGAAAACCTGTTTGTCACGGCACAAGTTTGCACAACTATATAAAAACAAAACAAAAGTGAATACGAGGATGATTTGAGTCGGTAAATAAGCCGTTTGGCTTTGGATACTACTATGAACCATAGTTGTTGTTATGGAAACATCTGTATCTAATGAGAAGGTAGGAAGTCCGTATACATTTTATTGTGTATTTTTTTGTTTTGTTCGCGTTTACATAAGAAGTTAAGTCTTGATGAGTGTTACACAATTTATGAGTCCCAAACCTCATCGATGGGTCTTGTTTATTTCTGTGTATTTCTTAAAAATGTAACAATTTTGACTCATTAAAGTAAATTATTAGGTTACATTTACAGCACGCTTTTAGTGCCAGTGTTGGCAGTCTTGAAAATCTCATTTTACAGGAAAAAAAACAAAAACAAGATAAAATGGTAAATGGGCTGCATTTACGATAACTTTATCTTATTGGATAAAACAAACACTGACAAAGTTTAACTTTGAGGACATAATCTGCAGTTTGAAAATGGTGATAGATTGCATTACATATTACTGCAAAACTTTAAAACTGTAATAATATTGTAATGTGCCCTTAGTATTGTGAGGATATCATATTATTTACTACTAAATGATGAACTGAATTACGTGTAGCTGATCCTGCTCCTCTGTGCCTTCAGAGGCCCCGACTGTGGCAGAGCTATGTAACAGATAAGATTTCCCTTTACAGGTATTCAAATGTCCTCAACTGTCAGTGTGCTATTTCTCTCCAAATAATCAGCTTTTGTTTCATTAACACGCTTGATTTCTTCACTGAGGGAGATGAGGGAACATGAGGGACGGGGGTTAGAGCTCCCAACACACCCCAAACGGATCAAAACAAAACAAAACCTGACGAAGTAGAACAAAATGTGAAACCACTTAAAGTGACGTGACGGAGAGGGATGAGTCACATCTGATCCAAAAGTGGAAACGTGTGACGTGGTGGCATGACGGTGTGCCGTGGTGACGCCGGTGGACCTGTCTGTTCTAGCCACAGAGCTCCTGGCGTGCCAGTCCCACCCACAAACAATCTGCGGCAGCCACGGAGTGACCACTCCTGTCTCTGTGGAACAAACCCTGCAGCAAAAGAAATGGCAAAAGAACAAAAAACCCACCTACACACACAAACACTACTCGCCTTTTTGGCCGTTTTTGTGTGAGTACATGCGCACCCACCTGTCACCATCAGAGCATCTGTGCTCCATCTGTCCACCACCCCACTGAAACTGGGCGGCCAAAAGGTGGAAACGACTCAGGAGTGAATGAGTCACCTTCTGCACCACTTGCCCATCTCTCAATCTAACCCTCAGGTGTGAACACATGCGAATACTGCATTATCTCACAAATAAATCAGAAACACTGGATTAGAATGCAGGTCACCAGCAATCATTGTGGGGTTCACAAGTGATGAGTGTCAGCTGGTAGTTCTTCACAGAGCCCACACAAACAGTCACTTGTGTATCGAAAAAACAAAACAAAAATAAAACTCTTCCTCTGCAGTATAAACTAAAATAAGAGCCGCATAGCTCATGTGGATGTATTGTGTACGTGTTGAGATGAAAAGCTTCATAAATCAGGGCACTCCATTGAGACATAACACTTGAAATCTTGGCAATCCACTTGATGTTTGTGTGTCCATTAGTCTGTCAGCGTTTAAAAAAAAAATGATCCAAAACAAAGAGCTAGGCTGATACTGTGTAGCAAGAACACAAAAACTCAGTGCAACTAATGCAACGTCTGACTTTAACAGGTGGAAACTTTGTTGCTGTAGGAAATCTGGAGAGCTAGGTGCTTCAAAAACAACCCCATTACCCACCTACCCAGCCCCCCTCCATCAACCACCCACAGCAGCATCGGGAAAGAAAGAGTCAAATCAGCACAATCTGGATCGGAAGCAAGAAGCAAACAATCACTGCGAATGAGAGAAACATCCAGAATCTGCAACTTTCCCCGCACAACTCACGGGGGGAAAAGCGGAAATAGTTATGTGGCGTAGGCTGCACACCGTCCGACCAGCTCCGGCTCCGTGACGGGACAGCCATGTGAACATTTATCATGATTAATATTATTTTAATCCCCCCAAAATCCTATCCACCCACACCACCACCAAGCAGGGCTTTCAAGTTTCCACTCACCTTGCTTTTCACTTCCACAGCGTTGCAGTTAGGATTTCGCAGAGGTTGCGACTTATTAAAGCTCCGATTCATTTTTTTTCCCGTTTGAAGGAAAAAAAAAGAGAAAAAAAAAGTTCAGCCGCCTTTGCCCACAGAGAGAGGGGCTCTGGTCCCGGGCTTTCTGCTCTAAAAAATTCTCCCTGTTCGCTTCTTCCACAGAACTTCGTGTTTCTTTCACCTCCCCGACTTCTTTTTTCTTTTCTCAGTGCGCTCCGACAGACATGAGGGAGGACTTCACGACAGAGCAGGAGGTGTGCGACTCGCCGCGTTGACTTGAGGAGTGTGAGTTAAGTTTTGAAAATGACATCAGCCCTCTTTAAAAAAAACGGGATTCTGGGATGCATTCACGTACCGCACGAAATCCCCAACTCCCTCAGTCGGGATCTATTTGTATCCTTGTTGTAGTCAGTAAAGGCTGAGTAAATAACAGCTACTACTGATAATGGATTAAGGTTTAAAAATGTATGCTATCGCGAAACAAACAAACAAAACACACACACAAATATTTATAATAATAACAACTTGATATGTATTATGTCCTGTTAATAAAAATATCATATTAAATCAGCCGTGTTTAGTCGTCTTTTGATGCATATGAAGAAAAAAATAATGAAATCAATATATATATATTTTTAAATGTAAGCATTTAAAAATATAAATGTAAAAAGTAAGCAGACTTCCTCTAACCCCGCCTTTTCCAATTTATAACCTAATATATTCAGGGTAAAAAAAAGTGGTCTTTCCGGTTAGTTCGTACATTTCCAGAATCTGTGAAGGCAGCACTGAGCACGCTGGACCTCCGAGACACCAGAGGACGCGATTTTCTAAACATTTTTTAAAAAGGTCTGTAGCTAAATGATTGAATTCATTGATCCAAACAAGGTGGTGTAAGCCCACAAACCCTGTGGTGTGGAACAAATATCTTTTAATATACCCCCCCCCCAGTTCAGTTTGCAATCATTACCTCTGTAAGTGAAGGTGAAGTGTGAGCCACTGGGAACTCAAACACATAAAAACACCATAGTGTGAAGAAAACAGCCACACATCTTTATATTTAACCATCTGCTGTAGCCTGCTCAACTTTTCAGATACATAACAGGTGAAGATTTACTTGCATTTTTACATTGTCCTCATAATATGGAGTTAAATATGGCCTATGATACCTTTAAGTCTTATTTTTGTGATCTTTTACAGACCACAAAACCATCTTTTTATCCAGGTTACACAGGATTTGTAATAAAACCTGCCACCCAACTTGGGTGGCCAAGAGGAAGCTATTCTTCTGTCAGCAGAGAGCTTCAAAGTGCACCAGGTAAACATCTCTAATTGCCCCTGGAACGTGATAATCTCACACCCCTTCCTTTGTGAGGTATAGGCATCCTGAGCCATTCAACCTGAACAAAAAACCTCACAGCGTAAGAACCAGCTGATCGGGAATATTCATTTTCAGCTGGGTTAATTAGCATCCATGACCACAATCCTGCTTGACAGCATTCCTGGGCCCCTGAAGCTGGCTGTGCACAACAGCTGCAGGCTGCTACCCTCTCAGTAGCTCAAAGTGCTGCTGGTTTACTCTCTTCAGGAATGTGTTGACTGCTTACAAACAGAGCCCAAACCCAGGTTTCACTGCGATCCTGCAGCACAGACTCTGCAATGCTCCCTATGTGACTGCATGCAGGGATAGTTACGCTGTAGTAGATTTAGTGAGTAAATGTTTATCAACTGTAGTCAGAACTACATCTGATGGGTGCCCACAATCAAGTTAGGACTATGGTTACATTGACATTTGGTTATTAGCAGAAGAGACAGTGATTTTTGATGTGTTTCTACAACATCTGATGCTGTCATATTTGCTGTTAGTTAATAATTAATGAAATATTGTGAGGTATATGTGGTGGTGCTCTATATAACTAGCTTTATGAAAACGAGTAGTCAAGCGTATTGCGCCCACTAACGGCCGATGTGTGGTATTGTTTTAATGACTTTAACAGTGCAACAGTTACAGCGTCTGCATATGTTTTAACTGAATTATGGTGGAAAAATACAGACCTTCCTCTACATAAAGTTAAATCTTTTGCAGTTGTAACCATCTGGGCCTGAATCATCACAGGTGATTGCCCCCTTCGTTATATTAATTGGAACTTTTCTTTGTAGACGATGTGATTTTAAGTGCGTGCAACTATTGCAGTGTGTACTTGTGTAGATGGAGGAGTTATACATAGTGATGGCCATAGGAAGAAATGACTTCCTGTGTCATTCAGTGGTGCATTTGGGCAACGCGCTCCTGTGACTGACCAACAAATCATGGACTCGATGAGAGTTTATTGTCCAGTATTGTCTCTATCTTGGACAACAACCACCTTGAGTCCAGCTCCATCCCTACAACGCTACTGGTATATTCTGTTGTCACCCACGACACTCAACCTGCTGCTCCAGCATGCAACCACTGGTGTCCTAGGGAAAAAAGCAGAGCACATCTTGGTCAGGTTGCTGATCTGCTGCAGGGCACTTGGAAGAACAATCTAACACAAGTAAAAATGACACGGTCTGAAGGTTTAGGGATGTTGTCTCGCCACGAACTATTGTGGATGCTGTCAGTGAAGGTATGCTTTCAGTCTTTCTGTTTGTCATCAACATTACACAAAAAGTAAATGTCATGAAACTTCATTGAGCAGTAGTGGAGCATGTGCAAAGGAAGATCTCACTAAATTTTAGTGTTGGCCCACATTGCCTCTTTAAAACTGCAGTATAGTGTATTGGCGTTGGCAGGGGGAAACCGTTTTAGTTTTCTGTGCAACTAAAGTATCTTGGCTTAAAGATATTTATTTTCTTCTTGTCTCAAAAGCCAGGCAATCAATTAGGAGAGAAAGAGACAAAGGGGGATGTACATTTACTTTAATCAGCTATCTTGCAGCAAATCCATTTACATGATTTTGCTTTTTCTGTAGATGGTGGGACAACATCCAGACTTTCTTTTAAATATAAAACTTTATGCAACATCAAACAGAATGAGTTTTTTTTTAAACATAGATTTTCATCTCACATATTTAATGATTTAACAAGAATTCTGTATGTGTCATCAAGGAAACAAAACAAAGCCATAGCTCATAAAGAAGCTTCAATCACTAGTATGTTCTTTGAAATGGAAGTTACAAGGCTTTCATGATCAATGAGGATTACAAGGCAAACATATAAATTTACTCTGGACGTGAATAAAAATACAATGAAACCACATCAAAGGTGCTGACTACACACAAGTAATCGATCAGCTCGATACAGACAAAACCAACTAGGATGTTGGCTAGTTGCCATCCAATACTCTATTCAGAATGAGTCTAAATCTATTAAAGTTATCTCAAAACACAACAAAGGGGTCTGCTACTGCTTTGGGGCTGATCGGCAGTGAGATGAGTCTATATACCAACAAACAGCAGTGTGCAGAGGCCCCGAGCCATCCCTTATTTCTTTATATTTTGATGGGAAAATAGGAAATGTGTGCAGTGATTTATTTAAACACGTGTAAATGGAAATATAGTGTATAAGTGGGAAACAGAGTTTGTATTCTAACAAGCTTGAAAGTCAGCCTGAACTTTTTTTTAATTTCTTTAATAAATCTCCAGGAATAGTTATCCAGGCTTCTTGAAGGACATTCAAAGTTCTTCTTTGGATTTTGGGTGTCATCTGTTATGTTTCTTGTCAAGATGATCCCACACTGCTTCAATAATGTTGAGCTCTGGGGAGGCCAATTCATGGTTGGTAGTGTTATATTGTGTGCTTGTCTATCCAGTTGTGCTTTTATGGCATTGGCAGTGTGTTTTGGATCATTGTCATGCTGAAAAATGAAGCCGTTACCAACCAGACACTTGCCAGATGGGTTGCATCGCAGATTAAAATCTCACTGGACTTTTCTGTGTTCATAAATCCAAAAAAAAAAAAAAAGATCTCCAACACCACTGGCTGAAATGCAGCACCAAATGATGACAGAGCCTCCACCATGTTTTAGAGATGGTTGCAGACCTCTCTCCTGACATCCTTAATATATAATGACAATGATTTGAACCAAAAATATAAAATTTGGATTAATTAGTCCATAAAACCTGTTGCCACTGATGAACACAACGCAGTTCATCCCACTGATTCATGGCAGTGATAAGTGGCTTGGAATATTTTGGAATCAAAATGGCTCAAGGCTTTTGTAAGGTCCTGTATGTTAACCAGATTTTTGATACAATAAGCAAGTGGCTGTAATGGTGACAGTGAAATATTGAATCTTCATTGTGTTTATGGTTGATTTAATTGCATATTCTTCTTTTTAGTGAACAGAACAACATGGATAAGATGAGCTGCACATTACAGCGCATTACTATATATGACAGCACGTGGATTTCCAATGGAATGTTGGGATATTGATTTTTTTTACTCTGAGATAGTTCCCCATATGGCCACCAGAGGGCAGACCACACCCACATAAGATACATACAGCAAGCACTTGGGGGATGGGATCAGTCACATAGAGAGCTGACACAACAGTTACAACACATGTTATTCGCCCCCCAAACAAATTATATGGTTGTTTGATATAGGCAAAATGCGGTTTTACTTCAGATACTTGCTGTAAGAGCGACCAAAGCCAAATATTACAATCTTAAGAGTGGCTTACGATTTTATCTTTAGTCATGTTGTACGCTTGCTGCACTGTTTGTTTGTGTAGGCACTCAGTAAGGGAATGACTTAAAGATTTGAGTTAACTGTCCTTTTTTATTTTTATTTTTTTATTATTATTATATTTAAAAAAAAAAAAAATTTTGTTGTCTTTTTCTGTTGTTGTTTGTTGGTTGTTTTGTTTGTTTTCGTGTTGTGAAATGTTAAAAACAAATAAAGACTTCAATTATAAAAAAAAAAAAAGAGTGGCTTACGATTTACAACCTTTCTTACCGTATGTGTTAATGGTTCTGCTGCTTATTTGTTTTGAACTGTCAGGGGATAAATATGAGGAAATCAATAAAGGGAAAAAAGTAACAAAAGATAATATAGAAAGAAAGAAGGTGTGGAAAGGTGTGCAAGTAATACATAAACAAATTACAGGTACTAAAAAATAAAAGATTGAGGAACAAGAAGAAAACAGTAGAAGAGGAAAAACAGGTAAAGATGAAGAATTCTGGATGCATCATTGCTTGTCTCCATAATGAGGAGACAGTGATTTTACACTCAGAGCTCATAGCAGTTTGTGGTTTTTATCCAGCTAACTATGTCTGAATTTAGGTGGTCCTTTGTTGGTAATGTGAGATGAGATGATTACAGTGAGATGAAGAGATACACGCATTAATCCATCCTTTGTTTAGAGACAGGAAAACATCCGGAGCTGGTTATAGTAGGGTAGGAATGCCAGCCAGACCAACAGAAAGGCTCCTCAACTCAGCCCACCACGCTGTTCTGCTTCACTCACTCTCTGATTAAAGAGAAAAGAGGACCCACACACACACACACACACACACACACACACACACACACACACACACACACACACACACACACACACACACACACACACACAGAGCCAGATCTAAAGATTCAGGTCATACTGAACAGACATCGTGGTTGAGTTTTCTCATAAGCAGAGCTGTCTCTGGAATCACACTGCGTCATGACACACCACCAGCCTCTCCAGCCATGTCCTTTGACTTAAATGGCAAAATTAAATGCGGTACAAGTTGACAAATGGAAAATTAATCTCTCCGTCTCTGCCTCTTTTTTTCCTGCAGCGTGATTCTCTTGGAGTATATGTCTGTGCATAAGACAGAGAAGAAGGAGGAGAAGCAAAAAGTATAAAGAGAGTGAAGTAACACATGCAGCGATGCTGGGAGAAGCTCTTTGGAAGGTTTTCACCTCTGTTATGGAGGCAACTTGGTAAGTGCTGATTACACATCTGCTGCCATTTGATTAAAAACACATATTTGTACACTTCAGGCTGGTGAGATTTCCACTCAGGTACTATCAATGCCATAGCTTAGTGCTGAGCTGTTTTCAGGACTTCATCTTGGGATTTCATCCATAGAATTACACATTTTCATTAATTTTTTTTGTTTATCTACTAGTTCTGAGATTATCTGCCATTGATTTGTCTCTACTAATAAAAAATATTTTTACTACATCATCCTATGTCCTTTTTCTTTTTTGCACCAGTAACCATGTGACTGTTATGGTGTCCCTCAAGGCCCTGTTGCGGATCCTCTAGTTTTTCTACTAGTACTCCCCCCGTCCCTTCAACCTTTGTTGAATAATATATACTTTTTTTATACAGATTGCTTAAACTGGCCTAGATTAAATAAATACTTAAAGTAGAAGAATTTGGGTCTCCCAGCTATTTCCATTGTAATATCCATTGTATGATGTCATCTAAACCTTTAGGTCCTATTTCACTAATTCCCTTTGATGCTGAAATAAGAATGGTGCTCTTTGCATATAAAAAATATTTAAAATGAGATATCCTTATAATCTTATGTTAGTAAGGAGGAATATTATTTCCAATGTAAAACCATCTTTTTCTTAGTTTTCTGAACTGTGTAGATCAGCAGCAATGGGTATCATTGTTTATCATTCTATCTTAACCAATTCTACAAAATGCTTCCTTTAAAATACTGCCAAATTTCAGTATTTACTCATTTGTGAAGTAATAATATGTTATATTTGAGAGAGAGCTGGATATTTTGAAGCTTAAATAGACCAATAAATTAGCACTGCATGTTTTGGTACATGCCGCAAGGGGAATGAGGCATGTTACGTTTTTAGCATGCGATGCAGCTCTGGTTGACTGCCTGTAGTTGCTGCTTGCAAGCGTCATTCAATTTGTGAACTTCTGACCAGTTCTAAGTTCTTCTGACCTTTTACAAAGTTCCTCTGAGTGCTTCTATAAATCCTGGAGCCTTTACGCTCAGCACGTCACTGCTTGAACAACCCCTCAACATTTTCTCCAAGCAGGTCTTTCAATATAGTCTCTAAAGTGTGGTGGTTGGTCTCTTTTTTGGGATGCAGTTTATTTGTCTTCAACTGAAATATTTGCTCTGATTAAGTCTCCAAATATCTCATATCATATCCCCAATAAACCATGGGACTGTCATGTGTGTTTACACACACGTAAACACACAAGACAGAGGATTAAGGCAGAGAGCATGAGGTGGAAAGAAAGGCAGGAACTGACAGGTCAGTATGGCTACAACAGGGGGGCCATGCCATCCTCCTCACCTCAAGCCTCACCTCCTAAACTGAAACCAGGCCTATAATTCAAAAAAAATGTGCAAAAATATGCAAATGTATTCCCGATATTGTAACAATTACTTATTGTCAGCAGATTAGACATGTAACCCTCCCACCTCCAGACAGCTGACAATGAGTCAACTAAACAACAACAGCTGGTTATAAAATAATGTTATGCCAACTAAGTTATTGGGCTTGAGCTTCCTAAAAACCTCACTTTCCATCTGATAAATAGTTTGATTGGATTCCCACTCTTCTATTAGAGTTCCTTGGAGTTTATTCAAGTTTATTCAAGTGTCCAAGTCCGACTTCAAAGAAAGTTTCACTTATACTGATTAACAGTAACTAACAGAGACTAAGTTGTAAAGTCATTCTATTGACCTGGACACTTCTCACCCGGCATTGACAACTGAGGTGAAACGTGGACTGACAGCCTACCCATATATTGAAACACTCTGGAGCGAATCCAGTCTGGTAAACATCCATCAAAGCAAAACTTTGACTCACATACACACACATTCTGGAAAACTATCTAGGACCACTCACTATTGTTTAACAAAAAATAAAATATTTAATTAATACCTGCTATTTAATTCAATATTTTTGCCAAGTATTTAAATATAAATACATAAATAAATAAAGCGTATGCATGTTCTGTCTACTTTACTGACACCTATTGGTGAGATTTTATGTACTGTACCTTTAAGGGTCAATAAAATGTTCACAAACTTTACACCCTAACAACTTGTCGCTGTACACTAATGACGGGTAATTTTTTTTTTTAGTTAAACATGTTTGTTTTTCTTTATTTGAATTTTATGAAGTTTGGTTCATGATTATCTTTGTTTCTGTCACTATTCTCGTATGAGAGAAGGATTTTTTGTGGGTTTCTATTTAATGGGAGTCATAACTACTTGGTCACAGGATGCTTGTCGAAACATTGTACATGTTGAATGACTTCTATAAATAAAGTTTATCAATCGCGAGCACGCAAACATGGAGATAACTCCATCACGGTCCTGCCACCACCTGAGGGTGCCATTGCCTTACCATTAACCATGCATGAACATGCGCTCAGGCACGTACACAGGCCTGCTTTCAGTCATTGTCTCGGTCGCTTTTTAACACCACATACGCACACACGTATGCACACGCAGACACACACACACACACTTTCTTTTCTTTTAAACAATGAAACCTCTCACTCATTGACGCCTGCTTACTCTCAGCCTTGTGCAAATGCTGCCTCTTGTCCAAACCGAGTGATTTGTGGAGTCTTTTGATGTGTAAAGTGGCAAAGACCTGGAGCTGGATCTGGACTTCGTCACAGTGCTGGGAGTCAGAGACACTTTACTCCAAACTCAGGCCTGTTTCACACCAAACTTTGAACAGTTAAACCATAAAAGGCAGAGAATATTTTGAACACTTTTATCTCACAGGTATAATTTGATGTTATAAAGTGTGGCCTTAGAAAAATCTTCCCAAACGATATGCAACTAGAGGAGCAGTCTCAGCAGCAGCTCTCTCTGATTCCTCCTGGTGACAAACCAACACCTCCATCATTCTTGTGACGCTGTAAAATGTGGAGCCACTCCTGGTTCATTTCTTCTCCCTCCAGAATGAAAACATCAGCCATCTGGTCTAGAGGTGAAAGGTCAAATCTCAGGCTGTTAATGAGGATGGCGTTGCTAGGTGGATGTAGGATGTGTGAGTGTGTGTACGCGTACATACGTGTGTGCCAGGGAGCCTCTCTCATGAGCGTGTCTGCTTCCTGAGTGAGCATTAAACATTAACGACTCAGCTCTATGAGTCTAGAGGGAGGACAGGAGACGTGAGTAGAGAAAGAGAGAGAGACAGTGTGGACGAAGTCACTTCAGAGAGGGAGAGAGAGGAAAGAAATGTGCAGGTGACACATGAATGCATGCACTCAACACACACACACCCACGCACGCATACGTACAAATGCATCCTGGATCCTCTCTTCCTTTCAGGCACTCTCGCTTCAAAAAGCTTTTCCTCTTGTTTATTGACTCAGCCTTCCAACATTCAGTACGTCAATAGCTGTGGTCGATGAGAAAGAAAAAGGCGCAGGGGATACTGCTGCGACGAAGGTGTGTGCGCATCTCTATATGCGTGTGTGTTTGTGTGCGCGTTCACCAACCTTTTCTTTCACCTGAGCCATTTCATCCAACACGTCCCACAATCCGTTCCAGTTATTTTCCACCATGACTGTAATAATTTCCCCTGCATTTCAGCTGGCAGTATCTATAACATGCAGGTCTATAAAAAGGTAAGCTGTTAGATAATAGTAACAGGTCTCATTTGGCCTTTGCAGCGGTGCTGCCTAATTGGCTGGAAATAACAATGGCGAGACTCAGCAGTGCAGTCAAGTACAGAGAGCTCACAAGTAAACTGAGTTATACCCCCCTTTTATGCTCTTTAGAGACTATTATGTGTGTCTGTGCATGTGCCCATGTGTGTGTGTGTTAGTTGCCATGGAGATCCAAAAGATGTTGGGAATAATGGAATATTTAGAGTCCTCAGGAGTAGACTACCACCTCTTCGACTAACCGGTAACCTTTAAAGGTGTTGTAGTCTGTCCCCAACCTGCAGAGCAGCAGGCTATTCCTATAATCATCACATGTGAATGCAAATAGTCCATTTGTCCATCCTCTTGCTTCTGCTTCAGGGGCCCAGAGCCCATCCTAGCTGTCAATGGGCGAAAGGCAGGGTACATGTTGAAGAGAAGCAGACAAGCATTCATGCTCACATTGACGCATTAGGACACTATAATCACTAGTGGACCTGACATGCATGTGTTTGGACTGCGGGAGGAAGCTTAAGTACATCGGGAGGACTTGAAAACCACACATAGAAAGGCCTCAGCCAGCTTGTGGTTCAAACCTAGGACCTTCTTGCTTTGATGCAACAGTATAAAAATGAACTGCAGCTATTTGTTGATGTGCATGGATATTTAACGGTCAAATGTGGTCTTGTCTTCAACTAAAAGAACGTGGCTTTGGCAGATGAATTAGAATAATCTGTGCAGAATCATTCTTCATCTCATGAATAGAGACTACACAGTGAAATCCATATCAGAGACACAAACTGCCCTCAAAAAATCCACTAACTCTGCTCATGAAAAGCAAAGATCACACTCGATTTAAGTTTACCTGAGGTCGTCTCCTGCAGCACCTCTGAAAACTTTTGCACATGCCCATCTTCAACTTCTTAATCGTCCTGAAAGCAGACCTCAGCTTCTGTGTAACACAACGAGATCTCGGTGTGGCTTCTTTGTCGACCAGACGGCAGTGTGACCGGGAGCTTGCTCACATTTGCTCTTATGCTCTCCCTTTATTACCACTTTTCCATCAATTCCCAGCAGATTATGGCAGATTGCTTCTCCTTCCTGAGCTTGGTTCTCCCTGGTTTCTTCCTGTTAAGAGGGAGTTTTTCTTCCCCACTGTTGCTTAGCTGACCCCCCGTTGACCCTACTTTAGGGTCTCTACCTTACAGCATAAATGCCATCAGTCAACAGTTGTAATCCGGCGCTATAAAAAATGAATTGAAGTGAATCGTCTCGAAGTGATGACTAGTTTAGAGAAACAGTGAGGAGCAATATTAAAATCATAGATTATGTATTTACACAGAGAGGTTTTCTCGAAGCCAGAATCTATTTGTCACAACAGGAACACTCAGATTTACTCGCACTTTCAGCTGTGATTGCTGCCTGATAGAAAACAACTACTGGCTTCTCATTTACACAGTCAAATGTGTCGCACATAACATTGTGTGATTTTTTTTTTTTTGTCTTTCTCTATTAAGATTCTCTGTGAAAATATCTCCTGTTGAAATTCAGGTCATAGATTTATAAAAGCTCTCTGCCCACAGGAGTTGAAACAGTTTGTCTCCTGAACAGCGGCGTGTCAGCGCACCATACAGAGAGAGCTCAACTAACAAATGTTTAATATTTTTCCCCTCTTTGGTATCTTCTGGAATAAAATATCTGAAGGGAGAGTTGCTTGGCCGAGTCATTAGTGTGTGTGTGTGTGTGTGCGTGTGTGTGACGCATCGATTACTTATATTTTAAAAATGTGAGCATGAATCTTTTGCTTGTGGGGAAAAGCTGAGGACAGTTTTGAGATTCTCCCTTGCCTTGACAGCTGGATAGGTGTAGTTTGTCTTAGATTGCAAATACTTGGGGCAGCAGGGGAAATTGAAGACGTAATTCAGAATCCATTCAACATCTGCAGGTGAAGTCTGCAGTGGGTAAATAAAACATACTTTTCTGATAGGCTTTTGGGCATTTTATAACCTCACTTTTTATTTCTTACTCTGTATAAGCCTTAAGGCAGAGACGTCAAACTCATTTTATGTCGTGGACCGCATGCAGGCCACTTTGATCTTAAATTGGCTGGACCAGTAAAAACTACATGATAAAGGTGTAAAATTACAGAAACAGTTCGGGAACTTCATTTTGCAGACTGTAATTATAAAATATATAATCATTAATTCACAGAAAATATCCTTTTTTCCTGTGAACCAACTATAAAACAAAAGACATCTTGTCTTAAATCTCAATTAATGGAGTGGTGGTGGGTGGTGTGTGTGTGTGTTTGTGTGTGTGTGTGTGTGTGTGTGTATGGGGGTGAGGGGGTATCAATAGGAAAATACACTTAAAACTTCAGAATTTATGCACTCCTCTACATTTTCCAAAGCTGCCTAGTCGCCGAGACTGGAGTCATTGCCGGGTTGATTATGCCCCCTGGGCCTTATGTTTCATACTTGTGCCTTAAGGAGATAGACCGGCCATTAGAGAAACTTCTAGTCCTTTCTAGTTGTGAGTACATTACAACTAGAAAGGTGTGGCTGAGAGTGTGTATACTGCTCTAAATCTATTTGCAAAGTCACATAAGGACACATCTTCCTTATCTGTAAACATAAACCTCACGATCTAAGAGCTGATTAAAGTTTAAGTAAGCATTCAGGAAATGAATCTGAGTCAGTGTCCGTGTGTGCATGTGTGTGTGTCTGCGTGTGTGTAGTATATTATTCAAAAAAACAATCAGAGATCCAAAAAAAAAGTGTTTTTCTGTAACAAATGAAAGGATAAACCTTGCTAACACATGTGCACTTTTGTAATAGGTCACCAGAGATGAGTGTTAATAGGTGAAGTCAGTGTAAGAGGATATCAATCAGACATGAGGCTGTGATACAGATGACTACAGGATGAGTAATGAAGGCTTATTAGGGTGAAAAATAGTCATTGTGTAGGACTTTAACCTCGAAACGCTATTTCCTTTACACAGAACAGAAGAAAAAACCCCAAAACAACATGCTAATGACGTGTTAGCAAGAAGCAAAAACTGTGAGAGCACAAGAATAACGTTGGTACAACTGAGAAATCGGGATGGGGTGAAAAAACGTTTAGTCAATGTGCACATGGATGCATTTTAAGGAAAAAACCTGCCAATATGGCATCCCGCGTCAGCATCAGGACCCCCTGAGTAATATGTCCATTGTCCTAAAGCTGTGTTGGGTTTATGAAAAGTTCCCATCAATCTGTGAGACCGACGGAGACACACGGGGACAGAGACAGGCGGATGGAGAGACAGGCGGATGCAGACACAGCGTCTCGGCCTGTCCTCCTCCCTACAAGAGCAGTAAAGAGTGTTTATGCGTGCAGTCTGCAGCATGAGAGCGTCCCACACGGCTCCTTGATTGAAAGAAAACAACATCAATCTAGCACAGGCCCCGAGGCCTTTAAATAACCAGCAGGCTGTTTAGAGCAAAGATCCCATTCCTTCCCTGCTGCTGCTGCTGCTGACTTAGGACACACACAGTGACACTCGCGCGCGCACACACACACACACACAAAAACAACACTCACACACTTTTTGCCTTCTATATCTATGTCCATAGATAGACAGATAGATCTTTGCTCCTTCACCATTTGAGCCTCTCTGCTCTCTTATGATCGTCTCCCTCGTCTCCCTCCTCCCTTTCCACGTTTATTGTGGTCATTTTCATTCATCGCCCCCATGATGCTAAAATGTCAAGGTTAGAGAGTGCCAGTTTCTCTCTCTGTCTCTCTCTCTCTCTCACACACACACACACACACACACTCCCTCATGGTCAGAGGAGAGGGAGGGGAAGGCACTACCGACTCTGAATACAAGGATTAGTCAAGCGTGTATTTTCCTTTTTCTCTATTTCTTTGCCTCTCGCGCTCCTCTGCTGCTTTGTTGGGAAGAGGCCTTTGGTGTGTGTGTGTGTGTGTG
>NW_024582386.1:1675035-1681156 GCF_018398535.1 Haplochromis burtoni
GAGAGAGAGAGAGAAAGAGTTTAAGGGTTGAGGAGGCTTGTCGAAGGTGTTTGCCAGAGTTAAACTGATTTTGTCTGTGTGGAGCTAAATAACAAACAGGCAGCTCATTTTGGCACTATCTAGTCACGTATCGTTCCCTTAACCGTGAGATTGTTTGAAATCCACGCTGTTTTGAGAACACGATTTATCAAAATGATAAAAAGTCAGGCCATGAAAAAACACTTTGTAGAGCTGAATTCTTAATTACTCATTTACCTCTCCCTTCTTTGAATGTAAGAGAAATACCCTGAATGTAAAGCTGCGAGGAGAGGAGGCAGCTCGTGCTCAAATCTTCATTTCTGCTCGGCTGCCACGAATGACTTGTAGTTTCTTGGGTCCACATGTGTGGCAGTAACACCGCGTGAACTGTGTCTAGGTGCGAATGTCGTGTGAAGAGTTTAACAGTTTACAAAAAGGGAGTCGAACGTGCGATAATCTGAGTGTTCGAGGGTGAGCGTTTGTTCCTCATATTTTACTGGACCTTCTGACAAATGAAAACAAGTCTCGCTGAAAAGAAGAGAAGGAGGTCTACAGCACCTTGGCCTCCCCCAAGTATAAATCTTTATATCCCCCTCTCCCTTTCTCCTAAAGTACTCCCCACAGCACTCCACCCCCCATTCCCTTTTAGAAAGAACCACCCTTTCCCCCTGGTGAAGCCAGCCCCCTCCTCCGACCCTAAAGCAGTGCCCCAAGAGAAGAGAGGTAAACATGGCCCCCCTCCGTTCTCCTCACCCCCACTCCTCGCCCTCCTCCTCCTCCTCTTCCCTTTCTCAGTTTGTTTGCCGACGGGCTGCTTTTTGGACTTTTTTGTTTGCCGTTACGGCCTTAAACTCAGGCCACACTTTGAAGATGCTGTAGAAAAAAGAAAAAGAGGTGGCAATGATACAGATCAATTTCTGAGACTATGAGGGAGCATCTGCACATGCTTCTTATGTATTTACAACCTGAAATCATTTAGTTGATGAAAAAAAACCCTGTGCAGACAAAGCTGTGTAATCAGTTGCAATACCATTCAAAATGTATACATTTAATGCAAAAATGCGGTTAACCCTTAATGCCTGATGCATTATATTTTATACATACAGCTTTTATGAGTTTTTGAGCATTATCAGTGTGATTTCCCCCCTCTCTGAAAAATCTAAATACATTGTGCAATACATTTTAAGCAATAAATTGCAAAAAAGTAAATAAAAATCAGAACGTTCATAAACAAGGTTCATAAACACTTTATTTTTCAAAAAACTGTCTGGCAATTATTTCACGGCTTTAAGGCTTTAAGGTTTTTTTAAAAAAAAACAACATCACCCTAATCTAATTTTTTTGAAACAATATCTGGCATTAGATCATTTTTGTTTTTCGCACTGCTGTTGTCAGAATATGTCAGCGATTTAAAAAAAAAGAAAGGAAGAAAAAGAAAAAGAGCCTGACAGGTTTACTGTACAGTCACGGGGTGTTAGAGTAGAGACTGTGTAGGAGTGAAAGATAAGCGTGGGAGAGACCAGCAAAGAGGAAGGAAAACTGCTGTTGGGGGGGGGTAAAGAGAATGTGCTGTTTTTATCCTTCAGTGAAATTAATCCTCAGTTCAAGAAAGGAGACAAATAAAAGAGCTCGTTTAATGAGTTGTACTACAATATAAGAAAAAAAGATAAAGCGGGGAACTTTCGTCTACGAGCGGCACATTTACATTTTCGGTAGCTTTGCGAGGTGCCACATGTGGAGAAACAGGGAGCTGCTGTAGTCACGTGTGCTGCTACTTCTGTGAGAGAAAAGAAAAATACTCTGTGCACGAGCTTCACACCAATTTGCATCTAATCCATCTACGATGCCCCCCACTCCATCCTCTCTGCAGATGTGGAGATGGATGAGCCTTTGCCATGCATCTCTGTCACCCAGTAATGCAGTCCACTGGGTCACCTGGTAAAACAGCCCATATGGTGGGAGGTTTTGACAACATGTGCCCTCCCCCCCCCACCACACACACACACACACACACACACACACACACACACACACACACACACACACACACACACACACACACACAGACTCTGCAGGAAAGTCTATCCACTTTTTTTCTAAACTGGAACATGATGCAGACCAGTCCCCACCTCCTCCTACACACACTTCTCCATTACAAGGTGTTGCTGGTTGAAGACAGACGAGGCAGTGCTGGTTAGGATTAGCTCACTACAACCCTATAGCCCTGCCCCTGCAGTCTAGACTTGGCTTTCTTTGCTTTAGTATCTTTCTTCCCCACCTGTTCCTGCCCTGATTTGTGCAGTAGCCCTCTCAATACTCAGCTAATACATTTCCTTTGAAAGCTAATTTTTATTTCATGTGTGGACCTTTTTGTAGCCGCAGACACACACAGTGGGGGGACTCGGGAACATTAGAATTTAAAACTTATTTACTGCTGAGAAGTTACAGCTACTACCATGCGCCCTCCAAAGGTCCCCACAGGCTGGATTTATTTGCTTCAGAGCCTTCAGGAAACAGTCTTCATTGTTCTAAAGGTGTGACCCCCCCTCAACCCCACCCCTGAATGCCTCTGGGGGTACGCTACCTCATAAAAGAGACTGTTAATGTACTCTGACCTGGGGTGGGATTATTATTTTGGCGGTCTCTTGGCACGAGGGGAGGGTTCGGCTCAGTCTGCCTGGCTGGATCATTCAGAGCAGGCTGGACAAGGTGCCATCGAAACACAGATGTGGGAACAGCTATCAGAAACAAAAAGCTAACTAGGTGTTTTGGCTCGACTTGTGACACACACCACATGGGCGAGATGTAGCAGAGGAAATATGTACAAAGACAGCCTTATGCCTTTGCAGATGCAAAGCTATATACAGAATGTATACATGCTCACAACCACGAAGACAAGCAGCTCTCAGGTCTTCTGTGACTGATATCACTTTTGTTTTGAACGTGCTTGTAGGAGGCAGTGGCTGAAGTTCAGGGAGGGTGGGGGTCTTAGCACACACATAATGTAAGCTTTGGAGGTTTTGCCAATGCACCAAAGCCTAATGTGAAGTGTGAAACTGATTCTAGTGATGAGCCTAGAGAAAATTAAACACCCTCTACAAATAATCACATAGTGTAAGTATCTGGCCTGCAGCTTTACTGCAGTACTTCACCATTATCAAACACAGCATTGCTCTGTTTTCAGCAGATATGCAAAAAGCCACAGTTTTGCACTAAATGCATGACAGACAGAGTGAGGAAATAACTGGTGGATTTCCAGGAGCAGCTAAAAACCGAGATATTTCCCCAAGGACTGTGTAGAAACCAAAACGGGCTAAAAATGAGCAGATACAAAACTTTGATCCATCATGCGGACGGAAACATGACCCCAAATAAAATAAAAAAACGTCTCTGTTTAACTGCTGGGTGTGTTAATAAGCAACTGTCTACAAGCAAGTTTGCCGATGTCATTTGAGTTTAACCAGTCAATAGTGTATGTGTGTGTGGGTGTCATGGGAGCTGTGGCAGATTTAAAGTTACAAAAGGGATTGAAATAGAAAAAAAAGTGTTAATCTCGATAAAACTGAGTTGGGGGGGTGTTGCATTAAAGAAGACATGCCTCTTTAAACAAAGTTAGGTCATTTTTTCTGCTGTTTCATGTGCTCCTATTGGGGTGGCTGTGGCTCAGGAGGTCACGCAGAACCAGCTCATTTACTATTAAAATTAACAACATATCTTAAAAGGATGTGTTGCATTTCAGTATAAATAAATATCACATATTTTGCTCTACATACGAGTATTTGAGCATTTTAAAGCTTCCATATGAGTCTTCTTGTCAGTTGTAACATTCTTTAAAAGGGACAATCTAAGAAAAGCCTCCCTCTCTAAAAGCCCACAAAGTCTATGTATAATAATAATCATAATTCTAAAATATACAGATCCGTCAACAGAGTATATTTAGACTCTTTCATTTATGCTATATGCACGCTTGTGCGCTTCTTTGTGTCTTTGAGCCTGAAAGTCTGCTGCACCTTCACACATGTACCTGACCTCACACAGTTCTGTGTAGCTTCTGTTGCACCTCGCCGCATACACATTTATACACGCATATGTGCGAGCTGCCCCTCGAGGAAGTGGTTACCTTTTAGGCTTTCTGGTTTCACATATCTTGTTTCGTCCGGGGCTGCGAGAGTGTGTGCATGATGGGGATTAAGAGAGGCCCAGCTCAAGGCAAAGACAGACGTGGCCACTCTTTCCTTTGTCTTTTGGTCGTTCCGTCTCTCTCTCTCTCTTCCCTTTCCAGTCTTTTCCTCTCTCCTTTCTCCCTCTCTTCCCCAGTGGCACGGTGATGGATGGCAGACTGCAGGGGTGAAGGTGGCGGAGTGTGTGATCAACAGCCAGGCCTTTGTGTGTTTCTGTGTGTGTGTACTTGTATATGTGTGTGTGTGTGTGTGAAGTTCTCTCTAGGAACGGTTGTGTTGAGAATAAGCAGTGTGTGGTATGAAACCTGTAATGATGAAATGAGTCACTAATCACAGTGATTAGCAGGTTGATGTGGGGGAGGCAGCGACTGGCACTGGGATGGTGCTGCTTTCAAACTAAAGCAGACTCGCACAAAAAGAAGAAGAAGAAGAAGAAGAAGAAGAAGAAGAAGAAGAAGAAGAAGAAGAAAAAGAGGCACCTACATGAACAAAAGCACACGGGCAAAAGCACACGTGTAGCAAGGCAGCGCTTTTTGCACACATATGCACAGACAAACACTCAAAAGAGTCAACCATTTAGAAAAAAGGAAAAGAAAAAAGAGATAAACTTATCAATATTCATTTTATCTAATAATAAAGTCTCACACTCAGTCTTTCTCTCATGTCAGTCAGTTTTATTGCTGACAAAGTGAACGGTTTGTATAACAGTCTAGTAACCAACTTAACTGAACGTAACTATCTGGTACAATTATAGCTTAAAACAAAATATAATTTTACATTAAATAAAAAAGTTTTAAATTTAAATAAAATAAAACATTTCTTAAATTAAAATAGCATAGCATAGCATCTTTATTTATAACGCACTTTACATCCAACAATGTTGACCAAAGTGCTACAAATATAAAACAGAGAGGAAACAGTTTAAATTACATATAAAATATCTTAAAATTAAAAATAATATAATTAATAAGAAACAGTATTAAGAGATCAACAAGTCCTGCTGTGCTAAAAGCCAAGGTAAATAAATATAAATAAGTAAACTGTCCTGTTTGTTGCTGCCCTAAAAAGTTAAACACATTTGGACAGTGAAGCAATGTCAGCATTCTTGCTCAGAAAAAGGAGCTGATCAACATGCTCTGAAGTCAGAGTGCTCCGTTTTGCTGTGACGATGTCTCCAGCGGTTGAGAAGACTCTTTCAGCCGAGACACTAGTACCTGGGATACAAAGGTATCTTTTTGCCAGTGTGGCCAGGAAAGGATAGACTTCCTCATGGGATTTCCACCAGCTTAGTGGGTCTTCTGTGAGTGCCAGTGACGTGACCTCCTGGTATCTTTTCACCTCCTCCTCAGCTGTGGCAGATAATGATTTTGGTGGGGCTCCAACATCACCATAAGTCTGACCAAGCAAGTCTGTTAACCCACAAGACTTCCTCATCTTGGCTGGTATGAGAGGGGGTCTGGGATTTTGTTCAGTCTCGTCAGGTTTCTCATGATGTTCATGGGCTTCTGGCTCACAGATGGGCTGCTGCCTCTTTTCTTCCTGTAGAAAACCCACACACATACAGAGAGAGGAAGAAAATAAATATTTCATATCTTTTAGTATGCAGTAATATGTTACAAATTATAATAATGTATTTAATTGTTAAATAGAATATTACCAATATGACAAAAATATCACCGATCTACTAATATTGTAAGTAAGTTATTTAAATTATAACACCAGAATGTTTGCTTACCTGAAGGGTTATAGCCTCAGCAACCACTCTGGCATAGGTTTCCTGTCTTTCCTCCAGTGACAGGAACGGCAGGGTTTTAAAGCGTGGGTCGAGAGCTGATGCTGTGTAGAGGGTGTTCCTCTCGACTGTGCTGGCATATCTCTTCTTAAGATCTTGACTGATACTTTGCTTGATGTTTCTGACCAGC
>NW_024582386.1:1690897-1708928 GCF_018398535.1 Haplochromis burtoni
CACACACACCTGCTAACACACACACACACACACACACACACACACACGTGTTGGCATTAAAATTAATTCATTGAGCTCATTTAATGGTCTGTGCGTTTATGCTCTCACGTGTCACTATCGCTTATAATGGAAATAAAATCTGCGGCACATTACACGTTCAACTTAGCCGTTTTAAATGACAACGCCATTTAAAAAAAAAAAAAAAAAAAAAAAAACCAAAAAAAAAAAAAAAAAAAAAGTGAACTAAAACAACATCTTTAAAGCAAATTCCCTGTTAAAATAACAGTTTGAAAAGTGATATAGAATTTTATAGCCTGTCTTCAGTAAATCTATACGGTAAGCGGGGGGCTGTGGTGGCTGCACTGCATGCGGTAAAAATGAGCAATGGCGCAGCTCTTGTGAAGCGCCACAGATCGCATGTTGAACAAGTAAAGTGTTTTTGGAACTCGCCTCATGAAAACTGTGAGGCACCTCGACAGACTGGTGAAAGAGTTTCAGTTTAAGGTCAGGTTTTACCGCAATATCCCAAGGACATCTTTTGAAAAAATTAAAAGCTGGGGGAAAGAAACAAGGATAAGCGCTACTTGTCTTTTGCTGGTCTTAAATGTGTAAGAATTTCTCAAGAGGACAAAGGTTGACTGTCTGCAACACACACACACACACACAACAAACATGCCTTATTTAATAGTTTCCACTTCCTGCTTTTTACTCAGTGATGCCACAGGTTACTTTTTAGTTAACCTGTAGAGTCGTGTTAAAAACAAAGCGTGCCCTCTGTCACTTCTAAAGGTTAAAGGTCATTTTCTGTATGACTTTATCACTCTCTCACAATGGCTCGCTCTTCTTTACAGTGTTGCTTCAGTTCATTGACGTTTGCAGGTATTCGTTTATTCACAGCATTTCGTTCACGTTGAGGTCTGGACCTTGACTTTTTCACTCATTCTGTTGTAGATTTGCTGCTGTTGCTTTGACCCTGTTTGTGCTTTCAGACAGCTGTCCTCACATTTGACTCTATAATATTTTGGTATACAGAGGAGTTCATGGTCGACTCAATGAGCGCAAGGTGCCCAAATCATCCCCCTTCCGCCACCATGCTTGACTGTAGGTATGAGTTATTATATGTTGATATTAGAGGTGGGAATCACCATACACCCCACGATACGATATTATCACAATACTTAACTCACGATACTGTGGTGGACCACAAGAGGGCTCCACTCACACCCAGTGTATAGGAAGTGTGTTCCTGTGTTTTGTGGCGCGATATGCGCAGTTGATGTTGGAGACGAATAAAGAAGGAGTGAGAACTGAGAGCTCTGTGTCGTTGATGCTTACTCCACATTGGTGACCCCTGACTCGAGCATGCAACGGGCCGCAGATAACGCAGACTCCGCTATGGATGCATCAGCGGCCGCCGGACCTCCGCCTCCTGTTGCAGCTACGTTCGCTGTGGCGATGAAACTGCCGGACTTTTGGCTCCATGACCCCCCGTCATGGTTTGTACACGTGGAGGCTCAGTTCGCCCTTCGCGGCATCTCGGCTGACGACACGAAGTATCACCATGTGGTGGCCTCGCTCGACCCGCTGGCCACCCGTCGCGCGATGGCGCTCCTCCGGGACCCACCCGCCCAAGGGAAATACGCCGCCCTCAAAGAGCTGTTCTTCCCTATGCCCTCTCCGACGCTGAACGAGCCGAAAAGCTCCTCAACCTGTCAGGCTTGGGTGGCGGTACCGCGCTCGAGCTCATGGAGAACATGCTATCGTTGCTCGGGCCGGATGACGGTGGTTTCCTCTTCGTGCACCTCTTCCTCCGCCAACTACCGGCCGCCGTGAGAGCTGTCCTCGCGAACTCTCCGCTTCTGCCTGCGAAGGATTATCGCTCCCTGGCTGAAGAAGCGGATCGTATTCTCCTGGCTAGCCGCACTTTCGACGTTCACGCCCTGGCTACGGACACGCCGGCGGCACCTCGTCCACCGCCTCCCCGAGCATCCCCCTTCTGAGCAGGGGCTAACGCACCCAAAGGCACTTTGTTTTTGGCGTTTGTAGGTTGGTGGTTCGGTGTTTTTGTGCGATCCGCCCCTTTGCTGACGGCAGGGATTGCTACACGCCGGCACCGCGGAAAGAGCATCTGTTTCTACCATCAGCGTTTTGGCGACAGAGCGCGTCGCTGCCTGCCGCCTTGCGCTTTCACGGCCCAGGGAAACGGACCCGCCAGCGCGCCGTAGCAGCCGCGACCGCTGGCAATACAGAAAGGCTGCTCTTCATAGAGGACTCGCGCTCCGGGAGACGTTTTCTCGTGGACTCCGGCTCCCAGAAGAGCCTCCTTCCCCCTACCGCTGCCGACGGACTAGCAGCGAACTGTGGGCCGCAGCTCATTGCAGCTAATGGCTCTCCCATCAAAACGTTTGGGGAAAGGTTGGTGACTGTTTGTTTTCATGGCCGGGATTTCCAGTGGAACTTTGTTGTTGCCGCTAGCTCTGTACCTATTTTGGGTGCTGATTTCCTGTGTGCTCATGGACTAGCTTGTCGATGTTGCTAACAGACGTTTAATCGATGCTCTCTCGTTTTCTTCGCTACCCTGTTTTACTCGGGCCGCCGAGCCCCTGATTCGGGCTAATGTAGTGACCTCCGGGGATGCTTTTCAGCGTTTGCTTTTAGAGTTTCCATCGCTGTCTGTCCCTAATTTCTCTAGCACGGTAACGAAGCATGGGGTTGAGCATTATATTCCCACGGTCGGGCCTTCGCGGGGGGTAGCATTATATTCGTGCGTGGCGGCCGTCCGTTGGTCTCGTTACGGGTTTGGTTTTGCTGTGGGTCCTGTTTTTGCGGTGTTAGTGGTGGTTTTGGTTACGTGTGTGTGTTTTGTGGTGTTTGTTTTTTTTTGTGTTTTGGGTTTTTTTGTGTTTTTGCTAGTTTCCGTCGCTCGGGAAGAGTTTGCAGCCATGGAGCGCCTTGGCATTGTACAGCGTTCGAACAGTGCATGGGCCTCTCCGCTTCACATGTCCTCTCGCTGTGTCACCAATGTTGTCTTGGGTGTCGTGCAACAGCTGTGCTAGCAGCGGTGCTACGAGAGACAGAGTAGGATTCTTTTCCTCAGACATCACAGTAGTCGTGACTTGCATTGACTTCAAGGCCCGGACAATTTCTTCAGTGTTCCCAATATTCGTCTCGTTTAGAGTAAAGATATCTGTGCTACTCTTTCTGACTTCGGGAGACAGCAGCGCTGCACAAATCGCAGGTTGTTGTTCAAGGAAACGCTGGAGCATGTCATAAGCACTGTTCCATCTCGTGCAGACGTCGGTCTTGAGCTTGTGAGTCGGGAGCTGTAACATTTTCTGTTTTTGCTCCAGAGCGTGGTTTGCCACTGTGCTTCTATTGAAAAACCCAGTTATGCGCCGCACTCTCCCCAAGACCCTGGCTACTGCAGGCAGGTTTAAGGCTCGTTGTGATGCCAGATTGAACGTATGGGCGAAACACTTCACATGCAGGTATCCCGCTAGCTGAGTGGCAATTGTCATATTAGAAGCATTGTCGGTGACAACCACCAGATTTTTGTCGGCAATCCCCCATTCCTGTGCTGCATTTTGCAGGAGATTTGCAATGTTCGCTCCGGTGTGACTTTCATGTAATGTTCGAGTTTGGAGAACGTAAGACAGCAGTTGCCAGTCCGCTGTGAGATAATGAGCTGTTATAGTCACATATGAATCCACAGCCCGCGAGGTCCATGCGTCGCAAGTTAATGCAACCCTTTCTGCTGTGCTCAAACTTTCCTCAACTTTACGCTTCACATCTAGGTAGAGATTGGGTACGGCTGTTTGATCAATTTTCCCATGTGCTGACCTAACCTCTGCTGACCTCACTAGAGAAAAAGCTCAACCGCACCATCTGGTGGACTGGAAGTTTTTGGAACAAAATATCGATGTCTGCTGTCCCTGTATCGATACATTATTAGCAAACAAAATATCGCAATACTACGCAGTATCGATTTTTTCCCCCACCCCTAGTTGATATACTGTTTGGTTTTCTCTAGATGTGGTGCCAGACTTCTCCACTTTGGCCTCCTCTGTCCAAAGGATATCGCTCCAGAAGTCTTGTACTTTGTCCAGATGCAATTTTGCAAACCTAAACTGTGCTGCCATATCCATTAGAGAGGAGAGGCTTTCTCCTGGCAATCCTTCCACGCAAGTCATACTTGTTCAGCCTTTTAATAATTGTACAGTCACGAACTTTAACATGTCACATTCTGCGAGGCCTGTAGAGTCTGAGATGAAGCTCTCGGATGTTTTGCATTCTGTCTTGAGTAGTGCATGGTCTGACTTCAGGCTGAATTTGCTGGGATGTCCCCTCCTGGGATGACTGTCTGAAATCTTTTGTGCATCTGTGCAAAATGTTTCTCACTGTAGAACTGTAGAGCGTTAAAGTGCTTTGGAAAATGGCCATATAACCCTTAATAGGCTGAAGAGCAGGAACAATTGCTTCTCTAAGATCCTGCTGATCTTTCCTCCTTGGCATTGTGTTAACACACCTGAACACTTCAGACTAGCAAACTGCCAAAACTTCAGCTTTTACAGAGGTGCTGATGATCGGTTAAGTGTATTTGATTAGCAACACCCAGCAGCTACTTACCCGCTTAATTCCTATAGAAGCAGTAAGAGTGTACTTAACTTTTCACACACTGGCTTAATTTTTGTTACATAAAGAATGACACAATGTAACTTGTAATGTTTTATTCTTCATCTAAGGTTGCGTTTTCCTAGGGTGTAGTGTCTTTTTCCCATGGCTGCATGTAAAGACACACTATGCCCGTGTGATAACTATGACAAAACATGATCCTCACTTCCCACGCTTATATAGAAATTACATAATGTCAGCTCACAGGATATTTTGACTCTGTTGCTTGAAAACTGGTGCAAAGCCTTTTGCAGAATTACCTAATTTCCACACTGTAGACTATCTGAACTGTATATGCAAATCGTGTCACGTTGAATTTCTCTTCTGTGTTTCTGTTTCTGTTTTATCTCTATGTTTAATGCATACATGTTATTCTTGAACACGGTTTCCTTTTGAAAAAGAGATCTTAATCTCGAATGTGAGAGTCTGTGTCAGCCAGAGTACCTCTGGATCTTCGTTAATAGCAACTGTAAAACTGCAGCTGCGTGAAAAAAAAGAAAAAAAAGAGTGTATTTATCGCCTTTGCACACCCACTCCACAGTGACCTGGGTGCAAGTATGGAAGTTTCGCTTTGTTCACACAATGTATACCTCTCTGAACTGTGTGACAGTGATGTGTTACAAATGCTGGGAACGTCTCAGACATGTTTTTAAGCCAGCTTTATAATATGCATGTAAACACCTTCATCTCACACAGGCTGCACCTTGCTTCCTGTGTATGTGTGTTTGTGTGTGCGATCACCCAGGAGAATATATGTCAAACCGCTGCGGTGTCTCACCCACAACTTAAACACACACAGTGATCGTGCAGCCATGTAAGCAGCATGCAAAACAAGCCTCGCTACCAGCAGCACCACGATGAGGCCTCAGCGTTCAGCGACGTGCAAACACAGAAAATGAGCGGCTCTCCTTTAAGCCAAAACACCGACTCTGGTTTGTTCCCCGCTCGCTGTGCTGATCTTAGAAGCCAAAACAAACGAGAACCATGTTTAGGAAAAGAGAAGGGAAAAAAAACTGCATTACTAAAACGATGATCAGTGTAATTCTTCATGCCTATCTGTCTGAAAACCAGAATCCACTGCAATTCATCATTCTCAGGGTGAGTGAAGATGTGGGCTTGTGTGCTGGCGCTTTATTGTACATTTGTGCATGTCTGTGCTGGTGATTATTCATGCACATACAAGCCTTCATGTAGATCTGTGCGCACTCTGTGTGTATCTGTGACACACCAGGCAAAACAGCAGTAAGGAAATTGTGATCAATCGATGCGTGCCCGCAGGCTGTGTTTATTAACATCTCCATCGTAGGTTAATGAAATGCTCTAACGCATATTCTGAAGCACATGCACGGAGGAGAGCGGGACTTGGAGAACAAGTGTCGGGCTGCGAGAGAGGAAAGAAAATAGGCTGATTATTCCACCAGGTCAAACTGCTGCATAATCACTGCATATTCTGTGGAGTGTGTAAATCAGCTCGGTGGTTTGGGCTACTGATCGTCTCAGCACTTTCCACACACTGTGTCACTCTGGCTCCTTTCACTAAATTATGTTCCTATCAGTACATTAATTTAGATTAGTGTGACAATAGTACACTTTGGTGCTTTAGCTCTTCAAAATATTTAATGTAAATGAGCCAGGGTGGTTGTCTTCAGAGTAAAAAGGAGATCTAAACACACAATCATCAAAGCGTCTAATCTGAGCATCTTGTTTTCCTCTATATTACCGCTTTACTCACGCAGGCAGCATACAAATCTTTCCTTCTCTCACACTCGCAGAAGGAATTCACCACCAGAGGCAAACCTGCCCGCTGTCCCATGCTTGAACAGCATCAGATGGATTATAAGTGTTCCCTAGACATACCTGCAGGTAGCAAAAGGAATCCACTTTGGAGCAAACTGTCAAGCGTAAAAGTTTTATTTTCGCTCATCAACAAATCGCTAACGCATCCATCTTGGCTTCCCTCGCAGGGGCTACAAGCAAATAGCTTCTGAAGTGATAGCTATCTGCAGAGGCTGAACTAAGCAATTCGGCACTCGTACAACCCCCACCCCGTAGAAAACGAGATAAGAACAAGGCCTCGTGGAAGCCGATGCAGGGAGCAGCACGGGGATGGCGTGGACCTGACGTTTTGTTCGTTGCAATTGGGTGGAAATACCACGGTGGATGCATGGAAAACAGGCTCAGGTCATAATAACAAACATAAGTGAGGTGTCACAAATTTGCCGAAAACAAGGGAATTGTGAGTCACGCAAAACCACCTGCTAGCACCCTGGGGAACAGTTTTCAAGTTAGAAACATGTCTTTTCCACCACAGGAGAAAAAGCACATCCTCCTTACTAATACTAATAGTACTCTGACCTTTGTGTAGTCCCCCCACCTCCACCCCTCTCTACTTACCTTAAAATGATGCAGTTTCATACCATCTGCTCTTTGAAATATTTCCAAAGAGCAGAGCTTGCTGGGGCATTGCGTAATATGAAATAGTACGTCTTTGTTTCTACATCAGTTCTTTTACATGTAGTTTGTTTAGGCAAGCATCAAATTTATTTGCAAATCAAATCAGCCTAATCAAAACAAAGACTTTCTCTTTGTTTTTCCTGGATTGTGATATTAAAAGTTAATTATTACAAAGCTGAAAAACTTTAATACTTTTATAAAAATGATAGTAGAGACATATGAGAAGATAAAATATTTAAACAGTGAAGTTCTAGCACACAGATGCAACTTATCATCGGTGTGCTAGAACCGTATGCTTCTAGTGAATTAAGAGAGTAGAAGCATACGTATACAGAGCTAGGATGCTGGCGTGCGTTGTTGACTATGTGGAGCAGCGACTGACAAAGATAAAGCCCCGTCAACATAGGGGGGAAAAAAGTGTTTCATTGAAAAATCCACGAAGGTTTTTTTTTAAAGAATCTGCTCCGTAAACGTTCAGAGAAGAAAAGAGATGAATTAGCAGGAAGAGTTTCTGGTGAGTAAGTATTGAGTTCAGTCAGAAGCCGAACAGAAACGCAAAGGCAGACTCCCACTCTCAGTTTCGACAGCTAGCTTCATGGCTGTAAGAGCTGCGTAGTCTTTTTTTGGGGGGTGAAACAAGTGACGATCCAGCTGTGATATTCATACAAACAAAGAGAAGTGAAAACTCACTTAGCTTTCTGTCTGAAAAAAAAAAAAGAAGTATAAAACGCACACCAGAAATCCACTTCTTACCAATGCACTGTGAGCTGATTTTGAATTGATTTCTCGGGCACCACTTGGCCTTCACTGACCGTCAGGCAGCTCTCAGCTCACTGACATCCTTCTAACAATAAATATTTGCCTCCAGATTTACGCCCCGTCAATGCCGGACATAAAAAAGTTTAAAATGATGGGTCCGGACACAGATTACCTATGCTGCACTTGTCAAATATGATCTCACTGTCCTGCATGTGTTGATGAAAGGCCAAAGCTGGCAGAGGGAAGTAAATCTAATTCCCGCTCAAATTGAGGAGACTGTCAGAGCAAAGCAGAGCTGACACAGTCGCAGGAAAAACCCATCAGATTCACTTCCAGGCGCAGAGAGAGAGAGCACAGCGGATATGTCCGTCCATTTAACAGAGCTGACAGAGACACACGGAGCAACAAGCAAACAGAAAGCTGCGTGACCTTGTATGTATTAGGAATTGTATAAAAGCACATTTAAAGCTACAACATCAGCCTTCAGCATTACACACTTTGATGGATGTATACAGGATTTTTTGTGTGCGTCGTTATAGATATCTCAGTAAAGTTGTTTTAAATTTAATGATGCACAGAAGGTGGCATTGAAGGCACGCACGCACAAACGCACGCACATACACACACTGTCAATTACATGAAAATATTACATGCCCTGATGGCACATGCTCCGTGCAATTATTCAATTTGCCTGGTCTGCAGATGACTGGAGAGCACAGCTGAATCTGAATCTGCCACTTCTCTGTCCTTGAGAGAGAGAGCGATGGAAATAAAGAGAAGGAGAGAGGAGCGAGCGAGTGGAGGGACGTGTTTGAAGGAGGGTGAAGGATGGAGACACCAGTGACATCAACACTGTGATTTGTGTGTGTGCAGCCAGTATAAAATATATCAATCAATCTGTTATTGAAGGGTCTTTACCTTATAATATAAAGCGCTGTGAGGCGACTGTTGTTGTGATTTGGCACTATATAAATAAAATTGAATTGAATGCATTCATACAAAAATCTATTCCATGCTATTGTTGTATATCTGGACTAGATAGCAGTTAATCTTGTTCTATTGCACAATGGCTTTAATAATAAAGGGGAAAAAATAGATCCACTCATCATCTCAGTCCCCGTGGTTTTATTTTTTATATATATTAATATCTGTAGTCTTAAAACACTGCAAGTCCTGCACATCCTCAGCAGTGAATACATTTAAGTGTTACTTCTCTTTAAACTGGTGAGTTCCCTTTTTCCAGAGGGTAAAATTAGCAAAAGAGACTAAAACTATTTTTGCAGCAGGATGTAACAGTGGATATTTCTGCTTTAAATGTAGTCATTTTAACATATGAGTGTGTGGAGAATGAATATAAAGTCACCTATTGGTTTCTGAAGTCTCATTTTGAAGCTTCCAATTAACATTTTCATTTTGGCTTCTTGGTTTTAAACAAACAGATGCGGTGAGGAGGTGCAGGTCTGACCGTGTCACTGCTTGCTCATTGAGCCATCTGCTAATCAGCAAACTAATAATAATGCTCTCTCCCTCTCAATCTCTCCCTCTCTCCCTCTCTCCCTCTATCTATCTATCTATCTATCTATCTATCTATCTATCTATCTATCTATCTATCTATCTATCTATCTATCTATCTATCTATCTATCTATCTATCTATCTATCTATCTATCTATCTATCTATCTATCTATCTATCTATCTATCTATCTATCTATCTATCTATCTATCTATCTATATATCTATCTATATCATGATAATCAAAATAAATGACTGAGCTCAAACTCATCAGGAAAACATGTAATGATGTCAGACGCTGTATACCCTATATACCTCTATCAGCCTGGAAGTCTTTCTCCAACCACAACTATCGCCATCTGGTGACCTTCGGATTGAATGCAGCTTTTCAGACACTTCCTCACACATCCATGTTTTATAGCACATTCCATGTAAAGTCGGAAGTCATAATTCCAGGGTTTTGAAGATTTCTTACCCAGAAAATTCCCTCACCTAATAATCCAAGATGGCGTTACTGTTGGTAAACATTTGTAAAACTAACCTCAACTATATATATGTTTAGGTATTTTGGACTGGCTATATGTAGACTATTAACCATGAATGTGCTGCAGTGCTGTTTTTAAAGCACAAATCAAACATTGTGGTGTATTGCTAACTCTGCATGAATGTCTCTACCTTTGATAAAGGATGTTCTTGTTTTTCCCGACTTTATTATATATTATTTATTATTTAATTATTCTGAATGTGCCAAACTCAGAAGTGACATCACTCTCAGCTACAAGATCCGAATTCCGAGGCAGAGGAGCAGAGCATTATCCTGCCTATGGTACTGACTCACTTTTTCAGGAACCCTCAAGTGGCCATTTGAAGAACTGCAGTTTTAAAAAGTTTTAGCAACATGTTCACTCATTCTTTTCAACCAAATAAAAATTTACAGCATTCAATCACATTTAATATAACTACACTACATTATAGTTAGGGGAAAATACATAAATATGGTGAAAAACATATAAAAAGATACATTAATTAGACCTTTATAGTGAAAAATGTTGTATGTATGATTGATTTTAGCGTACTCTAAACTCCTGGTACACCACACACACAACACACATATATATATATATATATATATATATTTATATTATATATATATATATATATATATATATATATAAATATATAAAAAAATATATATATATATATATATATATATACACATATATGCACACATATATACATATACTGCAGTGAAAGACAGTGTAAACTAACAAAACGTTCCACTGTATCGCTGCACCAGCTTACGATGGTTAAGAAATCACATGTATTTATAGAGTGCATGATGAAAACAAAGGCGTGAGCGTGCTCTGAAATGAAAGGCGTGTGGTAGAAGGAGTGACTTTTTGGCTGAGCGGTATAATCTAGCGGTACAATATGAAAAATTGCCTGACATTTTTTTTTTTTACATTTCCAAACCTCAACTCAACAGAGCACATTCATGGTTTCAGTGTTGTATCAAGTTGCTTCTTTTTTCCGCTCTAGTTTTTCTTTGGCTTTTGAGTTTCATATTCCCAGTCAACCAGTAAAACATATGTCATTTGTAAAGTCATGTGACACTGTAAGTGAGCTCACAAGCACTGATGTGGTCCAGTCACACTAAACCAAAATGACACTACTGTAATTTAGCCAGCGATCATGAATAATAAAGGGAAAAATTCGACCAAAATGATCTTTGATCATATCTACGAGTCATTAGTCTGCTTTTCTTTAGGCCAGTCTTCTCCAATCAAACAAATCCCTTAATGTTTTTGCTGAAAATGTGCATTATGATATTAACTGCACATAAAGAATTACAGAAACAAACCGGTTCATTATGCGACTGATGATATTCTTTGCTCTCTGGTCATTGCTGCAGTGCTTTTGCATGCTGTGGCTGCACCGGGGCGGAGCAGTTAGCACTGTCGCCTCACAGCAAGACGGTTTGTGGTTCGAGCCCCGGCTGAGGCCTTTCTCTGCGGAGTTTGCATGTGTCCCTGTGCCTGTGTGGGTTTCCTCCCGCAGTCCATAGACGTGCATGTTTGTGTAACTGCACATCTAAATTGGCCATGGTTGTGAGGCAGCTAAAGTCCTGTATGGTTAAAATGTGACTTGTAGTCTGAAGTGGCAAGTAAAACTAGAAAAGCCCTGTATAAATGTGAGTACTTAAAAGAGTTTTTTTTAACAGTCTTTATTTATAGTGTGTTCTAAAATTTTCCAAATGACCAAAATAAAGCCAGAGTTCTATTTTCCAGACAGCTAATCTAAGAATAAAGAGCAGCCACATTTATAACAATGTAACTTTTAATAACTTAATTTTTCCTCATGCATGTCTCTCATCTGCCTCATTGTAACCTCACCTGTGAGCACCTTGCAAATCACATTTGTGCCATCTGCGCACCTTTCCGGTGTCATTTCTTTAACACGGTGTCACCTTTGTCACCCAGGTGCATCGTCCGACTGTCACCCAAGTGCTCCCTCAAAAGACACCTTTGTAGCACCTGTTAGTCTGACACGTCTGCGGCACAGCTTGGTGTCTTGTGTTATGGTGGAAGGAGGGAAGACGAGATAGAAAACTCCATCCTGCTTCTCTTTGTTTTCGCTGTGCCTCGCTAGACTCTGTCCTCCCCCCCAACTGTGTCCATCTGTTCATCTCTCAGCGGAGCAGGGTGAGGAGGAGGTGAGACATAGATACACAGGCACACAAACACTTACATGGGCTGTAAACATGTACTCTCCACTGACATGTGCGCGCACACACACACACACACACACACACACACACACACACACACACACACACACACACACACACACACACACACTCAAGGAGGACACAATCAGCATTCCCCTCCTGCTATTAAATGACAATCTAGCCTCCTCCCCCTAAAACTCAACAGGTCTTTAATCCAATTGTTTCCTTCAACAAAGACTGACAGGAAGGGATTGCTTTTTGTACTTTCTGGAGCCCAACAAATATGTTTACCTTATTTCTGCCGATATTGGCTCTTTACTGATATTTTGGCTGATATTGGCTATTTGCCGAAATAGCCCCCAATATTGACTATTTGTCAGTTTATCGGCCGATATTGCGTCTTTGCCAATATATGTTAGTCGATACTGGATCTTTGCAGATATGTTGGCTGATATTAGCTCTTTACTGATATGTCAGCCGATACTGGCTCTTTACTGATATATTGGTTGATATTGGCTATTTGCTAAAATAGAGCCCAATATTGGCTATTTGTCAATTGTCTTTGACGATATTTGTCAGTCGATATTAGCTCTTTACTGATATATTGGCTGATATTGGCTATTTGCTGAAAGATTGCCCATTATTGGCTATTTGTCAATATATCTGTGTGGAGATTTATGATGGTCGATAAATGAAATTTTTAAAAGTAAAGAAGAGACAGGAGTGTTAATGTTGTATAGTTTATCCACCAGAAGGTAACCACCCTGGTTGCAACACAAGTGTTTGGAATGCAACTACCAGCTGATACGAGCAGAGTTGGACAGAGGATAAATGAGTCATTCTTGTTGTGACAATAAAATGAAATTATTTTTAACTCGCATTGTCATGTTGTCATAATAAGAACTCATAAATAACGACATGTAGGAAATGATAAGGAAATCGGTTTATGTTTTGTGTGTCTGAAAGAAAAAAAATATCAGCTGATATATTAAATTGGTAAATATTAGTATCGGTATTAAAAAATCCTGTATCAGTTGGTCTCTAGTACTTTTATTCATAACCGATAATGCCATGAGATGATTGCAGGATCTGTTTCCCATTTTTTTAATTTGCTTACATAATCGAAACTCAGTGACAGTTGGTACTCGCAAATATCTGAACTCACTAAACTTCTGTTGGATTCAGATCAAAGTCTTTCTCATTTAAGCTTCTCAGTCTGTTTACACACAAGTTAAATATTACTTGGCTGTTTGATCAATAATTAACAACCACGAAATGCCGCTTGTAAACGCTTCATTCAGTTTTTTAGAATCACACAGCAAAAAAGATCAAACAACCAGTTAAACATCAACAAGAAACAACCTGTTATTACAAAAAAGTGAGATAGGCAGTTGAAAGATGAAGGGCAGAAATTCGGTAGTCTAAATGCATTTAGCTCGGCCCGTCTAACTTTACAAGTGATTTCGTAACCTCACACTGGTGAGAATGTTCCCCCTGAGAACGACACTAGCACCGTGATAGGGCCGTGCCCTTTGCACTCCGACCCCTGCCCTTTGCGACTCTTTAGGGGGCATGTGCCGTCAGTGCTGAAAAAAGGGTCTACCCCACCCCACTGACAGCCCCCCTCCCACCCCGACTTCATGAAAATGGATGCTACAGAATGCACATGTTTATGTTTCGAATGCATGTGTCTGCATGTGCACTCTCTCCAGCGTTAGAATGAACACACAAGAAACACAAATGTAGGAAATAAAAAGGGAGAAAGAGAAAGGAGGGGAAAAGGGAAGGAAAATGTAAATATTTGATCAATTGACAGCTGCTTTAATCTAAGCCAGCAGCCTGGCAGCAGAGGAACACTCCCTTTGTACAGTCGCATTCACATTTCCTTTGCACGCAGTTGGTTTTCCTCCTGGTGTGCTCTCGGGCTCGGTGTCACACAAACTCTGTTGCTCCACTTATAGCACTGTTCCTAAAAAGCCGCATGTTGAGGATTAATCTTAAACTCTGGCTTATAAGTGATTTGACAGAGTTAATAAGGATGCTGTCATCTGTCATAGATTCAGCAATAAATAGAAAGTTGGGAGTTCGTCCTTTTATTCCTTCAATATTAAATCACGGAGTATAATTAAACAATTTCAGCCTGTGTAAGTTTTTATTAAGCCTAAGAATCAAACTACATAAATGATGCATAATTACAAAGTAAAAAAACCCAAATATATACAAGAAAGACTTTCTGAGCCTCCATTAAACCTTTCAGAATTGAAATCCTTTTAATCTGACTACGCTATAGAGAAACAACAGATTATATACGAGATGGTTCATCTTATTTAAATTTGATTTTAATCCTAATGCTGTGCCCATTTGTTTTCTAAGGATTATCTCACCGTGCAGTCAAGGAGCCTTTTTAATACTGCAGGGTCTTTACTTTATAAAATAAATCGCCTTGGGGTGACTGTTGTGCTGAATTAGTGCCATATAAATAAAACTGAACTGAATTTAAAATGAAAGTGTCACTTCAAATTTAGACATGTTTATACTGAACCTGTGCTGTCCCTATTTCACTTAGTGCATGTCAATATTTTTATTATTATTTTTATCTCACAATTTTCACCAGAATTCATGAAAGTTCACACACTGCTTTAGTATTTGATTAACCCGGAACGACTTGATAAAATTACACATCAAAAGCAAACACAAGCAATAACAAACAGCCAGAAGGGAAAACAAAGGCTTTGTTACATTTTCCTCACTGGGAAACTAATTGATGCTTTTCTCTCACACTCTCTCTTTTTTTTGTTCTTGTTTGATTTAGTTTTTAGTCATTAGGCCGTTTTGTTTTTCACTTCCAGTTTGTATTTACGGTCCCCCGGTGTCTCCTTCGTCTCATCCTTGTATGTCTCCTCGTTTGTCAGGTTCATTCATGTTTGCGCGGTTCCCTGTTTCAGTTATGGTTTGTTACTTTCTGTTTTATTTTGGTAGTAATTTATCTTCTGTGTCTTGCATTTCATTTTAACCCCCACCAACCCTATTAGTATTGTACTGGAATAAATAAACCTGTGATTTTACACATTTCAGTTGGATTTTTACTTCAAATCACTGCTCAAAGTTTATTTAGGGAGATATTTTTTTTCGAGTGTACCCTCCTGCATTGTTGTTTCGGTCATACGTGTATAAATAGTCCTGCCCTAACCCCTTTCCTCTGTCTGTTTGGCTTCAGGTTGCCGTTTTTTTGTGTATCTTTAAATTTTTGAACAAAATAAACACCTCACCTTTTATTTATCACCGTAGCTCCTACACGATCCTCACACTCCACATTATACGACTTATCTTCCTGTTTCTTTCCAATCACTGATTAGCTCCTAACCCAGATTGTTATCCTGGGCCAAATATGTTTTGGAGGTCAGATTGTAGGGCTTCAAAATATAGCTGAACACGGATCTGCTCCGGTATTCAAACAAAAGAGAGGTGGTTGCAGCTGCTGAACCATTGTTCCCACACGTTTCCTTTTCTAGCACCTAACTCGAGGAGATGAAGAGTAAGACAGGGCTGCTCTCTCGTGCAGCTTTACCACGGAGATAAAGCAACACTGCATGTTACGGGAGCAAAATATTTTTCGTAACAACAGCCTGGACTCCAGCTGTATAATTTAGCCTTCTTTTGTTTGTTTACCTTTTTTTGGTAGTTTGTGTAGGGATAACAGACTTTGAAAACTGATTTACAGGAGAAAAAAAACACTGATTATGCGTGTTTGTATACGTTTCTTTGTGCATCTAATTGTAAACAATCGCAAGCTGCTCCTAATTTTGTTGTCAAACACACACGCTCGGAGAAATAGGGCCTGCCTGGGTGCACAATGAGCACTCATCACTGGGCCGCTCCGGCTCTGGCACTAGCTGGGAGTGTGTGTATATAATAAGTGTGAAAAATCTCATTAATGCAGCGCGGCTGCTGGGCTGCGGCTGCTGCTAAGTCCCTTGTATTGTCACTTTTCTCCAGGGCCCCTGAGTGCTACCTAGCTAACTAGCATCATCGCCATGGAGACCCCAGCAGCTATGCCTCCCCACTCATCCTCAGCACTCTCACCCTTACACTGAGCACACACACACACACACAGTGGCACGGTAGGGAGGGAGGTACACACTCCTTCACTCTCTTCCTCTGTCGCTGCCTCGCTCTCCCTTTTTGTCCTCTGACAAAGGTTGACAAACCACATGTGACTTGGAGGGCTTAGCACCGGGGAGTTGTCCCCCTCTCTCACCAATTCACACGCAGTTCAAACTCTAAATAAGCAGCCATATTGATTTTTAATGATCCAAGCCAGTGGTAGACCCTCTCTCTGCTGAGGAGGATGAAGGGTTAGCTGGATGGAAAGAAAAAGAGATCGGGGTGGATGAGCTGAGTCACTTTTCTTTCACTGGTGCTTGTTGAAATTATTTTTTTAATAACTGCTTTTAAATAGGTTTAGTTTTCAGAGAGGTGTAGTTATTCTCTTGAACTTTGTCCTTTATGAAGGGCCGATATTACCTGACATGTTCATGTTATCTGGGGAAGCGTGGCAGCAGCTGGGAGTTCAGTCTATTCTGTCTTAAATGCAAAGCTTAGAGACCGGCTCCTGTGATGCTTTTGGACAAATACTTAAAAATAAAGTGACCTGAACGTTTTTTGCTTTGAAGAGTCGTCGACTCCTTTTAAATTTATCTTGTTAAAAACTGCCTGGTCAAAAAAACAAAGGAATACTCTAATATTTCCTTGGCAGTACACCTTCACCTTGGCACATTTTCACAGTGATTAAGTAATGTCACAGCATTTTTTTCCATCCTGAGTTGTATTAATTTTTGGACCACTGCATGAAGTCACATCCCAAAGATTCTAACTGGAGTTAAAGTTAACTGGACTCTGTAGTGCTTAATCCATGCTCCCTGAACCACTCGTTCACAGTTTGAACCCACTGAATCCTGACACTGTCAACTTAAAAATGCCAGTGAAAAAAAATCTGACAGAACGAAGCAACACAAGACCACTTTCACGTGAAGTGGGCCGGACCAGTGAAATTAAACGATAAAGCGTTAAATAAAAGGTTCTGGTAGATCATACAAATGAAATAAACTTTTCATTAATTTATAGAAAATGTCCAAATTATTTGGTGTAGTGTGGATGGCAATGGGCTGTGTGGGTCTTTATCAATAGAAAGGGCTGTAAAATTTTAAAAAAAAAGGACAGCTGGATATCTTAAAAGCTAGAAAAAGCTTCTAAAGCCATAAAGCGGGCCAGATTGGAGTATTTGTTGGGCAGATTCTGGCCCCCTGGGCCTTATGTTTGACATCCCTGGTTTAAACGATTATCTTTTCAGTTTACTTGATTTTGCACGGCTAAAGCACTTTGAAACTAAAGTTTTAAAAAGATCTCTGTGAAATCTATAAAATCAGGATTAGTATCACAAGTAGCAAGTCTCTTTTATTTTGCCAAAGTTAGTTTACTCAGAAAGAAATGTCTTAAAAATCACTGTCAGCTGAATCCACTTAAATACACATTAGAGTGGTGTAACGGTATGCAAAATATCTTTAGATTTATTGTTTACCATCTGTCATTATGCTGGGTCATGACAGTTTGGGAGACTCATAATGAACCGCATACAACCTCCTGCCTACATATGCGGGCCACCTCGGTGCTAAATACATAGCTGGCTACACATATGGAGGTGATTTCATAGATCAAAAGTGTCGCCACAGCTAATTAATCTATATCAGTTTTAATTAATCAACTTAACCTCAGGCTTTACAGACCACCCTCTAATCACTGTGCTTATATGTGTGTGTGTGTGAGACAGAGAGAGAGAGAAAGAGCGAAAGAGAGAAATGGCTCTTAATGTGTGTGTGTGTGTGTGTGTGTGTGTGTGTGTGTGTGTGTG
>NW_024582386.1:1708948-1723910 GCF_018398535.1 Haplochromis burtoni
GTGCATGCAATAGTGTAAGAAATCAAACAAGGTCACCTGGTTTGACTTTTAAACGCAAATAGATGTAATTTAAGCGAGAGAGGACGCGAGAGGGGATTAAATAAAAGGAACAATGAAAATTAAAACAGGAGCTGAATCATGATGTATAGAAATGTGCTGAGACAAAAGCCTATAAGCACAGGAAAGAGAGAGAAAACACTTTCCTGGAAAAAAAAAAGAAAGAAGAGAGCGAAGTGAGGAAATGATTAACCTCTGAGACATTTACCTAATTAATTCTATCCATGCTTTAAATGAAGTGAGCAACCTTGGAGCAGTAGCCGGTCAGTGGAACTCATGTAAAATGTATGTCACCCTATATTACTGTGCACAGAACAAGGGCTGCCGCTGCTTAATATAATGACACATGTAATCTTTATTCAACTTGCACCCTTGAGGCGTACCGACAAGGAAACAGCTAACCCTTTAGCCCACAGCTAAAGCTAAATAAACTGACACGCTATTGACACAGGTGGGAGCCCATAAAAACATGTTTGCATGTCATTATGAGCGCGTATGTTGGTATTAATGATGCACTAACATGGAAGTTGGGGGTAAATCGTGTTTCCTGCTTTTCATGTATGTGTGTGTGAACTGTGTAAAGTGATTTCAAACTGCACAAGGTTTTCCTGCATGACATATCATTTGCTGCTGCAGCTACATTTATCTTTATTAGTAGGCAAATAAACTACACAGTGCCAAACACAGTATAGTTTTTCTGTAAGCGTGAAAGAGTTATTGACAGCAGAAGATGATTTTTAAAGCAAATCTCAGGGTTGTCCTTACAGTGTGAGAGAAGAAATATAGGCAGCGCTTCACAGGGAATAAAGATTTTATTAAAGGTTTTATTAATCAGTTTGTTGGTAAAATTAGTTGCTGAATCTCTGAATGGTTACTGAAGTTGTCACTGCTTCATTAATGATAAATGGATTTTGGACCATTTCTTGGAGGAAAAAAACACACAAAAGAGAAATGAATAACAAAAAGAAACACAAGATAGTATAAAAAAAACAATAAAGTACGATTAAAGACGTACAGTCCGATGAAAAGTACACAGTGAGACTACTCCCTCACTGCTTTCATAGGCAGCCAGGTGCTGCAAATCAAATGGACTTGAATAATTGATCAAGTGCACAGTAAGTGTGAGCAAATCTACAAAAGCAGAAGTTTTGTAAGTCAGGTGTGTATTAACACAATGCTAAAATGTTCCCAGGAGTAGAAGAGCAAATAAGGGGCACATTGTGCAATGCTCAGATAAACTGAAAAAATCCCAAGAACTACACGCCAGACTCAGATTAGCATGTCAAATGTTGAAGTTCATAACATTGTAACTGGAAAAAGACTGCCTGGCAGGAGAATTCCTTCTGTCTTTCTAAAAATGTGCAAAGATACATTTGAACGAGTTACAAAACTTGAAAACAGCGTTTATTGGACAGAAAAAGAGACCAAAGTAAAAATATTTAGTGAAAACCAAACACAGGACATCAGCACAAACACCTCATACCAACTGTCAAGAGTGGTGGTGGAAGGGTGATAATTTGGGCTTGCCCTGCACCCACAGGATCTGAGGTCCTCTGTATGCCAAAGTATAACTGAGTCAAATGTGAAGCTTGGCACACATTGGGTTATACAGCTGCACCAAATCTCCAACAGAATGGCGGAAAAATAAAAATAAATGAAGGTGTTGCAAGATCTCAGTCAAAGTTCAGACCTCAAACTGTGCAATGAGGAAGCTGTCTTTAAACAAATGCTGGCAAACATCAATGAACTGAAGCTACAGTGTAAAGAAGAGTGTGCTGCAGCAATCTGAGAGACTGATAAGGTCTTACAGAAAATGATTACTTCAGGGTATTTCTGCTAAAGGTGGTTCTAAAAGCTAGTTAATCATGGGGTGTACTTAGTTTTTCATAGTCCTGTGAAAATGCAACTTCAGTTTCGAATAATAAACTGCCCTAAAATAGATAAAGTGCAGGAAGGTGCAAAGCAGACACTAAAATTACTTAGCAAGAGGAAAAAAAGTGAAGAGAAAATCTCCAGCGTCAAAATAGAGAGCATTTTCCACTGTTTTCTGTTCATGCACACGCATGCACTCATACACAGACAGTAGTTCAGGGATGAAGAGCTGCCACAGAATGCAGATGAGAGCTTCCTCCGCAGAGACGAGCGCCTGGCGAAACTGTCAAGTGCAGCAAAGCATCTGCCTGAGCATTCCTGCGGTTTAACACGACGCTTTGAAAATAAGGAGCCAGTCCAAGTCCCCAGAAACATCCCCCCCGCCCTGATCCATCCCACACCACACCACACCCCTGTATGCAAAGCAAACATCATAGGCAAAACCACAGAAAGGACTAAGCCCCATTATGCACAATCCCGTGTGGAGAGGAAGCGCACAGCATACACTGAAATGTGTACACCAAAGATTGTTTTTTTAGGTACAAGCATTCACGTCCTGGACTGAACGATTTTCACGTTTCATGTTGAGCTGTACCGCCGTAGTAGTTTCAGCGGGGTGTGTATTCTCATTAACAGAACAATGTCACAAAGTCAAACATGCATTAAAAGTAATTTACAGCATCTCACTCTCTCACACGCGAGTACACACGAGGACACTGTAGTGACACCTCAGCTGACTGCCAGCTGTGTGACCAGCCGGCATAGACGAAAGATCTGACAGCTGCGGAGCAAAGAAGCCCACACAATAGTAAATAAATCAAATGCTTAAAATGAGTTTTTCACTGGTGCGGTAAAATAAAATCCATGTGCTCAATCGTAAGATGATCAGAAAATAAACTGTGTGATGGAGAACTGGAATTATTCACAGGGCTGACAAATGAAGAAAACTTTTTTTGCTTTCACATCACAATAGCAGGCGTTATTCTAACTGAAACTGGCGGCCGCTGTCCACCAGATTAGGCGGGCAGTTCAGATCCATGTTTGTGTTTCTGATGCATCTGTTGAAACTGAGAGCAACATTTGTCCCAGCTGCACGTTGGCGGTTTCTAAAGATGCTTTGATGTGAATTTTTTAATCTGTCAAATTTCTCTCAATGATATTCAACTTGGCAGCACCATTAACGCCCATCTGCTCTACACAGGGGAAAAAAATCAGCACCGAAAAAAGATGCACAAGACACGAGTATTTGTGAATGTGCCTCTTTGTGCGCGGAGAAGTGTGTGCTGCGTGCGGCTTTATGAGCATACGTGTGTGTGTCAGCGTGTGAGGGCCTTGCTTGTGTGTGAATGGGCATTTGGGGTCAGGCGACCATTTAACCACAAAAGGCCTCCAGTGGAACGGAGAGCGCGAGCACATGACCGGCCCTGAATAATTTTATGAGTTTATATGTGCACGGTGTGTGTGTGTGTGTGTGTGTGTGTGCGTGCGTGTGTGTGTAACTCTGAAACTCGTGCAAAACTTTTCTGTGACACTATTCAGTCTTTGAAACCAACCAACAAAGAAGAAACATATTTGTGATGTTCAAATCACGAGGCAAATTCAGTTGATTTGAATGGACTCAACACATGTGGCTGCAAGATGTGTAAGACCAAATCAGTGGAAGCTCAAATAAAGAACACTTGTGAATTATTTCAGTAGCTGACAGGATGTGACATTTTTTGCAAAGTATTTGTTATTAATAAGATCCATAATTGCAGACGATAGACTTCTTTACTGCAAACTGTGCTACACTGTGTGTGCTATTTCGGTATCAGCGCACACAGTGTTGTGCAAAAAGCTTTGAATTTTGTTACATTTCTTTATATTTTGCTAGAAAAATAATGGATAATAGGTTCATTAGAAATGTGCAAAGATACATAGAAATACAGCATATAAGACAAAAACAGAGTTTGTACAATTCACACTAGCTTGACCACTATTATTATTTTCATGCTGAAAAATGAAGCTGTTGCCAATCAGATGCTTTCCAGATTGTATTGCATGGTGGATCAAAATATGATGTGCTTGTCTGTGTCCATAATTCCCAAAATTTTGGCAAGATTCCCAACAACACAGGTTGAAAATCAAATACAAACCATAAACCAAGTTTTCAGCTAATAGCTAGTTGTGGCAACAAATTATGTGTTTCTGTGACAAGCTGCTTGTAACAAAGTGCCTAAAAAAGAATGTCCAAAGAAAAACTTTTAAAGACCTTTGAAAGAAAGCCTGAAAATCTAATGCTCAAACACACTTAATCAAAACAAATCTGGCTCCTTGGAAACAACCGATAATGAAATGAGGGGTGGCTCAAGACTTTTGCACAGTGCTATATAGCATGAAAAGCATTCATTTATTGAGAAGCAAGAATTAATTGTGCACAAAGGATGTTAAAGTGATCTGTTCTACTCATTTCCACCTCCATATTTTCATCCTTGAAGCTCATCTCCTTTAAGGCCGTGCTTTAAGACAGGTTTCTTATTATTGGCTGTCCCAGCCAACAGAACAGCAGGTGGATGTGGCTTCTACACTCACAGCCCGACCAGTTATAAAGATCCAAGAGTAGAAAGAAAGCATTTTTAACTTGGCAAATTTAGCAGCACATATGTGCTTCTTTCTGCTGACCTCAGCCACGGTCTCATGGAAAAAACACGCTGAGAGATATAACGTCTAAAGCTGATCACAGTTTAGTCTGGAAGAAACCTGAGTGATGTGCCGCTTCTGTCACTGAATGCAGTGAGATTTCTCTGTGTAAATCCTTTTCTCTCCTCTATGTCTACGACACAATCTCAAAAACACACACATAAAAGCTGATGCCGGGTATTAAAACCCAATCCGGGCCAACTGTGCCACTCAGAACCAGACAGCCTCCATCAAAGGCAGCATGCCCACGCCGCTGAGAAGCCACTGTATTGCCTGCCGCAGGGGTTGGCATGGAGGTTGAAATGTCACATACAAGTCCTTCTCTGCCAAAGCCAGTGACAAAAATGGGTTTAGCCTGACAAAAGAGGTGTGATATCCTCTGTGCTGCTCTGCTGCCAATCTAACAGTAAGAGAATAATTGACTGAAAAATGGAAATGTTCGCTGGAACAATCTGCTGGATAAATTTGGTGCAAATTAATCTGCTTTCCTCTCAGCGCGCTTGTTGAATTATCTTCCAATGTTAGGTGCACGCCGGCTTCTGTTCTGGTCAGACACTGGTATTCTAATTTGATTTAACGGTATTACATATTTAGGAGCTGCTGCATGCCTGCTTTAGGAGATTTCAAGCTTGCTTGCACCTTTGGATTAGCGGCATTATATTTACATTACAGAGACGTTAGATTTCCTTATATGACTTTCAGGAGCAGCGATAAAAAGCCGTTTCAGAAAATGCACGCTGCTATCCTGAAATCAATCGGCTGATTTCCATTTTTGGGTCGGGTACGCAGCCTGTCCAATATTTATTCAGGTCAGGCCATTGTCTTTTCTTGCGTGCCGCAAAATCATTTGAAGTTGAAATGTGCTTTCACAGTATAGCCAACAAAGCTCAGGTGTGTTGTGTTTTCTCTCCGTCTGCTCAGCCGTTACACAAACACGCCATCATGGCATTGTTTAAAAGTTTTAGGCTGGCTAATTGTTGTGTTTGGCCAGCTTCTGCGGTTACGAACAGGCAGTTGACAGGTTCTGTTTTAATTTTCTGCAAAATCTAAACAACATAAAGTGTCGGAGACAAATAACTTCCCCCTGAGCCGGCAAAGCACAAAAGCTGCATTGGAGAAAAGAGGAGAGGAGGGGGAGAATAGCCAGCACTTGTGTGTGCGTACGTTTGGGTCCTGAGTCTAATCCTCTGCCCGATCCTGGGCTACATAATGGAGGTGTTTGGTCTCCCAAGGCCAGAGGCAACGTCCACCTTAATCAGAGGTTGTTGAGTGCAGAGCTGAGGTCAAAGGTCGTCATCTGGATAGTTTTAGTTTTTGGGAATGTCCCCTACAGCGCTGATTGAGGTCATGAAGTGTGGCCTCAAAAACCTGTGACCCCAATCCCGTCTGCAGCTTTCTGACGGATGGCGTAGAGTTTCCACGCACAGACGAAAAGACTTGACAAGCGGCCAGCTCACAATGAAAACCTGTGTGCATGACCTGCTTTTCTTTTGCTTTAATGAATAAAGATGCTCCGCGGCATTTGTTTTAGCTGTCCTAATTAAGAAAAGATCTCCGAGTGTTAGCGAACGCACTCTGAATGACAAAGTTTGACAATACGTGTTTCCTACACAGGAGTTTAAAACAATAACTGACCATCGCTGGCCTAAATCCTCTGTTTGCACGAGTCAGTGACTGATTGAGCCTCAGTGTCCCTTTATCCAATATAATTTTATGTGCTCCCACTGTGTTAATAACATGAAGTTTATGGACTGTGCTCTGTAATTAAATAATACAGGATGACTTTGAGGGGAACACAGTGGATTTTCTTTTTTCATGCGCTCTGCACCGCAGCCCTCTCGTGGCTCTAATGGGATACAGATGGTGGCCAGAGGTTGGCCGACAGGCGGTCGGCACCACAGACTGAGACCAGCGGGGAGTGTCTTGAAACTTGTTCACCACATTGCTGTGCCCCACATGTGATGGCTGTGGCCATTGAACGTGTGTGTTCGGGACAAAGAGACAAGAAAAGGGACCTCTCTGTTAAACACCTGAATAAAAAACACGTGTTTCATTACCCACCTGATCTCTTAGCTTTCTTTGGTTTTGCAGATTTGTAATGGGTTAAACTCTGTTTTTCTATCCATATAATGACTGTTTTCTCTTAATAAATGTAACTCTAGTCTTCACCAGGCTCTCCAATTTCACTCAACCTCCGTGGCCTGAGGCAAGGCTAGACCATTAAAATATATTGCCACAGAGGAATCTGTTGGGTGGAAGGCATTAAATACAAAACAACTTGACAGTAAAAGAGCCAATTTATCTTGAATCCAGACTGTCTTCAGCAGCAGAACATTCCCTAATTGTTAACCTATAACTCAGACGTTATTCTGAGATTAGCCAGACTGTGAACACTGCGGTAACATTTTGGCGAATGCCAAAAAAGCAACACATGCCAGAATGTGCCACACTGAGCCTGCTCAGAAGTTTTACATTTTTAACATAATTTTTGTTAGTACGATTTATCCAGATTTTGGGTGATTTCAGGAAAGCAGCAGTATCGCTATCAGCTTGAAATGCTGAAGCACTCTGTGGTACAGTGAAAGGCATAAACAGGACATAAAATAATATGGTTTGCTGTAATATGACACCCAGGGGTTAAAGTGGGTGAGGTAACCTTGGATCAGGTGTAGTAGTGCAGTGTGGGGAAACGATTGTGAGCTCTAGCACATTTTTCTTTGTGTGCAGGCTGTGATCAGCTGACATGTGGTTCTGTTACTTCAATATGCGCTGCTCTTTGTGGATGCAGCCAGCTGTATTCAAAAAGATATAAGCAGATGTTGCATGAGCTGTATGATTTCCAACCCCTATGCACTATGAAACTAGCTTAAAAGATGGTGAAGAGTCAAATAAGCATCATCACCTGAAATATAAATTTATGTTTTCTGGCCTTGATGTAACCTAACGCTGACCACAAACACCACAGCCCACTCTGCATAATACATCACTAGAAACGTCACCCTGATGCTGCAAACGGACGAGTGAAGCCTTCACTAAATCTTGCCTGAACTGCCTGATGTTTTCACTGAGACTTCGAATAACACAAAACTAGTATTGTTCAGTTTGTTTTGCTTTTATCTTTGCCCATCTCTCAGAAACAGTTTGTGTTTTTCTTCATATTCACTGGCCTGTTCGTAAAGTGTCATCCGGAAAAGCTTTACTCCTCTTCTGTAGTGCTGACTAGACGCCGAAGCAGCGCAGCCGTAACGTTATTGACATTTGCAACATGAACGCGTTACAGGGATGAGATGAAAAACGGGATATGTTGAAGGTGTAAGCAGGTTCATGAGACGCCATTATTTTCTTATTACCGAGCAAGTACCTCCATGCTGTTACCGGGAGCAACGCCAGGCTGCAACACACGTAAAATTAACTCATTCGACAGTAATTTGGATTAGATTTAATTGCTCATTAATTAAAGGTGCCGGAACGCCGTTCCAGATCGTTCCAGCCCAATCTAACCTCTGATTGGATCATTTAAAACAAGGGTTTGTGTGGAACCGACATTATTGGCTGTCTTTCCTCTAATTTGATCTCTTTCTTTTCAAAATCAGGAATATCAAATTAGTGCCCAGATAAGCCAATAAGTGTTATGTCGTAAAGTTAATTCCCCTTGCTGACTTGACTGTGTGTTGTGAAGGGCTCACGGTAGGATAGCAATGAGTTTGGATCAGTGGGAGGGGGGGGAAAGCCTTTTGATTTATCATACAAATCCTCCTCCGAATGCTCCAGAGAACTGATGGGATGTGACGTTTCAAAAGATCTGTGGGTCACAGAGCCTTTGAACTTTGACCCTTGAACTGTGGCTCTTCACAAAGGCTGAAAGACAAAGGGAGCGAGCAAAAGTTGCACGTTTTCCACAGCAGAGTGTGAAAATAACGACATGCAAGAAATCTGATATTTTGGGAACGAAGGAAAAAAGCTTCAAGTCGGACTCACACTTTGACGACATTAAAGTGTCACACAAAATATATGCATTAAAAGAAAGGATCCCATTAAGAAAATGGCACGCACGTCAATTATGCTGGTTCGGTCTTCTGAATATATAAACAGGAGAAAATGAGAGCGTGCAGGACAACTTGAGAAATCCATTGAGAGTTGTCAGCCCTCCTGTTTGATTAGCCATTAGCCTGTGGTGATGGAAGTCACAGTCAGAGAGTCACTCCCTTTGATTACAGCAGAGAACACGGGGAAAAATACATCTCCCGAGCCAATACATGTCACTTCAGGGGGCTGATTTGGCTTGTTCCTTTACTCGCTCCCGTCCATGATGTAATCAGCGATGCAGACATTGTCTAAAACAAATAAAACAAAAAGAAAAAACCCAAACAAAACAGCGCCACATAATTATGACAGAGTCAAAACTTTCGAGGAAAAGGGGTTGGGAAGTGTTGGCCACCACAGCTGCTTTTCAAAGATTATCTGGGGAGCTGAAACTGACTGATAGGTTTACACACCGCGAGTAATTTCCATGCACAGAACACAACCAACATAAATCAAAAGCCACGAGCGTGAGAAAGGCGGACACGACCAAACAATGAAGTAGATGAGTTTTTTTAAGACCCACCTCTTCTAAAAGCAGAATGGCGATAACATTTTTATGACACCAAGCACTTTGTGTTGGCTCCATAAACTGTCCTGTCAAGTAAGCGCAACCCTTGCCAGCATAATGCTGCGTGCTTTCGATGTATTACTTGAGGCGACTTTTGAGGAACACAATACTTGCTCCAAAGGCTCCAGCTTCAGTCGGCAGCGACAGCGTGCCCCTAGCCTGCTCGCGTGTCCTTGAACATGACAACAACTCCCAGCAAGCTCCGGGGTTGCTTCTCCGGGCTCTCTGCTTCCTGGATTCGAGCTCAGATCTCCAATTTTTCTGCGGGGCATTAGTATCAATGAAGTGAATGTCACAGAAAAACACCTTGTAGGGGAATTTGTGTTAATTTGATCAACGCATGCAAATAAGAAAATAGTCAGAGGCCTGTTAATGACGCATCAGATCTGACTTCACCTGAAGCCAGAACTGGGCTTCTCCTGTCCGAGATGGATGTTTTGAGATTTTTTTGCTCCGTGAATTCAGTGCTGAACACAACAGCTGTCGGTTCATGCCCCCTGCTATTTTCTCTCCCACACACCCTTAATTTCTTTTTGGCGCCCCCTCCCCTTCTTTCATGCTTGACTTGCAGCAGCTTTTGTCCAGTGGCAGAGGAGCTCATCAGTGAAGGGGGAGTTGGTGTTGTTGGGGCCCTGTGGCTGGTCTGTGTCGGGGCATTTCTGTGCTGGAAGAGGTTTCCTGCAGCCTACACCTCCTTCAGATGTTCACTCAACACTTGAGCAACATACCCTTTTCATTAAAAAAAAAGAAAAGAAAAGAAAAAACGGGGGCTGCCAGTTGCAACATCTGTTAATGAACCAATGTGGCATTTTCCTTCCTCCCTTGGGCTTTACTTGCTCCTCATCTAACTCCCTCTCTCTCTTGTTTATGTACGAGTATTCACTTCCTGAGCGGCTCTCGCACACAGTTAGAGACCAACAATGGATGCTGAACCATTGGTTTGATTCTGGCCCATTCACCTTTAATGGTTCCTAAAAGTAACCTGGTTTTTGGATGCCACTAAGTTCACTTCTTCCAGGTTTAATTCTGCAAAAACTGCTACACTTCACTCTGAAGGCTTTTAAATATCTGAAAACTTTTGTTTCCAGAAACAAAATATCATTGTAAAAGAAATCCACCCGTTCTGGATTTATTTTTTAAAATAGAAAGTATCATTACATTAAGAAATAAATAACAGCATCCTAAATGGACATCGGGTGACTTAGAGATAAATTTAAACCATTTATACAGTTTGTCACTTTATGCATTTACAGCAGATCTGATAGAGATCTCAACAAAGCAAAGGGAACGCAATCAAGAAGCGTTTCAGATGGACTGAAATCTAAATGCAGATCTCACTGCCAGTGTTGCTTTGAGACAGCCACAACTAATTTTTTTTTTAAAGGCACAAGGTCTCGTGCCTTTTACACACATACACTGCAGCCCTTATCTGTTCTCAGCATCATCTAACTAATGTGCATGCGAGAGCACAAACTTCCAGACAAATTAGCTATTATTGAACCTCACAGCTCCTGAATATTAAGCCCATGTGATGTGTGACTGGCTGAGCTCACTGGTCCCTTGCTTAAATCACACACAGAGACCACTTTGGAGCTGAGATATTGCTCGATGGACGCTACACGTCAGACAGAATAGCTGTGGAAAATGTGCCAACCTGGATCTCCTGTAACGGATCCAAAGCTGATGTGCGAAAATGACCTTATTCTCCAGAATGGGTCAAGTTTTAGAAACTTTAGAAAGCACAACTCAGCTGTTTCTTTCATCAGACTCTCCATGGTCCCCATGTAATTCTAGCTTTCGCATAAAGCCACTCCTAAAATTCGTAAAGGAGTAAAAAGCCTTAAAAATCACTGGCTGAGAAGAATTCCCTGTAACTGAGTAAAGTGAAATAGAAAAACATCTAAAAGAAAAAAAAGAATAGATGTCTTTGAATACATTTGAATAGAGAAGCTGTTGAAAGGAAATAAATAGAAAGAAATTGTTAAGTGCAAATTGGATAGAGGGAGGGCCCAGACAAAGGAAATAGCTGGGGGGCGGGTTGCGTTTGTTGGCCTGCTTGTATTGGGGAGTGTAAGAGTCAAATGAGATTGTAAAAATGCCAGTCTTAACAGGCAGCAGCAGGATGTGCTATTAAATGAGAGCAGCCAGGTACACACATGCAAAGCAGCGCGTGCACAGATGTACTAGTGCGCACTGGAAACGCAGATTGCATGCAAATGGGTCGAGATATCATCCTTGCTAATCAGACTTCTCTCTCCCCAAATCCCACAACAGGCCGGCCACGTGCTTCGTCCCCACAGCATTGTGGCTAATTCTGCCATTGACAGCCGGTGCTGCGCATTAATCCATTACTAGATGCTGGAAATTGATTAGTGTGCAGAAGACGCTCCCATTGGTAATGAAGTCAAAGCCCAATCAGCTAATTTTAAAGCATATGACATACTGTCTGGGAGTGTAAGTATATCGGTATTGGCTTTCACAAATAAACAGGAGGAAAGCTGTTTATTTGTGTGTGACATGGAGGCGATTAAAAAAAATCAGTTTTTTCTTTCCTCTCTTCTTTTATTTCCCTCCAACACAGACCTGTCTGTCCATCTCCAGCATTTTAAGCCAATCAGCCATTCGCTCCACACATGCTTAATGAGCTCACGGGGGACGTGACATGACTGCGGCGACAAGCGCCCACCGCTCTCACCCCCCCCAAAAAATCAGCATCCAGCTGCTAGCGTCTAATTGTCAAGTAAGTGGCAAATCATTGTAATATGGCAGACAGTGGGGAATCTGGAATTTTACAGGGAAACACACAGACACACACACACACAGAAACACACAAACAGTCACAGTCTCTATAAATGAAATCAGCTCTTAAAAAAAAAGTAGCGGCAGAAAAAACATTAGCCTCTGTTACCTTGATGGGTTTCGTCTTTTCCCCTTCAAATAAAGGTATGAGATGATTTTTTGTTAACAAAAACCCCAAAACAAACTCTGAACGCCGTCCCGCTTCCACATAAAAAAACACACAATAAAAATTGTTTATTCATTTTTTTGACCCAACTCGAGAGCTTAGCTGACTTTACACCACTGCACTAGTTTCATCGGCCGCCTTTTATTAAAGCACTATCGTTTGGCTGAATGCAGGCTACTGGTTGCCATAGCGACACAGTCATAATTTATCATAACCAAGTGGCTAATATGCCTATAAGCACCCTGTGATCTTTGACCCCGCACTCACTGGCTGAAATGCTTAATATTCCTATTTCATTGTCTGGTAATTCTTCTCCCCACCCCCCTCCCCCCACCCCTTCACTCACTCTCACTCACTCTCACTCACCAGCTCTCGTTAAACGCATGTAATTGCCTAATTCAACATGCATTAGAAATGTAGTGTTTAAGTAATCATCGCAGATAAGATTGGGATAACATTTCAATTACCTTGCCGGTGCGTTATCTTTCCAGCAGTGTACATAACAATTAAATAATCAGAGCAGCTTGACAGCCACAGCTGGTATGTATACAATGAATGTAATCGCTTTTAATAAAACTTATATGGTGTGCAGTGGCTTTTTTGTAAAGTGAGTGGAGCTTGAACTGTGCATGAGAATCCTGCTGCAATCAGAGGTGCAAATGCAAGGAAGGGGAAAAAAAAGCACACTGATAGGTGGTTTGCATGCTTGTGTGAAATTGCTGACAAGTACCAGACACTCAAAAGTTAAAACAGAGGAAAGAATAAACAAAAAAAATCTTACTTAAACAAAGCAAGTCAATCCGTTTGGCTGACATTTATAGAAAGAAACATTTTGCGCTGCTGGAGATGACTTTTCCAAAACTTCACAGAACTGAAGGGAACTTCGCACGCAGCCGAAGCTGCACAGATGATGTGCAGAAACGGCTCCAGATGTTTTCTGTTAGAGAATGGGGAGCCCTTAAATAAGCTCAGATAGCCACTTCAACACTTTCCCTTCCCCAGCTACATGCTTTTATCAAAATACATGTGAGGAATGTTGGTTAATAACTTCCTTACCAGCTCTTGTGGCTTTTTAGGTGAACGGCATCATGTATGTGCGTGCTGCTATAATAACCCCACATCTAATGGACCAGGTGCAAGTTTCTTCGTGCACAGAAAGGCGAGCCGTCGACAGCTGCGCTGAAACTGTATTGCGACAAGGCAACGATTGCCCCTTTACCCCTTATGTTCATACGCAGAGTGAGATTTCGAATGTTTTCCCCCTATGTGACTTAGGTAGAAAGGTCACACAAGACAGAAGAACTATTACAGGAAGATTTAAAAAAAAGGGGGGGGGGGGTGATCAAATGATAAACCCCATGTTCATGCCAACATGATAAAGCCTGCACATGGTCTAAAATACTTATGTTTGTCTGGCATGTGGGCTCCGACAGTTAAAGCCGGATATCCACTTTTACTTCAAAACTTGTTTTTCTGTGCCTGAGGCAGATAGCAATCTGAAACTGTTCAGATGCAACTTTGAAGTCGCAGGGTTTGTGTGAGATTTGCGACGTTTCTGAAAAGTTCAGTCAAGTTGTCCTGTAGCGCGGCAGGCTCCATCATCGTGGTCTGAAGAGAGAGAGAGAGAGAAAAAAGAAGAAATCTTCAAGAAAACAATGCTGAAAATAGACGCACACAAACTGAAATGGCAGGGGTGCAGACGAGGGGAAACACTAGTTTTACTGTTGCAGAATGTTGCAGGCCGATGAGGCCTTTCTACAAACGGGTAAAAAGCCAGCAAGCGGGGAAGTTGTGCTTTTTCCCTGTTCTATTTTTGGCTGTTGGAGAGAAAGCAAAACACACACACAAACACATATACATGCACATGACCACATATTCACAATTATACTCCAACACTTGTTCAGCATCTTATTTCCATGTTTATGGAAAAATACTAGGATTTCTCCCAAGTGGCAAGAGCACTGACAGAACATCAGCCAAAAACTTCATTAGCTGTTGTTTACAGGGAACAACAACAACAACAAAAGTCTTCATGAGGAGGGGGATCATTTAATGAACAAAACATACAAATTATGTTAAATAAGGAATCAGAGCAATGTAATGTAAATGTCTCTGGCCTCACTAGGAGTCATCTCAGTCCTGTTTTGCTACATTTTAATTTTAATGTTGTTGCATGGCTACATATAACTTTTATAAACAAGTCTTTACTTATACATTGATTATTATAGTGCAGCATAAATTTGCCAGAGTTACTTCATCATAAGTGAAAATAGACAGAGAGGCAGGTAGGAAAAACAGTCTGACTAAATTTTATTGGTTTATAATTAAATGCAGTGTTTTCGATAGTTTGTGTGTGGTCCAAAAACAAAAACCAAAAAAAAAAAAAAACTTTATAGAGGCACTCAGCAGTTAGTGGGTTCGACCACATGCTTATATTTAGATCAGGGAAACCACAATACCTTGTTTCTCAACCGTCTTCTTTTCTTACATGCAGCATGGAAAAAAGTGCTCTCCGATCCACCTCACAGCTCTTCATCGTTCTCTGCCTCAGTCCCCACGTCTCTCTTTTTCCTTCTCACATATTCCATCTCCTTTATTCGCTCACCTTAATGCACTCTCACCTGAGTTTCTTTGTTCTGCGTCTTACATCTGTCTTATTTTTGCCTCTAACTCACTTGGTTTTCAATTGTTTCTCTCATCTGTTTTTTCTTACTTCCTTCACAAGCTGTCTTCACCCC
>NW_024582386.1:1723930-1766098 GCF_018398535.1 Haplochromis burtoni
CACCCCCCACCCCAGGTCCTCATACTCGCTCCATCTTGCTGGGCTTTGCCCGACCAATATTGCTCCTCTTCATCTGCAGCTGTGTCTGAATTGAACTGAGCACATCTGCCTCCGGAGAAGCTTTAAAAAAGGAGAGAAAAAAAGAAAAAGGACAAAGTACAATACTCAGGAGTCCCTGCCCCTGAGGGTCCATCACAAACTAGACAGCAAGCACGAAGGGCCTTCGCCTTGCAACCCATTGTTCTCGACCCTGTTGGGGGGGAAGTGTGTGAGGAGAGCAGGGCAGCCATGCAACCTAAAGCTGAGGGTGACTGAACACAAAGCCTTATAAAGGAATGCCTTTAAAAAAGACGGGCAAATTTGGCTTGTTTTACATGTGTGAGGGTGACCAAACCGTGTTAGCCTGAAAAAAGCTCCACAAACAACTTTTCGTTCTTCTCGCTAACTTGTTTTTAGCAGTCAATTTGTCCTTGGCAATCTACGCCCACAGTGTATGCCTGAATGCAAATGAGCAATAAATACACCGCTCTTCTACACGATGACTTGAAAAAAAAAAGAAGAAGGAGACGAGAGATGGAGCGAGGGAGGCCAGGATGGGGGAGGGAGGGAGGAATGCACATCCAGTGATCCCATGATTTGCTCGCAGACAAGCCTTCTATAGCTCTTTTCAATGCGGGCACAATGAGCACTCTATCGAGGAGCTAACCAGCCATGTCAAGCCATTGCCCGTTTGATTAAAGGGCAAGAAAGAGGGGCTTTATCTGTTAATGACTAGGGGGAGAACAAAACTTATTCTGTTTTTCGATTGGTATGGCTGGGAAGAGGACTTTGTTGTGCAGATTTTTCTAGTCATGCATAGGAAGAAAATATCAATGTTTGACCCAGTGTTTGGACGGATGGAGACTTTGGCTTATCCAGGCAAAGGTCAGTGAGCCTCACAAACAGTCAATATCAGATAGCAAGATGCATACAGGCATTCAGGCTTAAAGAAACAAGCTAGGCCAGACACAATACTATAAACATATACACAAATATGCATACACAGCCACCCACTCCCTCTTTAAGATATTTAACCATCAGTAATAAAAATGTGGACACCCTTGATGATGCTATCAAATGGTACTCCAGACATGATTCTGATCACCATTCCTCCTCATCTCCTGTTTACGTGGCAGTGCTTTGCCCATGTCCAAGTCTGTGGCCATTTAAAAAACCCCATCTGCTCTAAACGTAGACTACACCGCCACCACCTCTGGATGGCAACAGATCAGCTAGATGTTACCAAATCCTTCAAATTAGTTCAGCCAAATCGTTTAGCTGCAGTCATTTCATTTTGGACACTTTATCAAGAGGAGACCAAGTAAGTGTAATAGTCATATTTCCTTTAATTTGCTTAATTTGCATCAACAGTGAGTTGAAGGTAAGAAAACAAACAAACAATCCTTAAAGACATTTTGAATCTTGACCTTGGTGCACATTAACATAACCTGCTTTCCTTAACAAATAGCTTATTCCTGTTGGGAAGAACTGAGAAGGATAAGACTGCTGGGACAAAAAGCCCAGCATACATGGATTCTAAATGTGAGGAAAAGAGAAGTCAAATTGAATGATTGTCCACATTAAATGATTAACTAATATATTTGTGCTGCTGAATCAGTTGTTCCTCTATCTGACCATTATATAATCTCTTTGCTGTTCTTAAAGTGATGTGCAGGTGAAGAAGCCCAGAAGAAGTTCAGTGAGCACACGAACAGAAAAGTTAGGACTGCATTTTCTCCTCAAGAAAAAAAATGTGTTCTCCCAGCCTGAAATTCATGCTTGACTACAGACCTGATGTTAAATAAACTGCAGTCATCTTTCTCATGTTTGCGCGCGCTGTCAGGACAAGCTGGGACTGGGCGAAACAGCAAGATATACAATCCTGCACTGTCAAGCTGCATAATGAATTCATGCATGATATACAGAGACTGAGAGGCCAGCAGCTGTAAGGGTCATGTTGCACTTAACCACATGTAAAATGCAACATGTAAGAGATGTTTTGATGTACATAAATTTACGTGACTTAAATTTAAAAAACAGACTTCAGTAAAACTAGGGTGTGTACGTGGAGAAGACGTTGTGTGACAGTGTTCACAACATTTGGTAATCAAATAAGATACCAGTGAAGTGTGGGTTAAAAAACAAAGACGTGTCTTTAATTCTTTCACTGCAGTGATGTGTTTGAAATAGTCTGACCACACTTCTATTCCACGTGGAAACAGCATCACTATCCATCATCTCAGGTTCAGTGTTGCTCGGATGTTACAGGTAGCTGGCTGTTGGTACATCTTTGTTTGGACTCTTACATGATGTGTCAACATTGAACATGTCTCATGTTAGCCCAATCATTCTGTTGTCCATCTTCTGAAAGCCAACCACTCTCTCTCTCTCTCTCTGTGCTTTAAATCTCATAGCTGTTATTGTGCCTTTTAGAATCTCATTTGTCCGGCCCATCTCCATCCCATCTCTGCCTCATCCTGGCCAGATAGAGATCCTCATCCACATCTCCACCTGCTTCGTCCCTGCCACCATTGACATCTAGGTTCCAGGGGTCCTGTAATACTTCTGTGTCCTGTTGGACACAGCTCTGCTATGCAGCCTCATCAGTCTAATCGCCTTTTTTAACTAATAAATCATGTTCAATTCCTTTAAATGAACTCTCTTTATTGAAACAACCTTTCCACTAAGATATGATTAGGCAGGAAAGCACAGGTTAGGTAGGTAAGTTAGCCAACCAGATGTAACTACACTGCATGAGTTTCTATCCAACCACTTTCTTATAAGCAGTTAAGAAACTGGTTGGATGGACATTCATGCAGGATGTCCGGAATTCCCAGGGCAGCCTATCCCTGCTGACATGGCTTAATCAAGCATGAAACTGCTGATGTTTATTTCCTAGCACTAAAGAAAATACTTCTAAATGTTGTTTAGCAGACTCTTTTGGTCAAGCCTCAACTACACAGACCTAGAGGCAGGTTGGCGACCATCTGGTAACAGCCACAAGAGAAAATGTGTAGTCGCCAAAAAGTGAGTGGCTGATGGAGGTTGCTGTCAGGCGGTGAAAATGGTCACAAAGGGGTATACGACCCAGTGGCAAAAAACCTCCTTATGATTGCCTTAGTTGCTTGTAGATTACTAGCTAGTAGCACACACTATTGACCCTTAAAGTACAAGCTGGACCTCACCGCTACAACGTGTTTTAAAATCACAACTTTTGCTTTGAAGGTGAAAGATTTTCATCTATGGTTTGCGTTGCACTTTTCACTGTTTTGCTATCACTCGGAGAGTACTTAGCAAATGTTTGCGTACAAGTCAGCACCTTCCATGCAAACTGTGTGTGAGTGTGGCAATCTGTAATCAATCAAAACAATTATCAGCTCAGTACAATATACTTGTTTGCAATCAATTTAACCTGGTGACTTCAGTTTGTGAATACATATTTTTCCTTAACAACATGCTTGACTGGGGCTTTAGCAATTGATTTCACAGTGACTGCAATCAACCTTCATTTATTTGGCAACCAATCAGACAATACACATTTTTACCTCGCAGCTGGTTGTCTCCAGATGGTCTTTGACTGGTCTCTAGGCCTGTGTGACAGGGTACTAGCAAGCTAACTTTAGCTAATCTTGCTAACTGCTATCACTGTAGAGCCAAAGAGAGGCAGTGATGTAGGGTACTCAGGAAAGACCGTAAATGTAACATCCTATGGATTTTGCTGCCAAATTTCATATGTATCCTTATAAATCAGTCCACATGCTGGTGAAGGGAGACTAGTAAGTATGGTACTCTTGTTTTTTTTTGTTAGTTATGGTACGATCAGTTAACACATTGTCAATTAAAAAAGAAGGGTTATATAGCACTTTTAAAGAAGTAGCATTTAACTTAAATACCTGTGTTTAAGCATTTACGCATTCGATTAACCTCGAGGAGTGGTTTACATATTAATCACAATCCCCATGGCAGATAAAAAAAGTCGGGTCATTTCAGCCATTTTTTATGTTTTTTTTTTTAATGATTTCTCCAGCAGTGACAGTTCATGTAAGACCTAGTTTCTAAATTGCTCACATGGTTCTGCTTCTGTTTTATATAATTGTTAGATGACATTTTGCCTCCCACTTTCCGTGCGGAGTGCCTCCATTTTCCACCAGAGACCTGAATCGTTATCTGTATTTGTATCTGTATTTAAGGAGTTATTAATTGCAAGCTCTCTGATCCTAACGGGAGTCTTAATTAGAGGCTCATTAAAGACAGGTGCACTTTAAAGGTCAAACACTTAGATGGTTGACATGAGTTGTTAGACAAATACCCACTATGTAGCCTGCTGCAGGTATCTAATTGGAGGGATCAAGCTCTTGGCCATTGCTAATTAAATCCATGTCAGTTTGATTAAAATAATGTTTCACAAACATTTGTTCTTTATACCTTTCCCTCCTTTCTTCTACTATGCGTGGGTAAGGTGTTTACAGTAAGCAGACTGCATGCCTGGATCCAGACATATGAATCCAGGTAATCAGAGTAAGCAGGCTGCATTGTTTGGACAACTTACAGTGTGAACAAACTCCTGACAAAGATGGTTTTAATATTGATTACATACACATAGATTTTTCAAAAACAAACCTGAAGAGCTCTGAGATTTAAGTGTGTTGCTGACTTATCTGTATGCTGCATTTTAAAAAAAGCACTCATAAAACGCAGAGCCCTTTGCTCTGCACTAAGATGCCAGAGCCAGTCCCCTCCTTCATTTGTCATTTAATAAAATGCCATCTCCTCAGTGCACAACTCACCAGTCGCTGACCTTCAGCCCTCAGACTACTCTTCCAGACAATTCGCTGTGCTTCTGCATAAATCTCCTCAAATAGTAAAAATATTTCTTTAATCTGTGTATGGCATATCAGACTTTTATATTTATATATCAGTGCACCAGGATGATGGCAGCAGATCCTTTGGGTCTTGCGGGTTCCTTGATGGGACCTCCTCAGTGATGCTCGATGAATGATTTGGAGGCAGGTCATCGCATTGAACTCTTGGTTCTGTAAGTTGAGCTGTTTTTGTGCAGTTTATGCATACTACTGAGGAGCACTGACCTGAGGGTATTTAAAAGTAGAATGGGAGGCAGAACCTTCAGCTTTTGAGCCTCTCTTCTGTGAAACAAATTCCCATTTTGGATTTACAAGACAGACACCCTGTTTACTTTTAAAATTGGGCTTAAAACTTTCTTTTTTGATAAAGCTTATAGTTGTGGCTGGATCAGGTGACCCTGAGTATACCTTTAGTTATGCTGGAATAGACTTAGGCTTCCAATGATGGACTGGGTGTTTCTTCTTCACTCACCTCTTTTCACTCTCTATGTGTTTATATACCACTCTGGATTTAATCATTAGTTATTATTAATCTCTGGCCCTCTTCCACAGTGTGTCTTTTTTTTCCTGTCTCCCTCTCCTCAGCCCCAACCAATCAGGGCAGGTTGCTGCTCTCTCTTCTTGTTAAAAGGGAGTTTTTCCTTCCCACTGTTGCCAAGTGCTTGCTCGTAGGGAGTCATCTAAAAGATGGAGTTTTCTCTGTATTATTGTAGGGTCTTTACCTAAAGCACCTTGAGGCAACTGTTATTGTGATTTGACATTAAATGAATATAATTTGACTGAACTAAGTGTTTAGGCTGCTGCTGGCATAAAATGTGTATCCTTGAATGGGTCCATGCACACCCATACAAAGAGATTATTGCATTGCAATAAGATGTTCTTTATTATTTATTTTTTAAGGTTAACAGTGTAGAAAGTTTGAGGGCAGCAAAAAATTTGCTCATAGGGCTGAACACACAGTTCATTTTCTGTAAGGCTAATGCAAAGGCCAGAATTTGAATCTGCCTTGAGGCAATTTACTAAATGTCTCCCCACTGGTCTTTTCCCCAGCTTTCTAGTCTTCTCTCCACTTTGATATCAAAATAAAGGATAAATATATTTTTAAAAAGTAAAAGTTCTCATTAGATTATCACATGATATCATGCCATGATATCACTGACAGGATGCATCAAACAAAAGGTATTTGTTCAGTGCATGCTCACAAAGCCATCTTTGTGCATGTTAACGGCATCAAAGTCACGCTTAGGATAACAGTTTCCTTTAGTTTATGTATCGGTGAGTGGCATGTCGAGGGAGTCTTAAAAACAAAGGCAGTTTCCAAAAAAGGCTGCTGGCAATCAGGCTGCTGTGATAGCCATAGCAGATGTATAAACACTCCTCGGGCGTCCTACTGAGTGCTAAATGTTACGAAGAAGTTGCACTGGTGGGTGAGTAACGATACAAGATCTGAACATACAAAGCATGCAGTTAAAGTCATGTTTGCAAGCTTGGGAAGTGAGGAATATATTAGATGATCATTAGGGAAACTGCGATTTTTCTCTGAACGGTAATTAAAACATGGTCCTGATTTCAATGCAAGCAACCAAAACAAGTTTGAATGGAAATGCTTTAAATCACACAATGAAAAATAGCACATTAGCTAAGGGAGAAGTACTGCAACTGAGATTATGTATCTTCTTGAATTGCTAATTATTTTTCATGATTATGTAGTTTGTTGCCCACTTATTATGAAAATAAAGTGCTGTTGCTTAAATCCGTAATGATCTCCAATCTCTCATTATTAATCAAACATGTGCTGCAGTCAACATCTCCTAAATTATCAGGAGGTGTTTAAAATCCTGCCAGCACTTACTCTTTGCCAGGAGATGATACATTATAGCTATTTGCATTGCACTGACTCCCATTAGGTATTAAACGATTAGTTACTTTTTTCACTCATCACTTTACTACTTTTTGTTTTTTAACTACTTCATTTCACCCACTTCAGTTTTTGTTCATAGTTGTTTCGACTTTTATCCCCCCCAGATACCAACACTTACAGGTGTTCAAAAAAAAATCCTTTTTTTTAAATTCCCAGCAAAGAGAGTTTAATTTTTTGTCTTTAAAAACATTTCATGAATCTCAATTGCTCACCTAATAGGCTTCAGTGTATTCACTCTTGGTATAGCTGAAAAAGAGCTTACTTTTCTCTATGTTATGGCTGAGTGGTTTCAGAGGGCCATGTGGTTCTGCAGCCCCTGGTTAGTGGGTGTATCTCTTTGAATGAAGCCACAGGGTGCTATATTTTACAAGCTGTGCCACTGGAGAAAGTTTTTTGTGAGGAACAGGGCAAGCCATTTGCATCTGAAACAGCCTTGCCCTGCCCCTTTCTCTGCCTCTCTCCCTGCCTCCATAGCCTTGGGCTAATGCTCTCTTTTCCGTCAGGAGGAGGCCTCTGCACCTGTGGATTATACACACGCACATATGCGCACACATGCACACACAGTCGTGCACACGCACAGTCGTGCACACACTCCTGGGTCCAGCTGTGGGCTGGAGTGGACTGCACTGATTTAGCTAAGCTAGCAGCCGAGGCTTCATAGGCCTAATGATGCGCGACAGGCCATCTGTGAGCCTCTGCCTCTGTAGAGAGGACATAGAGGAAAGCAACTTCTATCCCACTTCATGTAAGGTAGCCTTGCTAATGAGGGCATCAAAATGTAGTGGTTACAGACCTATCTTTGCTAAATTAATTTTATTGCTATCTTGTCAGAATTTTGACCCAGCGTAGACTGGCTTATATTTACACTACTCTGCAAAAGTCTTAAACTAATCTTCTTTATATTTTGCTTCCAAGGTGCCAGGCTTTCTTGTGGGTTTTTCTAATATAATATAAGCAATAGTTCTTCAGGCTTTCTGAAGATCTTTCAAGGTTTTCCTTTGGACATTGGTGGCTTTTTCATTCCTTGTACCCGACCATTTTTAGAGGAATGTTTTGTTGTCTGTGTTAACAGGAGCTAACATTGACCTATGAATGATTTAAGCATAAAAAAGGCACCTCATTCAAGGGATGAACCAGTCTACACATAACAGACAACTTGGCAAAGAACCAATAATAAATTGTATATTTGGTCTAAATTGTCATCAGCATGTATTGAGGAGGTCAAAAAGGCTTTAAGTTAGTGGTGTTGGCTATCTTGTCAAAATTGATGGAATTATGAAGACAGAAAAGTGACATCAGATTTTGATCCACCATCTGGAAAGCATCTGATTGTAAACAACTTCATTTTTCAGCATGACAATGATCCCAAACACTCAGTGCTGTAATAGCAGACTTGAACAGAAAAACAGACAGTGGAACACCAGTCATGTATTGGCCTCCCCAGAGCCCAGACCTCAACATTATTGAAACAGTGTGGGATCATCAACATAAGGCAGAACAAAAGGTAGCAAACATCTGAAGAAGAGCTTTAGATGTTGGTTCTGTTTTTGCCTTATACACTGTATTCATATCTGTGTAAATATATATGTCAATAAATGATGTACCTGTTTCTCGTTTTCTTAAGGAAATACAAAGAAATGAGGCCTGGCTCAAGACTTTTGCATGGTACCTTTTCCTGTCATTGTTAGCTCCCATTGTTGGCATGTAGAGAATTTAAATAGACACCTGTCTCCTCTGCTACACATGGAGTTGTCACTACCTTCCCTCCACCTGTCAGTGAGTAACTTCACATGCGAGGTAAAAAGCCTGAAGGACGCTCAGTTTCCAGTCTGCTTGGTATGGATGTCTGAACAACTCTGTAAGTCGGTCGCTCAGGAGCTCTACTTTCCTCTTTACTGCATTTGCTGTACTGAAAATGTATTTCCTACATCTAAATGTGTCTATATGACACTATAGTGAATAAATTTAATACACTGGTGACTCAAACTGAAGCTGTTGTTATTAGTTTTTGTGTTTGCCACTGTCACTGTGCTGTGGCATAAACTCAGAAAGACAATAATAATGTACAAACTGAGAAGACATTTATTAAACTACCTCAGACTGTATTTTCCCACCATTTTTCAGCCTTTTCTTCCCCCTTCTGACATTTCCTTCTCTAAGGGTTATTCTATACTGACTGAAGAAATAAGAGAGTATAATAAAAAGAACCACAGTTTGTTAATTTTAAATCACATCAAAGTAGGTTTCAAAACAGCTGCAACACAATTTGATATAATTTTCTCATTAGACTCTTCCTTTCACTACCATTACCTCATAAACTGGTGATAAAACAGTGATATGAATATAAATTTCAGAGCTATATTTGATTAGTAGTTAAAAAAAACATATATTCTCCCTTTTTGTTGACATTTTGGGAAACCTAACTCTGGCACAGTAGGCCCTGCCCAGATTTATGAGGATCACTATAACACAAGCTCTCCCGTGTATTCTGTCAAAAAGAAAGCATTAATTTAAATGAAAAGCGTTCGTCCTATTTCTCACTGGCAGTAATGTAATTCGGGGAGGGGGGGGCACCTCAGTGAGCCAGTTGTCCCAGTGCCAGGCAGCATGGCACTTGGGGCACTTAACCATTTAGGGCATTGGCATGGCACTTGGACAAGGCCTCTCATCTATACATCTTGGCATTTGCTACAGATGGTTGAAGCCAAAACATAGAAGCAGGCTTCTGAAGATGGTGCTTCTACTCCAAACCATTTAAGGAGATTTTTCAGAGCTTTCCTCCACAAAAGTGGCAACAGAAACTCCATCTTTGGTCTCCAAATGAAACCCTGAAGTTTTGTGTTTTTATTTTTTTTGCTTATATGCAAATTAAATTAAAGTCATTAAAAATGTACTCTTTCATTTGTTTTCCCCTAAGAATTGGTGCCTTTTATTCCGGTCTATTAAATTTCATATGAAGTCAGTTCTTTTTTAACAAATCTGTCTCTCTTTTACTCTGTCTCCCTTTATCCACTGCTGACTGTTGAAAATCGATGTCTTTATAGCTGGCTGTTGAAGGAAAGCTCGGCCAGATGTGAAATAATTTACAAGAGTCAATGTAGCCTTTGATGTAGAGTCAAAGAAGGTCAATTGGCTTCCATGTATGGCATGATCATTGACTCGTGTTTTCCTGTGACGTGCCTCCATGAAACATGCACCATTCACAGGCTGATAAAAAATACAGTCCATGCTGTGTCAGGATAATGACTGTGGGCTGGGGAATATCTCATGAGCTTTGACACACACACACACACACACACACACCGCATCTACTTCATCTTTGCTCTGTCATTCTGCTGGCAGAACCAAGTGTTTCTACATTTCAGTCGGTCGATATTTGAGTGCTTACACATTCTATAGCAACAGACCAGGCCTGGATTGATGAATGCTGTTTAAGTGAAAGAGGTCCACCCATATAGGGAGAATACCTTCTAAGCACAAGTAGTGTCCACCGTAGGGGGTAAGTAAGAAAACTGCTGAGGGGGAGTTTGTGTGTCTGCATGTGTCCGATTCTCTCTCAATGAGAGGGCTAGAGCCAGGCTGATACTTACACCCTAGACAGGTCCGTCACAGGGGCTAACACAGACAGACACCACACACACTCACATCCACACCTAGAATCACCTAAGTTGTATGTTTTACTGTAGGTCTGTGGAAACCAGGGCGCCTGGAGGCAACCTACACAGGCAAGAAGCCCCAGCACACCAGGAGCTACTGTCTCTTGCTGTGAAGCAATAGTGTTAACCACTGGATCGCTGTGCCACTCTCTACTAAGCTAACCCTATACGTATTGTCCTCATTTAGTCCAAGTATGAATAAATTGCATCTTTTGATAATAGGATGTGGGGATAAGGAAGTGGATTGCTTTCTACAGCGCTTTTCAAAGCCAGAGCTGCATATCTGGATAATCCTGTGGGTAGTTCTTGGAAGCTGCTTTTATCCATATACCGTATATACGAGATGGATGAAGGATGGTTGGATGTTCTTTGAATTCTCAGTTTGAGGTCTCAGAATCACGTTTATTGGCCAAGTATATGCGATTCTGATTCTGAGAATGAGTTCAGCTAAAACTTAGTTCTGTTTAGTTTAGAAGTGACTGTACTTGGATGAGAGAGCGAGGTATTGAGTTAGGCCCCAGTCACACAGACCTAGAGACTGGTCAGAGACTATCTGACCAACAGTCCAAAGCAAAAATGTTTATTCTGGACAGTTTGTGGATGGTTGCTTGAGACTAGGTGTGGTAGGTATGGTGCTGTGCTGAAAACCCCCTTGTGAATGCTTTGGTTGTTAGCAAATTGCCATGGTTACCCTTAGTTGCATGGAAAATGCCAACTAGGCTGTAAATACTCGTCAACTACTTTCCAAGCAGCAGTGGGACTGTGAAAAGAAACTTCAAAGTAAAGGTTATACCTTTCGAAGCATGTTGTTGCCTCAATAAGCCATAACTTTTACTTTTAAGGCAAACGTTTGCTTCCAGATGACATCACACTTTTCAAATTTTCCCACCGCTCTGGTAGTAGTTGGTGAGTGTTTGCAGACAAGTCACTATCTCCCATACAAACTACAAGCAACCGCGGCAATCTGCTAGCAACTAAAGCAGTCACAAAGGGGGAATTTGTGCAGCTCCCTCTTTGCAACTAATATTTCCCCCTGTGAAAACCAGCAACCTCCAGCACCCACTTGCCAAATGGTCTAATAACATGCATGTTTCCCTAGCAACCGCACATTGCCAGGGGATCAGCAACCTCTCTAGTCCTGTGTGAAAGATCCATTTCAATACTGGAATTAGGTGAGGTGAACCAGTGCAGATGTAGCTGCTTGTTTTGGCATCTACCTGTTTGTGAACGTGGCCAAGCACCTAAAAGGGGGAAAAAAAAGCCTTAATACAGTGTAAAAAGTAAGATAGGTTAAAATTTTGACTCTAAAAGAGATAAAAGTCAACGACAAAAGTCAAGTTGTCAAGCCCACTGCTACAACTGCTTCCTTCATCTTTTTTCTTGCTTCATTTCACTGGTATCATTATGGGGCGCTTATTCTGAGGAGCTGGGGGTGTAATGGCTCTATAGTTTAAGCTGCCATCCATCAACAGGTCTTAATCTGTTGAGTCCCGCTCAATACTCCTCCGGGAGAGAGAAACTATTAGATTTCACTGATTTGAGCTCTTGTTGTAACAAAAATACCAGCCGGCCAACTGGGATTTCCAAGAGGAAAAAAAAACAAAACTACACTCTCTCCTAATAACACATTAGAGCTGAGAAGTCTTTTACATTGCCAGACACAGGCACATGCAGTTACACACCTGTACTTGTTCACACATTCGTGCATTGGTGCAAAGTTGGCGTGAACGCAGACCGAAGAGCAAATGTACGCCTGAACAGCTGTACTGAAGTGATGGATTTTTACAAGTGTTTTTCAGGATCAAGTCTCACACTCGAGGATTACTCCCGCTTTAATGATCTAGCCGGCGTGGCCTTACCAAGTGTATATGAAGTGTAGAGTTCTTATTGCCGTCATGCATGAGAAATTGCTGCTTCAGATCTAAATGAGGGCCTGATGTGTATCGGCTTACATTTCCTGCCTTCAGCCTAGCGGTCATCCAACCCCACCCCATCCCTCCACCCCGAACCCAACCTAATCCCAAACCCAAGAAAAGCTCTCCCACTCCCTTTTCAAGGGAAGGTCGCAGGTCAGAAATCATTCATGCAAGACACAAACACGAACAGTTTGCTTCACTCAAATTTTTGCTTAAAAACACCTTCAGGACATAAGGGAATATTTTTGTGAACGGCAAACAGGAACAACTTGCAAACAGCAGCTACAAAGTAAGGCAGAGCAAAGGCGATGAATAATCAAAATGGAAATAAGCAGAGCCCCCCCCCCCCCTTCTGAATGCTCTGTCTCATTTGCATCTCCCCACCATTGGGCCTGTCACGAAGACCAATGAAACTGAATGCGAGCGCGTCAGCAGGACAATGCAAGCCGGAGTCCATTTATCTCCATACGTCAACGGGGCTGGTAGAAGGGAGGCTTTCAGCCGGCTACGCACTGGTCAGTTTAAAGAGTCTGCTTCCCCCAGACATGAGTTAATGGACCACTGATGGACATTCAAAGGCAGGTGCTGTTTTTGTTGGCCAGAGCTGTGGACAATAAAGCTAAAGGCTTCTCCGTGACTTAAAGTACAAAGCAGCATGTAGAAGTGTCAAGTAACACAGTTTACTAAGAAAAAAATCAGTTTCAGGCTTTTTGAACTAACAAAAACTGTCATCACAGCTGTCTATAACATCTCCATATGTCTCTAATACATTTATAATTTCCTATAAAGAAAAAACCTGCTGCTCAAATAACTTTGCATGCCATGGGAGCAAATCCCCAAATTCTCTGATTGCACATCACAATCACCGCAGTCAATCACACAGTCGAGGCTGTAACACTCGATCCGAGATGAAACGAGCAAACCGCCAAGACAATTTGCTAACAAAGACCTGGGGAGACTAAGAGACACTGATTTACAACAGAGAGAACAATTAGCGTTGAAAAGCCTCCAATTAAAATGACTCCTTTTGATCTGCAGAGGGAACAGAGTTTCACCGCGCACGCCATCTGCGATTGCACAGTCAGATCAATCTGAAATGAAATAATTATGGCAAATTAATGGGTGTAAAAGTCACCAATTGATACGCCAAGGATGATTTCATATGTCTAATTGGGAGAGGGAGGAGGATATACCAGAAGAGAGACGAGGGAAAGATGTTTTACAGGATTAAGGATATAGAGAGGGATAGACTTGGGGACAGAGTGAGAGGAGACAAAAGAAAAGAAAGAGAAATCTGATGTGAAATATAATCGAGAAAGGCATCTGTGTCACTCTTCTCGGCAGCATATGACTGTAGACAGATTATTAAAGCAACCAAATTCTTTCCATAAAAGGTGCAATAAATTCATTATGGATTCAGGAGAAGCTGAAATGCTTTCAAATCATTCCCAATATGGGCGCGATCAAAACCAACACCGGCAAATCCAATTTGGACCAAATAACTGTCAGGTGGGTTAGATTAATGAACACAATACAAGTCCTTTGACGGGAAACGATACAGTGCGAGAGTTAACGGTGCAAAATATGCATTCGTATCCAGTTTGGAGGGGTAAAAAGAAAACAAAAGAAAAAATACGGCAGCTGCCAAGGACTGTTATTGGGTTGTATATTTCTGCTTCTGCGCTCACCTGAAAGCTGTGTGACAGCCCTGGTCGATATTCAAATGTAGACACTCAAGCATTCTGCGATGGGAGAAAAAACAGAATAACTGAATAGCTAATGTACCTGACAACAGCGCTGACTTGTTTTGTTGCCTCATTTAGACGAAGAGGAAAAAAATATATAAATAGAAGTTAAAAATAATAATAGCGAGAGGCTGAATTTAAGGCCCAAATCAAAGTGATCAGAGTGTGCGAAACCCAGCAAATTAAGCCACACTTGTGCATGTGTGTGTATTTGCATTTAACGCATTCCCAACATTTCTGCTCAAATCACTCCAGTCTCACATTCCAGCGGCTCCTGTTTCTGGAATTTTCTCCCCTCCCCCCCCTTTTTAATTTTTTTTCCCCATCTCAGCAGAGATGACTTGAACACCTGCCGACTGAACAGGTGTGACGATCTTCCAGGAGAGAGTGAGAGAAAAAAAGAAGCAGACTCCCTCTGAGGACAACCCGAGTAACTGAGGTGTTAATTAATAAGAAAAGGGAGAAGGCAAACACCGTGAGCAAACGCGCGCTCCCCCTCAAGTTCAAGCTCGGCTTGGCAGACGGCTGAGCTGGGACGGGGAGGTTCATGATAATTGTTGTGGCTTTTCATTTTCGGGTAAGGCATGTCAGAATCCTCAGCGGAGGCTAATTTGTAAGTTTTCCTCTGAGTACCTTCAGTCTGTTAAGGTTTACTTTTTTCCTCCCTGACATGTCAAATATGCCCCCCCCCCGCCTCGCTTCCTCCTCGGTTCCCAGCAAATAGCCAAAAGCTAGCCTTGATCTATGATGTTTGCTAAAGAAAACGGAAGCTCTTATGAGATGCAACCTTTAAAAGTAATGTTTTTGAGTGAAGTTTTTAAGTAATAAAACCCGCATTTCCCCCATAGGTATATCATCTTGATGAATCACCTCAGCGCATGCTTTTCAAGCCAAAGAAAGAACAAAAATGCAGCGTATGCATACGCAGCTGTGGCTAGAATGAGTTGTTTGGATCAAGAAAGTGCTCCAGTATATGCAGCTGTCACATAATTTATCATGTTAAAAGGAAAAAAAAGCTTTTTTTTTCTTCTTTTTTTTTTCTTGGCAAGGTGTGAAATGAGGCATGAGAGCATGTGGAGGGGTGTTTTTTAAGGACCAGTCTGCCCACGATCACATTTTTCCTACTGACATTGCCAACGTTGCCTGAATCAGAAGGAGTCATGAGGGCAGAGAGGCCACCACGTTTCTCACCTACTGTCATCACTTCCTATTTCCCACTCTCTTTTCCTGAATTTCATTGATTCTGAGACTCGCTGACTGGATTACCACACAACAGTCACACACGCGCGCACGCATTTTCTCTAATAAAAGAGCTCTAATCACTAACGTGGGACGGTGATGCAGAGGTTGTAACCACGAGCTGAATCATCATCACACACAGTCACATGTAGGCAGCCTACACACACACACACACACACACACACACACACACAGACAAAAGAACAAAGAGCACACAATTACTGTGAAGTTGGTAATTGTTAAATTGTAGCCATCCCCACCCCTTGTCTGTCTCCTGTTTACTTTGAGCTTATGTTTCCCTTTGCAGCCGGTCCTGACTCGTTTTGATCCCAGGGAGGTCCGCTGCAGTCACAGCATCACTATTCTGCCCCAGGAGCAAGTCTGTGTTGTGGCCTACCATTCACATATATGTTTGCATGGAAGAACACAGTGTTTTAAACACTGTCTCAAATGATTTTTTTTTTCAGTGCTCTGAAGTGTGCTAATTTCACTGTTACTTGGACGGAGAGTCACTGGGCAAGAATGTCATTCGATCTTCGTGTTTATTCTTAATGGACGTGACTGTATTGGACAAGCGAGGCTGAACTAAACACATTTGGTCAGTCATTGTTTTTTTCAAAGCGTTTCACTTTGCAAGCAGTCAAAACGCGTCCAACTTGCATGCTTGAAGCACAAGCAGATTAGTATTTTTCCCGTCCACCAACACCTGACCTCTGCTTGATAAATTACACAGCTTTTGGTGGTTTTCAAATATGTGTTAAACTGTGACTAATTGGAGAATTTTTCAAGATGTGTGTCAATTTACTTCTTAGTTCAGATTTCCTCTATGACAAAAATGCCAAAAAGTATGCATTACTTTCCTGAATCTGGTCATTACATATAAATCTGCTTCGGCAGAGAAAAAGTTGAGCATAGCATTAGTTTTGGCAGACCATGAAGTCAAGGTTCATTCCTGATGGTTGATTTGCAACCCACTGTTCACCATTGTTTATGTGATGAGTGCCATGTCTATTGTCATGGATTCTTACTCTGTTAAGTACTGGCTTTCCATGTACTGTGAAAAAACTTTTTACTGAAAATTTTTAAAAATCACTAATTTCTTGATATTTTCTCAGAACATGGGAAACTGGTGTAGCAATTCTTTTTGAAACATGACCAAATATGAAATAAAGTATATAAGGAAAAGAGAGTGTACAATTCAAACAAGCTTGAAAGTTAATATTTGGTATGGTCACCTTTATTCTTTAACATAGCCTGACCTCTCTTAGGCAAGCTTTCATGTAATTTCTTTAAGCAGTCTTCAGGAATAGTTCTCCAGGCTTCTTGAAGGACATTCAAAGATGTTGGCTGTCTTTCTGTTCTTGGTTATCTCACACTGCTTCAGTATTGTTGAGGTACAGTTCTGGCAAGGCCAATTTCTATCCAGAAAACCTTCTACCATACTGGCATCGGTTTTGCATCCTGGCTCAAAACCCAATGGCACTTTTCTGTGTTCATCAGTTTTGATAGATAAACGCCAAGGCACCACTGTGTTTTATAGATGGCTGCAGACACTCACTGTTGTAGCTCTCTCCTGACCTCATGTATTATATTGACAATAATATGAACCAAACATTTCAAATTTGGATTCATCACTCCGCATGAGTTATTGCAGCTGATTTTCAGTCCAGTTCTTGTGTAATTTGGCAAACCTCAGCCTTTTCCTCTTGTTTCCTTTCCAGTAGATGGATCAAATTAAGGTGCATCTCTGTGGTCCTGTGTAAGGCCTTTGCTCCTAGTCCTTAAGAGCATTATTTACAGATACTGTTCGTTTGCTGTAGATATTTTATTTCAGATATTTTTGAAAGTCTTGCTCAAGACAACTTTCAAAAAAATTACAGGAAAGTCTGGCTCCTTGGAAGCAAAATATAAAGTCATGAAGGTCAAAGAAATAATCAATAAAGACGAACATAAATGATTTCAGATGGAATAATCATTTTCTTCTGATGACTGAAAAGTGTTTTTCTTCACTGAGCATTAAGCATGTGCATGTCCTGGTCTTCTAAAGCCTTTCAGGATAAACAACATGTCTCGTTTGGCTTTTGCGAGTGCTCTACCCATGCGGAATAGAAACAGGTGTTACGTGTTGTCAATAATTACTGTGTATATATCTTCTTCTCCCGTTTGTGTGTATGTGTGTGTGTGTGGTCCCATATGGTTTTGATGGGTATTTGGACAGGTGACAACATGTCAAAAACCTGAAAAGAAAACAACAGGCTTGTCAAATTCCCTCACAGGCTGCTTTTGTGAGAAGATCTTCCATCTAGGCCACAATGTGCAAGGACAAACTCATACATTTGTATTTTCAGTGCTGTTATACCTTTACATATAGTAAAAGAAGTTGTAAAGAAGTTCCCACTTCCTAGTAGCCTGGAAGCAAATTACAGTTTTTGTCACCACATCAAAACTTAAACGCTGGTTTCCATACAAGGAATACAGCATCACATCAAAGGTAGTACAGTGTAGCCAGGCCTTTGAAAATTTCCTTTAACAACTTAACATCTGAATAAAAGCCAGTAATTCAGCCCGAAGGTTTAAAAAAAGCTACTTTCTCTTTAGCCACACTACTCCACAAGCACCTCGAAATGACACCGAGCTCTGAATGCTGAGCTTTGAACTGACCAACCTTTTTTCTTTTTTATGCTTTGCATTGCATTGTGCCTCAGTGTTCAGACATCCTGTAGTAGTCTTTCCAAAACAAAGGCAACAATGCTTTGCCGGTACAGTCCCACCTCCGCCTTCAACGTGTAACAAATACTTCCCCAGCGGTCTCTCCCCCTGGTGAACACAATCAAATAAACAATATGGCTTCTTTTACTGAAAACCAGAGTGCCTATTAGAGAGAGCAAACGACCTGATTGTTGATTGTGTTAGCATGTCTGAGTGCCTCACTAAATTGCCCACAAGGGTTGAACGCAGGAGAGAGGAGGGGAGGGAGGAAAGAAGGAGAGGAAGGGGGGAAGGAGGAAAAAAAACTAAACTCTTGACTTCTAGATGAGAGGGAATAAAATGAGAGCTCGTTTCGAGACACGGGAATAGATTAGCAGGAGTTCTGGGGTAGGAGTGTGATTACAGAGCTATTGTTGTTGGAGTATATCATATCGCAGCGTCTCCTGCAGCCTTGGCTAAATAAATCTGTCGTAATCCCCCTGGTGAGCCCCGGCGGCTTCGTGAGCCCCTACTTAACCGGGCTAATTAAAACTCTTCCATGTCTTGCTTTCCCCAAATTTACATGCCGGCTTCTGTGTCTGAGGTTGCAGAGGCGCCATTGTTCGAGATGTATTTTTTCAAGTAAAAGTCCGCACTTCCCGTCGCTCTTCTTCTAGAGCACATAGAGAGTAAACGGTGTAGGGCAGGACAGAAACAGCAATGTGAAAACTTGCCAAGATCTATGCATAGAAATGTATGCATGTGCAATGTGGGGTGTTTTACTGATGACCCACTTTATCAGGAGGCATAAGGGAAAGAATGTGGAAGAGCTGGGTTACGTGATTTTACCAAGCATGCACACACACACACACAGAGCACTCGGTTTTATCAGTTCAACAATTATTGTCACCAGCCTAATTATGAAAGGCAATTAGTACTGCTTACATGGCAGGGGAAAGGAAGATGGTGAGAGGGAGACAGCATGTTTTTTTCCTTGTCTTTTCTTTTTCATAGCGCAACATTTCAAGATTTGCATCCTGAAAATTGGATGGGAGGGGAAGTGCTGGGGTTTCCTGGGAAATAAAACGGGCTCACGTGGGAGTGCTTGTCACTTAATCATCTGGATTTGTTCAAGGTGACATGGTGATGCACTTGGGAACCCACGGTCCAATTCCTCCTTTGGGGTGTGGGGACTTAATGAATGGATGTGTCCTCGGGCAACCTGCAAATTCCGCTCTTCGTGGCACAAAAGATGGATGAGGAATTTTCTGGCATTTTTTTTTTTTTACTCATTACATCGCGAACAGTGAAGAGAGGGACGAGGATGATGGGAGATAAAGAGGAAGACGCGTGGTCAAGGTTTGAATGTGGAACACTGGGAGAAAACATTTTTTTCTTTCTGGGCAATTATTAACTTTATGACAAGAGTAAGTGTCATCAAAGACTGACAGCTGTTTGATCAATCATTTTAACGTCAACTGATAGGGACTTGGTGGCATGTTTCAAGGACCCCAAAGAAAGGTGGATGTTTTGGAATTAACAGATTTTGACACGTCCAAAGAATCAAATTTCTATGAAAACAAAAAAGTTTTTTAAAAAAGTTTAAAAAACAAAAAGTTTTCACTGTTTTGTTTTTTAAAACAGTTGAATAAGGTATGTTAACCTTAACTGCAAGCTGCTGTACAGTCTCATGGTAAAAGACAGGAATGTCAAACTCATTTACATCATGAGCCACATGCAGCCAACTTTGATCTTAAGTGAGCCGGGCCTCTGACACTTCCCTTTCTATCATTGTAAAGGTTTAAGTAACTGTACTAATACTAGATGTATTTATTATTCATTTTACTTATTTTTGATACCCCCAGTAAAAAATATCAGATCTTACAGACCTCATATTATCCCATTAGAGCACATCGCTTTTAGCCTGCAGGCTTACTTTTGCCTCCAAAAATAGAACTGAAGGCCGAGCCTTGAGCTATCAGAAGTCCTCTGCTGTGGACCCAGCTCCCAGATTGGGTTCAGGAGACAGACATTCATGTGTTAACAGACCTCTCTGCATTGAATCATCACTTGTTATTAATCTCTGGCTCTCTTCCATAGCATGTCTTTTGTCCTGTCACGGCAGATGGCCGTCCCTCCCTGAGCCTGGTTCTGCTGGAGGTTTCTTCCTGTTAAAAGGGAGTTTTTCCTTCCCACTGTCACCACATGCAAAGTGGATTATCTGATTGTTGGGGTTTTCCCTCTTACACTGCTGGGTCTTGTAATATGAAGCTCCTTCACGTGATCATGGCTGTGATTTGGTTCTATACAAATAAAACTGAATGAAATTATTACAGTATTTTTGGTTAAGTCTGTTGCTTAAATTGAAAAATGATACTGCATCAAGTCCCAGTACCTCATCTGGCACCCAGCCAGTGTAAAGAAATTAAAAGGTAAGTGCAGGAGAGGACATGGCTAATGGGAATGTTAATGTTTAAGTGCGATGGTTACTTTAGTCGCTTGCTGTGCGATTAGATATAGATCTTCCGTATTTTAAAACATTTTAAAATCAACCAAGCAGCACAGAAAGCACTGTAATCTGCAATGTAGATCACATTGGTACACTGTCAGTTTGGTGTTGACTGCTACTAATGCTTTACTGCAACATAACAGAGATTTTTTATAGATTATATAAGCACGATTTAATCAAAGATCCATATGATTTTTTAAAAGCCCAGATCTCGAGTCGTCTGAGTAAGAAAAGAGATAATAGAAAGTCCTTACATGACGCTGCTACGATGATTCATGCTGACAATGCTGCCTGCTGACAACAAAATTAAAGCAAGATATCACTGAAAACAGCTTTAAATGTGTGTTCAGCTTCCAAAGAAAACAAAATAATTATGATTACAGACTGTCTCTAGCAGCAGACTGAAGCTTTAACCTGCTGTGGAGTATCAAGCTACGACAGTCACAATAATAATATAACCATTCGAGCGAATATGCATGTTGTCAGTGTGCGCTAATCATTTGTTTGCCAACTGAAGAAGGAACGACAACTGAGATTTTACAGCTTCGCAACCATTTTGGAAAATGTGAAAACGCTCGCTTGCATGAAACGTAACATCGGTCTACATCTATTACTAAAGTAGCTGCGCACAGACACACGTTTAAAGCTGTGTAAACTGAGTTATTGGAAAAAACTGATAATTCCCTCAGATTTCCTGTTACAGCCACAGACGTGCTGCGCATATGTCAATGATTGCTCTGTGTGTCAAGTATTAGGTCTGAGCAGTGGTGCAGCTTTTATTCCTCTCTTGCTGTGTTGAGTTGAGGCAATCTCAGCTGTTAATCTCTGACTATCTTCTATAGGACTGTGCATTTCCAGAACAGTAGCAGACAGCCTTCCTGCAGTGAATGACAAGCACGGTCTAAACATAGCACTGCTGACTAATAGATCATGACGATGTGTGGAGATGGAGCTTAGTTGTTTTTTTTGCAAGGATTTCAGCAAGTGCAACTTAAAAGACGAAGATTTAGGCAACGAGGTGTTGCCTGGAATGTGTGTTGACTTTGGAGCCGTAGCTGTCGAGTGGGAAAGTGGGATTTTCCTCAGGTAAAACCAGAGGCTGCTGAACCACAGGCTGCAGACTCAGCAGGGTTTGTGCCGATGGTGGGACGGGGGCTCTCCAACTCATCATCTGCTATAGAGGAATGCGAGGCTGTGTTGCTGGGACAGGGTATTCCCTTTCACACGCGGGCAAAGAGAAGGCCATGAGAGTAGGGAAGGGATGGGTGGAGTTGGAACGCGCGAGGACTGGATGTCGTGTTCCAGTGACCTATTTTCAGCTCTTACAAACCCCAGACACACTCAGCATTCTCAAGGTAAAAAATCGCTAATAAACAAGCTCCCGGCTAATGCCGCGACAGCCCGATGCACTTGTATACCAGATATAGTGTTCAGTGCACACCCTTGTCAGAGTCATGCCTGATTGATCATATCTCATCCGAACATTCAAACCCAGACAGCTAAAATGTAGTCAGCTACGATCAAATCAAAACTCTCGCAATCGATCTTGAATAAGATTGAGAATTGAACTGCACTTATATGTAGAGTAAAGATAACCAAATAATACATTACTTTCATTCAACCATATGAAACCCCGGTTTGGTTAAGTCTTCAGACAAAGTTTAACTATCAGTAACACATAACATTCAGCACCTCGGTGGCTTCGGTTTCTCTAAAACATACTCGCTGTTTTCACAGCCACAGCTGCTGTGGGACAGTGAAAGTGGAGCTGAAGATTCAGAAAGATGTCCCGCAGATGGAAGCACGTGTGTTTTTTGAGGGATGTGTAAGTATTGACAGCGAAGGACGAGCTCCAAATGTGGAATGCCATTAAGGAGACCAATGGCTTCCTCTCTGAAAATGCTGTGTTTTTATGTTTTATGGTTAGGAGTTGGAAGATGGACGGGGTGTTCTCAACTTGAATGCTAGGTTGGGGTTGGGTTCATCTGCGGCTCATTTAACTCGAGGCTTCCTCCTGTGCGAGCAGCTTGGCGTGACTCTTGCAGGTGTGAGTGTGTAAGTCTGTATAGGTTTGGCTCATAAGCCTCCATTTCTCAATATGCCCGCTGTTTTTATATCCTTCATGTCACTCACGCATTTCTATTTTTTTATTTGCTCTTCGACTCCTTTCCGATCCAATCCCCGCATTCCATTGTATTTCTTCAGTTACATCGTTTTGGGAAGAAGTTGGAAAAAAGAAAAAACTAAACAAAACAGATCCACTCTGATTGGAAGCTCACTCTTACCACCTTTGCCCCCAGCATCTGTCACCAGCATCAAATAGAAAGCTTAAGAAAAAAAAAGTAGACCCGAGTTGTATTTATTTTGGTGTAATCATTAGGATTAAGCCAGTGCAGAAACACATTAATTCCTAATCCTTCCCATGTCCCCTCTCCCTATCCCATCCTCTGCCTTGTCTCCCTCCACCTCTCTTTTCTCCTCCTCTTTCTTCCCTCCCTCTCACCCCCGTGCTTTACAGCACCAAACGCTTTTAATTTGTCAGGGAAGGGTGGGGGAGTGCAGGCGGGGGGTTAGTTAGAGGCACTCGTACGGAGCAGCTTTGAGCCTCTGCCAAGCCCTCGTTCGCATTGTGCTGCTTACAGCTGGCCTTGTCCTCCTTCCCTGCTCTCTTTCTCCACTCGGTTCTTCATCTCCTGTTCTTTTTTCTCCTTTTTTTGTGTGTGTGCAGCACTGTCTGCTTTTCTTGATGGTTTCTGCCACGGGGAGTTTAGGAGGAGAAGGGGGTCACTTGTCAGGGGGCCAACTTTCAGGGTTTTCCCTTGTGCATGGATTCGCATGCTCACACACACACACAAAGGAACTATAGTGCACGTGCACAGGCACACAAATACACACCAGTGGCAATAAACACCAGGGAAGCAAAAAAAAAAAAAAAGTGGGAGGAGGGATAAGGCTCGAAGGGAGAGACAGAAGGGGAGAAGAGGGAGGTGAAGGGGGCAACATGGCACACTCTTTCGAGGCAGCCTCACAGTTCTGCTTTCACTTTGTCTCCCCTTTTTTCTCTTTTCCCTTTCTGTTCTCTTTCTCATTTCTGCTTTGGAGAAGTAGAAATTAGAGTAGAGCCCACAAAACATGACTGAGAAATCGCAGATCCCAAAAGTCAGAAACAAACTAAGACACAGTCCACAAAAGACAAATGGATCAAACGGATCAAATAGAGTGAGAGAAGAAATAAAAGAAGCTGTTTCAGAGATAGGAAGCACAAGCCCTGCAGAAGAAAAGACAGAGATAGAGCGAAAAGAGGGAGGCAGATGAAATGACAGAGATAAAGAGGAGCAAAACGAGGCAGGGAGGTAGCAGAGAAACTCCAATAAAGGCACAGATCAGATAAGGGAGTCTCTGAGGACTTCCAAATGTCCTTTTATCTAGGCAAGAAATGCTGATATTAAAACCCAGACAGAGATAGCGTACCATCATTTGCTGCCTTTACCAAGTGGTGAGTTATTACTGCAAATTGGATCAGAAAATACTCATCGAGGCTCATCTCCGATAGACACGGTGACTAAAGTTTCCTCTTCCGACGTCCCATTATGTCGTCCTGACAGCATATTGTAGCTGCTGAAAAGCCTCAGAGAGGAGAAGAGTGACACATTCGTCGGGTTAAAACAACTAGAAAAGAACTGTACGATTTAGTCAGAGGTGACTCATCTTGTGGGTTGGTTTGCTTGCGATCCCACAGTATCAGGTGTGAGCCTATTCTGGATGCCAGATGTCGCCTACAGACGTGGAAGATGAATTTAGTTCTGTGTGAATGGAGAAGAAAAGGGGAAAATTCATTATGTCAGAATGGCAATTATGTCTGGTTCAGAGCTCGGTTTATTGTCAAGTCCCTTTGTTTTCTTGTAGTAAAAGGTGAGTAATGTCTCATTCAGCGCTTTTGGTTTATTGAAACTTTCTCGTAGCATATTAGAGTCAATAAATTAACCTGTTGACATGTACTTTTTCTCTTTAATTAAAGATAAATGCTGAGCTAAATGCACTTGCTCAAATACTTAGTGCTTTTATAGCTACACTATCCCATTATATTCTAGCTGTCTAATGCAAACCCCTTCATTTAGATTATTATTGGTCATTTTGGAGCCACTTGAATCAGACATAAAATTGAAATCAAGCCTCTGTGAGACTGGGAGTTTGTGCTGACTTGGTCCACTGGCAGGTCACCTTTCTTAGAGGTTATCATTTGCACTGAGTGGTCCCTATCAGTTGTTATCACTGCCGCATACATCAAGAGTCCTCCTGCAACTACTAGCAGTCTCAGTAAGCAGTTATCATCATTTCTTATCAGAGTTGATCAGAAAGTCACACATATTGTAGAGCAGGCTTCTAGCAGCTGTTGGAAGCTGTGTTTCTTCACCTCAACTAAGAAAAATGAACTTCAAAACATTCGGTTAGCTTTGTTTTTAAAGTAGTGAAAGACAAAGAGTGTTTTTAACACTCAAACTATTAGTTTTTCCTAACCCTCGCCAAGTAGTTCATGCCCAAGCCTGAGAGCATAAACGGAAACTGTGATTAAAGACAAAAGTAAACAGAAGAAAATGAACCCCTAAAAGATGGATCTCAAACTCACATCTCATAGCCCAAAGCTATTTAAAAAATTATTTTAGTGCATTTTTTTAAAGTGGAAACACTCTTCAATAACTTCTGTTCAGCACGCTGTATGACTGGGGGTTAAAGTGGTGGTGATTGGGGGCTTGAGCCATTTCCAACTCACAGAAAGTATAATGTAAGTAGCAATTTTAATGCAAGCGCTCGGCGACAGTGGGAAGGAAAAACTCCCCTTTAACAGGAAGAAACCTCCAGCAGAACCAGGCTCATGGAAGGGCAGCCATCTACCGTAACCAGTTGAGGGTGAGACACATGTTTTGCATTTGAAATTACCTGGCACGTTTTAATCTGCCCATGTGCTATGGCACCAGCTAGATGCTTTATTTACATTTGCACCATGAACGCATCACTTATTCAACAGTAATGTGCATAAATCTCCCAATCAGATTTAGATGTTCGTTAACTGAAGGTGCCAGAATGCCAGTCTGGCCCACTTTAAGCCCTGTGTAGGCACAATAGTCGTTGGAGGCTACCTACTGGCAATATTTATGAGAGCAACAGCACTGAAATGAGTGAGTGTATGAAGCTGAGTTTATAATCACTGGATTGGTCATGGTGCCCACCAGCTGTGTAGTCATCATATTCCTGTAACCACTGGTGCTTAAGGGGCACCAGACTTACTGCAGTCTTCTCGTGGACAAGCTTTAGTACCAGGATATGAATAGACAAGGTCTAAAAATGAGATTTTTTTCTCAATTTTCTCCAGAAAGCCGTATCTTTTCAAGATGTTGTTGTACCTCCCTGCTTGTAATCTGAACTAAAAAGAACAAACACTTTGTGTTTGTGTTTATGTTTTCAACCTGGCTGAAAAGAGTGCAGAGCATTTACTTTTGGCATGAGGCGCCATTCGCAAGGGCGACAGCAACAAGCACAAACTAAATGACACAGAGAAGACTTATTTCCTTTATGCCACACCACAGTTTCATTTCCATATTACTAAATCCCTCTGCCCGGAGTGTTTGGGTGCAGTATGTCTGGCTGCGTAATGCTCAAAGATATGTTCATAATTCTGAATAAATGAGGCATCACATTTATGAACTGCATCCTTCTTCCCAGGAGATGGTTGAGGTGAAGGCTGGGTGCATGACTATTGTGACACCTCTGCCACTGTTATGTAGGTGGTCTTGACCTGCTCTCACTGACAATTGGCTGACATGAAAGGGTCATTAGTGAGGGTCATCACCTGGGTCTTCCAGCTTATATAAACTGGCCTACATGTCACAGGCTCTCTTGACATTTGCTTTCTTTGTCTTTTTTTTAATAAATATTTGGCATGGACTCCTTCTTTAAGCCTGTGTGTGTGACTGGATTTCAATCCAGTGGTTGGATATCTGCAACAAATGTGCTAAATAGAGAAGAAATATGGTTTCAGTTAAATGAACATATTGTTTTTCGACTCGCAGAGGACATTTGCTAGATTAAACCAAATCTAATCTTTACCCTAACTCAATAATGTGACTTGAGCACCTCAGTGCTACAGGATCAGTTTTATTTCTGTTGGAACAATATAAATTCCTGCAAGGAAAAGTCACACCGATACATTCAATATCAACATTTTTGGTATTTGCTAAATATATGTCAGCAGTGATTTGAGTTGGTTCAGTAAAGGTTACATCACCATGACAACATGATGAGATGGAAGAGCATGTATAATCCTCCGTCCTCAGTAAAGCTGGACATTTACTCCTGCAGGTCATCCCCATTATTTCCAAGCAGGTATAACACATTTGCTGCTATAAATTCTTTAATGATGCATATAGGAAATAACTCATGTGACATGATGCCAACTTGCACACAACAGCTATGCAACACACTCACACACTGAGAAACCCACGGAGGGAGATAAGTTAAACAATGTGGCCCTGATGATTTCATCAGCACAGACATATTTAAGTTTTGGCTCAGCACAGCTCAGAGCAGTTTGGCCTTCATCAGCTTATTTCTTTCAGCCCCTTTAAAGAGCAGGAGGAAACACGACCGTGGCCTGACTCCCTCAGGCTTACACTTCACTCTAATCGCCTGGGAAAACAGGAAATTGTGGTCTTGGAAAATTAAATGTTTATAGTAAGGTCAAATTTACACAAGAACCCCTCCACTACCTCGACCTTCCTTTTGTTAATTGGTTTTCATCTCCTTTCTAATATTCTCTTTTGATTCTTTTAGTGTTTTTTTCTTTTTTTTACAAAACCCACTTTAGAAAAAAATCAACTTTTGATGCAAGGGGAAAAGTCAAAATCCAATTATCTCCACTATCTGTGTCTCTAAATAGACTACAAGTTGGTTATCTACACTTTGAGATGTAAAAATATCAAACTTTCATGCAAACGTCAGCAAAAGATAAAACCAGTGCTCAGCTTTGCCGTCCTGTTTAGCATCCGTTCAAGTTTTATGCCTCCGTGAGAAGCTTCAGCTACCACGGCCACAGATGGGTCTCATCCAGTCATGTGCTTCCTCTGTTTCTGTCACTCCACCCTTCACTCTTCACTTCAGTTCTCACCAACGTCTGCCTGCAAACTCCATAAACTGCTTGATATTCTACTCTCATTTCCCCATTCTCCACCGCGTGAGCGTCTCTTTTTGTTTCCCTCTGTGTCATTTAATAAACTCATTGTACGCCGCAGCCGTATCTCCGCCCACATCCCCGCGGTTACCTGTAACACTAACTGCATAACTTCCTGATCTCTCTCATCAATCATGCCACTCCCTTCCTCTCCACAGCCATCACTCTGGCCTCAAGCCCTTACTCCCCATTTCATGGATCATGGACCTCCTGCACGCTCTGTTATGTGTGTGCTGTGTTTTTGCGTGAGTGATGAGGAACAGAGAGAGAGAAGTGTAACTTGATCTTTGGACATCTTGACTGCCTTCACTCTGCTCTGTTCTACCTGAAGGGATGTAAATGGCAGATGGGTGAGCACACCTGGAGCCCTGGGGCATTGTGTGCAAACAAACGCACGTATTCTTCATTCCCAAACATGGACTAATGCCTCTTTTTTAGAAAGCCCAGAGTTAAGGGCAAGCCTCTCTGGTGTCTTTTTCAGAGGGCTGTGAAGCGTTGACAGCCATACATTATGAAGACAAATCGAGACGCTGAGTTTGGAGCTTTTTAAGAACACGTAACTATAGTAAATGTTTTAAAACACTCTCCGGATAATCCAGCTGGAATCTCCTCTCTGTGTAGTTTTGGTTCGCAGCACACTCCAATGACAGACGAGCAGGCCCTCGTTCACACGGTCCTAGAGCCTGGTCAATAACTCCCTGGTAACCACATGTCGCTAGGGAAAAGTATGTATTCCCACAATGAAGTTGCTGGGTGAAATCAGCTGCATAGAGGCGTGCGGTGCTGAAACACTCCTTGGGATTGCTTTGCTTGCTAGCAGCAGTGTTAATTTTAGAATAGAGTAGAACAGACGTTTATTGTCATTGTACATGTACGAGGAAATTGCAGATTTTTGACTTAGTTGGATTTAGTTTTAGTCTCTTAACTAAAATTATCTTTAGTTTCAGTTTGTCTTAGTTTGGGCATCTAAATTCTTAGTTATAGGCTTTAGTTGACTAAATATTACAAGCTTCTGATTTTCCTTGACATCAAATGTCTGTTCTTCTCTTCCAAGGACATTTTGTTGTGTTTTCATTTCTTCTAATTGGATCTCAATTAGAATATTTCCATCTCATTTTTATTTGTTGACAAAAGTGTCAGTATATTTCATCCTAATTTTTGTCCTAGTGCATTAGCATTTATCTAGTTATTGTCTTCTTCTCATCAGGGGAAAAAAGGAAACTATGATGAAAATTGTTGGTCAGTGAAATTAACTTGCCGTCACGCTAAAGGATCTGCAAACATGAACTACTCCCCAGTTGTAGCGAAACAGTAAAAAGTTTGATACAACTGAAAACAGAGAATACTTGCCTTCAAGCATGGCGGCTGCAGCAGTAAGCCACAGCTTTTACTTTGGAAGCAAACGATCTGTTTCTTGTTAGACTTACAGCTTAGACTGACAGCAGTCCCTCTGAGAGAGATTGGCACATAATTGCTGAGTATTTTAGTCTAGTAAGTGCAACTCGTCTATGTCACTGTGCAAAAGGACTTGACTCACTTGGCAACTGGTTGTATTCTGACTATATTTCCTATATAAACCCAAGGTTGGCTATTTTAGCACAGAAGATGGAATCTTAGAAGTTAATTTCAGTGAAGGCTGCTGCTTGCACCAGTGTTTTGGATACACGATAATCTGGTGGTCCTTAGATTTGCATTCAAATACAGAGAAACTTTTGTCGCTGGCTGCGGGGAGGTCAGATGAAGGTTAAGCGGTGGCATCGAGTTAGGTTACCCACCAAGTCTCGATTTAGTCTGCGGTGAAGAGAAACACTGTAATTAGCAACTCCTTAGGCTCACCGCTGCTGTACAGTGTTAATATACCAGGCCTGTTTCAGTCTGCTGGAGAAGATTGACTCAGAAAGAGTCTGTTTGAACTTCTTATAATTCCCACTAGTAAACTCTGTGTGGGGTCTTTGACATGTTACACCATTTATCTGCATTTTGGATTTCTCGAGCAACTATGAAGATGTAATTATGTGTCTTAATCTTTCACTTTCTGTTATTGATACTTTTCTCTTAGAGAGTCATGAAAGAAATTACCTGCTTACTGCAAATGCAGAGAAATCATATTACCACATCTTTATTAAACTAAAGCAAACTAACTCTGGAGTGGAAGGGTGATTTGTATTTTTACATTTATTTTGGGCTTCTGTGTTCCTTTGAAGAGCTTTGAGCTTTGTATTAATATGATGTCGAGTTGGTTGCAGTTATGATGTATTTTAAAATTAAATTTTCCTTTTAATCTTAAAATGGAAGCATAATGAATAAATATGTAGGGCTAGTGGTATCTCAACAGTATAAAAATCAAACTTTTTTTAATTGTGTTGTTGGTATTTACATTTTTAACACTCTTTTTAAAAGTTTTATCACTACTTAAAGATGTAAGGAACATTACTATCTTTTATTTTTGCACTCTGAAACTGTTATTTTATTATTTGTGAATGTGAGGCATGTTTCTTTAATGATCCTTAACATAGTATGGATTTTTATGTTATTTATTTAGCTTAAGAATAAGGAATGATGGCCTGTTTCCCATGAATATAACTTAAATTTTTTCATACAAAACAAAGTAAAGGCAGATTTCCTGTCCACATTTCTTAAAAGGGTGAAAAAGAATAAAAAGGTGCTGATAAAATAGCTAAAAACTTTCGACAAATAGAGAGCTAATCATGATTAAATTCACAGATTTGATGCATAGTGACATTTAAAATCTAGCTTAACAAAAGTATTTTCAAAAGTCTTTCATTTATATTTATCATTTTGTTATTTTATTGCTCAGAAATGCAGGATTGAAACATTGTATTTAGGCCTCTAATCCTGTGACGTGATTCTATAATCCAGTAACTATTTTCAAACTTTATCAGTCACAGTATTAATCTTTAACATGCATCCCGATCCCGTGATCTTGGATTGAGAAATTTTACACTGCTACATTACTCAGAAGGCCGATCCGAGCCACGTAACAAAACACATTGCTTGTTTTCACAAACACTGAATTCACGCTCACGTGACTTTAAAGAATAAAGAGGAAAGGTAGACTTCCTCTATTACGAATACATTTTAAACAGTGCAGCAGTGTATTACTTCATAAAAAGTGAAGCTATTTACAAGCCAATTAAAGCACTGCATTTATAGTATCAACACACACATAAACATCACTGTGTGAGTGTGTGTGTGTGCGCGCGCGTGTGTGTGTGTGTGTGTGTGTGCGGTGCTGAAGGAAATGGAAGTGAAGTAGTGAGCTGTTTCCTGCCCTTTAGCACCTCTCCGCTTTTGTCTTGTATTTTAAGAGGGGTTCAACCTCATTGTCGACAATAAACACTACAAAGTGCCTCACCACGGCCCTCCCATGTAACGCGCACACACTTTCACAATCACACACAGACACACGCACACCAACACACACACCCTTGTGCTGAACCTCAAATGGCGTAATTTGAATTTAAATGGAAGTGTACAGTATTGTGCTCTGGTGAGTAAAGAGCATCATCCATTAGTGAGGACATCCTTAGGTCTCCTTTAAATAACCCTTTGCTCTGCCTTCCCCGTTCTCTCTCCCTTTCAGGCTTTGTAAGTAGATGACAGATCAACAATGAGAAAATGATGAAAGTGCCTATGAGGGGTTTTTTTCCTCCTCTTTTCTCACTTAATATTAGATTGTATAAAAATAATTAACCTGCACTGGCAGAATAATCTCTTTGGGAACCAGCGAGGTTTTGAACACAAGGCTCAAGCTTTGACAATTAAAGAGCCATACTAATGATTTTAAATGGCTCGGTCCATTATGACGAGGGGGCGAGAAAATAATAATAGTTCGTGAGTGATAATGTCCGAGCATCACAGTCAGAAGACGAGCAAAGAAACAAACAGGAAGATTCTGGAAAGCACACTCGAGATTTAATCAGTTTCTTGTGTTTTTCTAGCACGCACCTGTGAGTCTTTGTATGCTGGAGCTTGAATAGAGGCTGAAACCACACAGTGATAAAATACAGTACAGGATTCAGCAGCTAACTTCACAAACATCCTTTTTCAACCTAAATGGCAATGCTGCTGTTAAATAAGCAAAGTAAATATGAAGCTATAAACAACAATTGTGCATTTTTTCAGTGTTGGGGGGGCAGTTACTTTGATGCTTCTGTGTTAAGTTGTACTACATTACAACCTCATTCATGGCTCAGACAAATGCCATGCTTATTTAGGGTTACAGACACAGCCTGAAAAAAACAGTAATTATGCACTATGTAGTAGCATTACTACTTTACTACTACTTTATTACTAGTTTACTACTTTACATTATGTACTATGTATGCATAGTAAAAACTGAAATGAAACATAACAGCTTAATCTGTTTCGCTTTTTGGCTCTTGATTGGCTGTTGGAGGCAGAAGTGAGATAACGACTGTCTTTCCTATAGATTTACATTCAAGATTCTTTTGGCACCACATTTTTATTACAATAAAACCAGCAGAGTTAGAGTAGCTTAGGCCTCAGACCAGTATGTTCACCAGCTGGTTGGTGAGTGGTTGTCAGCTCTCGCTAGATAAAATCTGTCTCAGAGAGGATGCTTCACCAAAAACCTCCTTGTAATTGCTTTGATCGTTAACAGATTGCATAGAAGACATCGACTTGTCTGTTAACACCCTCCAACTATCCGCCAAATGTTAGTGAATGTGGAAAAGTTGAACACTAACCAGAAATTGAGACAGTTTGACTTTAGAGTAAAGGTTGCGCCTTACTGCTCTACTACAGCACATTTCAAAAGGTGTAAGTTTTACTTTGAAGCCAACTTCAAAGTAAAATTCTATGCAGCAGCAACCGGTTGGTGGATATTTGCAGACAAGTCAGCATCTTCTGTGCAAACTATGTGCAACCACATTAATTTTTGCTAGCAACCAAAACAATCACAGGGAGGTTTTCAGAAACCTCCAACAACCACTCACACATATACTAATTTTTACCAAGCAACTGGTGGTTGTCAGGCCTTAGCAAAATAGATGGGACCAGGGTAAAACAGTCAGGCTGGCTTCTGTTTAAAGTAACAAACTACATCTACTTCTAATGCTCTCTGAATAATCATAACATATTTAATCCATATAAACCTTCATCTCTCTACAATAGAGAGAAGTTAACGTAGAGATATCGAGGTCACAGATCCAAAAACACCAGTTTAATGCTTTGTGTGGGTAAAAATCTCAGGGTTTGCTTAGAAAATGAGACGCTTTAAGCATTATAATCCCACTGAGTTATTTTCTTGAAGAGATGTTTCCTCTCTTTTCTGTTCACACATGCAGCGGATCAAGGGCAAACGTTCATCACAACAGAGCGCACCGCAGCCTTTGACTACAAATGAAATAGACCAGCTTCAGTTTTTATCCGCTGGCCAATAACCTGAAACAGATTTACTGTACATGGCTCTTTTGTTTGAAGCGAACAGTTGCAGTGAATCACACCAACACTCGGAGAATGCGCTCCAGATCCCGATCATTTGTCCAAAAAAGCGTGGAACATATGTTGAGACGTCTACCTAATTCTCCTCTGTACCAGTAACCTGTCTCTTCTACACGCTGATGTCCTGTGGCTAAAACAATGTCAGCGACAGGAAAAAGCTGTTGGGTTATCTTGTCGTAGCACAGGGGCCACGCAACAATGGCAAAACGCGTCCGCTGCCAGAGGAAGCGCTTTATACGTAAACTGGGGATTGATGACATATATTTGATGGCCGGCAACGGTTTTGAACTACGAGCCTGACACTTCAAAGAGATCAGGTTTCCTCATGAGCCTATTTCCTCCCTGCATCGAGTTTTTAGGGGTGTGAGCTTGACAAAGGAAAGGGAGAGAGAGAAGGAGGACTTCGTACACACAAACACACTGTGCTCGTGCACAGGGACGGACAGATGTATGCAGGCTTGCTCATGCAGACACATAAACACACACACACATACGTGCACACAAGTATTAGAGCTCAGGCAGAGTGCTTGCACTTCAAACAAATGGGACTTCATCAGTGTACATCAGTAATGGTTCCAGGCTGCCCCAACAGCCTTAATCATTTCCAGACGTGGGGAGACAGTGCATGCTAGATGGATACTTCTTTTGCTTAAGCCTTGCTTGCAAGAGTTCCTGAGTAAATTAAACATTTAAATACATATAATAATATGTCCAGCTTTCTAACCGAGATATATATATAAATATATATATATATATAATTATATATATATTATATTAATATATTATATATTTATTTATTATTATAGTTTATATATATATATATATATATATTTTTTTTTTTTTTTTTTTTTTTTAAAGAAGGCTTTGAATATGTCTTACTCATTCAGTAAATCTTAAAAATTAACACTGCATTTTCTCCCTTTTGCATAATTTTGCATTGTCAACCTGCACAGGAAGGAAAGTATAAGCATAATCCTCCCAATAATCACAGGTTAACCACATAGTAAGTCCGGTAAGTCCTGCAAACAGAGATCAAGAGAGGTTAGATTCAAGAAACCGCAGAAGGACCCCACTGTTGCGAATAGCTGACTGTGTTTGATTTGGAACAAAGCGTTGCTTTGAATGGTGATATTTTATCTGGAGTGATCGTTGAAGGTCAAGATGGCCTTTACTTTATGTCCAAAACAAACAGCGCGTTTGTCGTTCCTTGGAAAGTTAATGTAGTGTGACTATTCAGAGCAGAATTGCTGTATTTAGAATCAAGTGAAGCTGAAAATGGCTAGGTGCTCCAGATACAAATAAGAAGTCATCAGTCAGGTCACTGTGGGCTACAACAAAGAATGTGATGATGTTTGTGCACCTGTGGAAAATCCTTTGTACAAAGTACAGTGTGTGTTTTTAATTCCAAGCAAAAGGAAAGAGGGGAGTCCTTTCACTTTTATCTTCTTAAAAAAAAGCACCCTTTGACTCTTGGAAAGCAGAGAAGAAGGCACAGGAGAGTTCTGCAGGATTTAATGCCATCAGGGGAGTGAAAGCAGTGGTCTGAATCACTAAAATGTCCAAGCACAGAGTGTGTTCTTAGCATTGTGCACAAACAAAACATGAACGTACAAGAGGGAGAAGATAAGCTGGTTCCTATTTAAGTCTTCATTCCAGCTGGGGGAAAGGCAAATCAAAAAGCAGAGGTTTTGTTTTCCCTGTTTTTAAAATAATAATAATAATAATAATAATAATAATAATAATAATAATAATAATAAAAGGATAAATGGCAGGATTGTTACTCAGACTAAAATGGACAGATTTGAGAGTGAGAGAGAGCATGTGTGGTGACAGTTGGTCCCATCATGTGACGTCCCCTTGGCAGACCAGTTGGATCTGGAAGTGGTGGTTGGCTGGTTGTCATTTCCAGGTCACGCCTGATTGGACAGTGGTCAACACCACAGCCACACCCCTCTGTGGGGAAGCTAATCTCTAGGTAGCAGGTCCATAAGAGTGAAGACGTGTGTGTGTGTGTGTGTGTGTGTGTGTGTGTGTGTGTGTGTGTGTGTGTGTGTGTGTGTGTGTGTGTGTGTGTGTTATAGAGTGACAGAGATGAAATGATTGTCCTGGACTAACAACAGCAGTAGTTTGTAGTGGAAACTTCCCTATCTGTATACACAGAGGCACAAAAATTAAATCTTCCACAACTTTCGTGTTGTCTCACACAATGTCTTCCTCCTCTCTCACTTGGCTGTTTGTGCACGTATGCACACACACACATAGTGAGCAGCAAATCAGCACCAAAACCAAAGGGAAAAAACCTGAGATTCCTAATCATCATTTGGGTTATTTTCCAGTGATCTTACACCACAAATATCCAACAAACGACACACTTCCTTAATTTAATAAGAATACAGTTTACGAGCCATTACCGGGCCTGACATCTGCACGATGTTCCAGCTGACGCACAATTTGTGGTTACAGCTTCATCTCCTCAACAGTTAAAGCATATAACTATGTTTGACAGTAAATTATTGCTTACCTCGGCGTGTGGAAATATTGGATTTAGAACAGACGAACACTTCATCACGCTCTGTGACTGACGAGGGCAAGCGATGGCTCTATCTAAAGCACCTTTCTATTAGGAAATACACACAGAGCATCCGATGTCTGAACCTCAGTCGAGCTCATCCGTCACTCTCTGACGCCTTTCTTTAATTCCTTTAATTGCAGTTTGGTCTTCTGTGCAGAAAAAAATTGCCTCCTTCTTATGATTTTCATTTGCTTTTCTCCACATAAATGACAAATTTAGTTATGTTACAGCTGTTTGCTGTGAGTATGAGGTTTAATTAAGAATTCAGAGATGCGGCTCATGAAAAGCAAAACCTCATTTTAATTTATTTTTCAGATTAGGACGGTCCCGCTTTTAGAGCTTGAATGTTTACATTACAATGTGTACACTGGCCACAATCAGGACTTCTACTGAAATGTTCAGAGGCATCTAGGGGGGAAATAATTACCCTAAAAAGTTACCAGTGCCACTCGCAGCGCATTGAAAGCACAGGAGTACAAGGAAACTGTTGCACCACATGCCCTGCTCTCCAAATTTGGCTTCGGGGGACTTTAGTCCTCTTCTCCAGAATGAAATTCAAGTTGAAGGATTGCTGTTTGGATGTGATGCACACCAGTGTGCACATACAGGGGGTCAGAATGGGACTTCCAGGGAGGAATCCAAACACTGGAAAACCAGAGGTACGTCAACCTGAAGGGACATGGGAGCTGCACATGTGCAGTTGCACATAATGGACTCCTTGAACTGAAGGTTCAGCATAAAGTACATCACAATTAAAATAAATCATCATCTCTGTGTGCAAGTAATGTTTTATAACCCTAGGATAAAAGATTTTAGATAGTGCTATATAAGTAACACCAAAAAACATGACCAGCAGGCACATCACTGAAGAACTATACTATACCAACAGATATTATTAAGCTGATCTTTTACAGTGAACAACACCCACATGTAGTCACGGTTTATGCTGCAGGGAGTAATGACAGCTCATTAACATGGAAAAACAAGCCAGCGCTAATGCAAATTGGCTTGAGAAGAGAATGTAACTAACCTCTAATACGATAAAGTGGCTGGTTGTGTTTCTTAGGTTTGTTACACTGAATGTCTTGGTTGAATATTAGGAAAGTGTTAATTCCATAAACTCGCATCCACAAAGCTTTGAGAAGCTTTGGTGACAACAGCATACAGAGGTATCACTCGCTGCCTTTCAAAATCGAATGTGGTTTCGTTAGACAGCCGTCACTACCCAGCTTCGAAACGACTTCCTCGTGACATTGAGAAACTGTCCACTCTTCCTCTTTCTAGCCACTTTCTTTATCTCTCTTACTGTCTTTGCCTCCCACCCATTGCATGAGAACTGCGTGTCAGGCTTGTCACACACTAACTCTGACATGCTCAGCATGGCTTCTTATCTGGCTTACTTGTGAAATTGGCCTACGACGCTCCTATGATACGGTCAGACAAGCTAGCTATACAAAAGACAGGCAGAGGCAGGAGGAGACACCCAAAGAGGCAGACAGTCGAAGCCCATTTCCTGAGAGCAATATTGATCTGATCATCTCCTCTTTCCCTCTTCCAGCTCCAGCTCCTTCCCTCAGACAGCCTTCGGAGAAAGAGGTTGAGTGACAAAGACAGGGGAGAGGATAGAGGCTGAAAGAGACAGATAAGGGGATGACAGCACTGCATCTGTATTCTTTCTACCGGGCACCGCAGTTCAGTACTGTACAGAAATTGTGAAGGGAACAGATTAATAATATAGCCGCACAACCTCTCAAGTGGTGTGGCTCCCAAGCACTCCATTAAAACCACAAGTGCACAAGCTGCAGTAAAGCACTTTAGTCAGCAAGCCCTCAAAATGCTCTATCTGTCCATCTGAAATGCACACCCCTTGCGCTCAAGTTCATTGCTATCAATCAGAAGCTATTAGGCCCGAGGAAAAAAAGCCACAACTGATAAAACCTTCACCGAAGTACATCTTAATTGATGCTTCCATATTCATCCTCCGTATCCCTGTGGTGCAACGCTGACGTGATCTACAAGCTCATCAGAAGGATATTAACCAACTCAGTTTCGTCCAGTGAGACCAACCAAATAAATCTGAACCATCTGAGCACTCACATTACAGCACCCAGCCCATTTCTTCATATTCTCTTCTTGAGTCCTTTGGGCATTCGGAAGGTGAACATTTTAGTGCTGCAGCAATAGAAAGTAGTCATAAGTCTCCTTACGCTAGTAGCCATTCCTTAGGTTTTACTAAGTTTTTCACAATGAAATGAATGTTTTTTTTAAAGAGTGTGCTTCATTATTCATTATTAAGAATTATATATCCACTGGCATATTATCTGGGACTGACTTGAGTCATGAAACATAAATGTCTAATGTTATGCAAATCTCCAACTTTTGTATAATTGAAGAAAAGCATTGCAGTGAGTACGCAGAAGCTACCAATATGTGGCTGATTGTTTAAATATCACCCAAAAATGAAGCTCTGGTCATCATCATCATCATCATGTTCAACACGTGCACACAATCGGGGGAAACTCAAGGTTCGGTGTCTTGCCCGTATGCAGGCTACAGGAGCTCGGGATCGAATCACTGACCTGTAGACCACCCGCTCTACCTCCTAAGCCACAGCCGCCAAACTTTCTGCTTCTCTTACACATAAATTATACTTCTGCGTCAGATCTACACCATAACCGAAACCCCATTTTTAACCCCTAGCATCGGTGGCAGGGTTCATTATTCACACTGTCACTGAAGATAGGTTCTAATAATTGGGGCTTCCCAGCTCAAAGTCCACATGAAACCGGATCGTGCTGACGTGGTAATGGCATAGCTAATATCTCAGTGCATTTTAGTGAGTGTCGCATGTGTGGCTTTTGCACATTCTCTCCAAGCAGGGTCCTCGAGTGTAACAGCATGGAGTCTTTTCAAAAGCGACAGCACGTCTGAAGCAGACGATCTGTTGCTGTGTTGCTACAGATGAGGAAAGGAGAACTGTGAAAAGTATCCCAGCCAGATTCCCCTGAAACTGTCGGAAGTTCATGTGTGAAAACTGTGTGAATGTTTTCTCTGCATCTTCCTTTCTTTATGTGAAGATTTCATATCTCTCCTTGTAGAGATGTTTACTTTAAAGTTCCCTGCCTTCTTTGTCTCCTGTGTTTGTTGACCTCCTCATTTTTGAATGTTTCTACCTGTGCCTCCGATTTAGTCCTTATATGTCTAATCCTGCATCTTTGCATGTTTCTTCTAAGTTTATCCACTTGATCTCTTTTCTCTCTGTGTATTTCTCGGTGTGATTCTGCGTGGTTTCATCTTCCACTATGTGGTTGACCTGTTGGATTTTTATCTGACTTGCTTCACTGGACCTTGTGTTGTTGGACTTGACCTTTGTTGGAGTGTGTCGGAGAGTTGCTATTAACGTTTGTTTTTCTACAATTTACCTGTTTTCATCCAGCATTCTTTTCTACTATGCTGCTTTTGGGTCTTTATCCCACTTTTAATTTTAATTTTTATGTTTATTTAAGCGTTATCTGACAGTATGTTTGCACTAAGTACCGCAGCAATTTCCTAAGCGTCGTAAACCTGCTCAACATTTGGCAATAAAACCCTTTCTGATTCTGATTCTAAACTATGGGCTGAAACTTACCATTGCACCTGATAACAATATGACAGTTTGCCTCTTGTTTTCAGCTTTTAGTTATCTGCCCCAGGCAGATGCAAACAAGTTGGTTAAACTGAAGCTTGGCTTAAAACACCTAAAGCTTGGGCTTGTGTGTCAGATAAACACACCATGCTTATTTGTGCATCTATTGAAAAATTATTTGCCACAATAAAAAAAAAGTGGCAAACCAAACTAATCAGTCCCTAGCAGATTTTGAGCATATCTGTGAGGGCCAGTCCTCTCACCCACTGCAGCCTTCCTGCAAACCTGAGCCTGTCCCCCTGCTGCTACTGGCATGCGTGCTGCTAACCTGTAAACAATTCATGAGGGCTCTCTCCATATTTCATGGGGCGAAAATGGATGCTTCATGTCAGGAGTGAGCAAGAGTGGAAAGGGAGAGCGACAAAGCAAATAGACTGAGTGAGAGACCGATGACAAGAAGTATGACAAAGAAATGAGATGGGAGAGAAGAATAAAATAGGATGAGGGAGGGGAAAGGACAGAGAGAAAGGGAATTGAATCTGCACAATCTGTGCAGCGGATTCCCTCAGAGCTCATCTCATATCTCTCTACAATTAACATCCATTTCACCTCATTCATTCACCGGGCTACTCTTGACTGTACGTGCGGCTTCCTTTGCTCGCCGACGCTAGCCAAGCGCAGGTGATAGGGCAGGGGATAACAGGATGAAACAAAGGCCAAGAAAGGAGGAAGAAAGAGAAGAAGAAAGGCAGATGGAGAAGGAGAGAGACAAACGCACATTCACTCGGCTCGGCTAATGAATGCGGCGGGTGGCGGCTCCTCCGCAGGGAGCTGCCCTCATAACTGACAGGGCCTGGCTGGGTGTAGTAATTGAAAGTAATGATAATTAATATCATCGGCATAATCACCATTCGTTATTACAGGGAGGATGTTTATGACTTCCTCTGAACGGGAGAAATAAAGCACAGTGTGTTCAAAAGAAGGGAATCTCATTAACCTTTTAGCAATCCTAATCTTGTTTAATATCAAAACGGGAAAAGTGATAACTGTTTTGCAGGAGAGGCATGGTTATTAAAGATTTTTTTAAAAAATGAAGAGAAGCAATAAAACATATTCATATTCTGCTACTTTTCCTCTCCATCGAACTGGGAATTGATGTTAAATCTGGATAAATTGGATTTGATGTCATGGATAACAAGTTGGGATTAACAAACACACACACACACATACAAGACTGCTCCTGCATCAATGGGATCAGCATTTTCAGTTATAGGCACCCACAACAATCAAAGAGAAGTGCAGTTGAGAGGGAAATTATGGTAGTCAAATGTAGGAGATAAGCAGAGGACTATGACCAGGAACTAAGTCGGTCTTTAGTTTATGGCGGTTTCAAGTTGGTGACGTATCAGGAGGTGAAAGGAGAATGTCATAATAAACGAATGCGAATCACGAACATTACTCTACTTGTTTGAGTACGACGTGCGATGTATCACCAAGTGAAACATACTGGAAGATTAGTAATATCATGAGTGAAATATGATTGTGCTCAAATTGAGCAATCAGGCCAGCTCCACTCCGACGCGCTGCATTTTTCACAGAACACGAGGAAAGAAACTGAATTATGAAGGAGAAGATGTCACTCAGAGGGGACAAGCTTCAACCAAGCATGCAAGGGGAAAAAATCCTTTTCTCCCTCATGCACCCTATTAAAAAACAACACCCTATAGTTATTCAGTTAGTTCAAGTACAATTACATGCCTTTCAATTGCAAATCAGAGCAGAGCTGTGAATCCAAATAGACAATCAAGTAAGGTCGCTTCCAAAAACACAGGCCGACGTTAAGCCAACTGCAGCCTATTAGGGAAGGGACATATGTAGCTAAATTACAGCGTGCACCCAGGGGATATGCAAATCTGCAGGACCTCCCGCATGACTTACCTTCTTTCTTTCTTTTTTTATCATGCAAGCCATGTCGGTGTGATAAGCCTCGTAAGAGAAAGCACAGGGAGTGTGGGCCAGTGAATGCCTCCCTTTTGTGATGAGGTTATCAAATGCTTTCCTAATAGCCAACAGCCCAACTTTGCCCGTGTGAAAGGATTAAGGAGAATTGTTCTGATAACAGCAGCTGAATTGTTACAACTTTAACACAGCCGCTGTGAATGTTAGGAAGAAGGCGAAAAGCCGTTTCACTGTCTGTCTTTTTTAGAGACCAGACCTCTCGACGTTTTCCATCTTTGCCCGTTAACAGTTTGGTAGCTTTTTCTGCACTCCTCTCTTGCACTTTTGAGTGAAACCTCTGCCTCTAATAGCAGCCGCTGGTGCAAAGGGTGCTTTGAGTAATTAGATATGGATTCGTATTGATTTGCCATGATTGGTGGGATAAAGGGAAAACTCACAAGTAGCAGCTTTCCACACTCCTGTTTTCTTTTTGTTTGGTCTTCTTTGTGTTTTTCCTGCACTACCTCTCCTTAATGGCCTCGATTTTCAACATCTCTGTCCTCACCCAAACCCCTCTCCGTCTCTTTCTATCTCTCTGTCTTTCATTCTCGCCCAAGCTCTCACAATCTCTTTCTCGCTCCCTCCTGGACCACCCAGAAAGCTGTCTATGTGTGCTCCAGCTGTTCCCCTGCTGTGGCTTGAGTTTGTGTTACTTTGTTTCCGCGTGGTTACGATTGAGGAACCCC
>NW_024582386.1:1766118-1797572 GCF_018398535.1 Haplochromis burtoni
CCCCACTCACGCACGCACACCCTGCTCCCTCCACACCTCAACCCATCTAACCCCCCCTGTACTGTTCTGCCCCACATCTTTTCCCCTTTCCCTGCTCATGCCCTAAAAGAATCGGAGAAGGATGGCTTTTGTATCAAGTGCAGGTGTCCTGGGTGGGTGAAAAGGGCCGCCGAGGCTATGGCTGCCTACCGTCAGGGGGTGAGTTTATTCAGCCTGGGATCCCCCACCTGTGGCAGGTCTTGACCCACATGAGTCAGCCAGTTATTCACTGCAAAAAAAAAACCTTTGTGGCTGAATGCTATTATTAAAGCCATTATTCTCTGTGTCGCCACATACACACAAGAGACCTGGCAATGCTGCAGAGCTGCTTGTTCCTCATGAGCGATTCATGGTTAGCTACTCATCCACGCTGCACACCAGTCTAGACTGGTTTGAGGTGAGAAAAAGGGAACAAAACTGTTGAATGATCGTAAAGAGAATGAGGAAACTGGACTGACAGTAGACTACACCATTTACAATTGTGTGAAAAAGAGGTTTTTGTTATTTTTAAACAGGACTCTGTGCAAGTGCTCTCTATGATTCTTTCATGATTCGTTCAAAATAATTTGAAGCAATCGTTTTCTGTTTAACTTTTTCAGTTTCTTACATCATCATTTACAGTGTTGCTTCATTTCAATGAGGTTTTGCATTCATTCATGCACTGCTCTCTAAAGTTCTTGCCACAGCATGAGGCCTGGCCTATTCCTGTTGCATTGCAGCACCTTGTTTTTTTCTCTTTTCTGGCCATTTGTTGCAGATTTGATGCTGTGCCCAGAATCATTGCCCTGTTGCATGACCCCATTTTAGCCAGGCTTTGGCTGTTAGACAGATGGCCTCATACCTGACTCTAGAATACTTTGGAATACAGCGGAGCTCATGATCGACTCAACAACTGCAAGTTGTCCAGGTCCTGGGGCTGCAAACCAAGAACTATCAAGCTGGGTGGGTTAACTGCTTTAATCTGGATGAATATCATAAAGTTCCAAATGATTCTTGTGAAACTGGTTTGAAATGACCAAAATCTAGCAGGTTCTGTGATGTTGGAGTAAATCACAAGAATCTTGTCCATGTCCTGTTGGACTCTTCCTTTAGTTTCAGGTTTGGTCAGGTTTAGAAAAAGATTGAGGCAAGTTATTTACATTTCATGAATGAATACCAAGGTAAAATAAATGATAAGACTCCTGATGATTAGTAGGCACTATTATTTTGTCAGTTAATAATTTGACAGTTACATAACTCTTTGCGTAGTTTTGTTAATAATGTAATTTTTGATCTAACCACCATAGGAAATTTCCAGGCAAAAAGGTTTTTAAAAAAGACCTCGTTGACATCTATTTTTTCTTAATGCCTGCAGTTTAAACAGTGAGACTTATCTTGGATTGCAGTTGCCAGGTGAGCTTGGGAAGATTTGCCTCATTAGTAAAACACAACAGCAGCCTTGGGGGCAGAAATAGGGGCAGGTCATCCCTTGGCTCTGATCTTCACACAGTTTTGCATTTAGCTTCCAGATGGGTCAATGCAGGGTACAGTGAAGAGCGTGCTGATTTTAGTTACATGCCCCCAGGACAACTCCACCGTGGAGCCTGAGGGCGTGGATCTTCGTCCTGTTGATCCTGCCATATACCACACTAAAGCTCAGGAAGTGAGATGTTCAGTGTGTGCATCGCATCAGAAAGAACCACTGCCAAAGGGGGTTTTGTGTACCTTTCACATCTAGATTGTAGCTAAAGTTCAGTCAAGTCTGTGTCTTCCTCTGTCTCATCCTCACCATTGTGCTCATATTTGACAAACCTGATATGAGTCTACACAATTTGTCAGTGCATGTTTTGTTCCAGCAAGGGATTTCTCATGCTGAAGGTGTCCAATTATCCACGGTAGTAGAGTGGGGACTGTCAAGTCCCTTCAGAAGGGGCGATGTGTGTCGGAGGGGTGGTTGAAAAATAAATAGTTTGTGATCCCAAGGAGTCCCTTAACAGCGGAGAGGGAGTGGTAAGAGGTGGCTATGGAGAAGGTTAACCTCAATTTAATGAGTGTGCTTGTAAGATTCAAATTTCGGCACGAGTAATTTGAAGATTGCACAACCCTCCTCTCTGTCTGTTGTATCACTGGACCTTGAAAAAGAAGAAAACTTAAAAAATAAATAAATAAATCTGCCATTAAGCACAAACAAATTTTCCTGAATACTGAACAATAATCTAAGAAAATACTGAATTTAACACTGACTTTTAAAGATTGACGTCTTTAGCCATATCCGGGTCCAAATTCTCCTTGGATTCCCAAACATCAAGAAAACACCAAGGCACCATCGAGAGCTGAAATTATTTCAGCTCCAATCAAACAATCAGTCTGTCTGTTCTCATGTTTTACTATCAAGTTTATCATTGAAAAAGAGGACTTAGAAGGGTTAGCAGCAACAGATGTTAGCAGGAAGTTAGCAAGCTAGTTTCCACCTAAAGATCATGAACCATGTTCTGACTGCAGTGTTTCTAAAACGCATACAGCTCTGCTATAACTTTGGACTTAAACAAAGACAGAAAAGTAAATAGCACTGATGTTTGGAGGGCTAGAGAAGTGGAGTTATTTGGGAATATAGTCTGGTGGCTAGCTATAGAGCAAAAGTTAAGCTACATTAGCATAGGAAAGATGCAGGACAAGGGTTAAATTGTTCTCAGTATAAGTTTGTGTTGAGAGTAACTGATTTGGCAGAGACAAATGTATGGAAGCTTGTTTCTGCGACTGAAAAGAAGTCAAAATTTCAAGTTAATATCTGAAATCAACACGTTATACATCTCAAAACTTTTAAGTATCTTTAAATTTCGAGTTATAGCTGAATAATTCAAAATTTTGACATCGTTTACACAAAATGATGAATTAGTACGTTAAAATAAATAAATATTAGCGGTTAAATAGAGAAATATTAGCTGCCCTGAGAGTCGTTCTTTTCTGAAGCATTCGAATATCTTATTTAAATAAAACAAAACACAAAACATTACAACTCATCAAAAAAAGCAACAGCCTCAGCACGGTAGATGCCTGGACTGGAAACGGGGCCAATAATGTCATCACTTAACAAGCACTTGTTCAGCTTCACATTTCCAATGAAATGCAAGTTTAATTCAAGGTCAAGGTCTCAAAGATTTTATTTTGAGCTTAAATTAAAGATCTAAATTAAGGAATAAAGTTCTCACGTTTATTCCTGACTAGAAACACGAATACTGGGTTGAGAACATGTAGTTCCTGTGTTTTTCTAATAAAAATTAGCCTTTCTCTACCAGCACAACAGCCATTCACATCATCCTTTGTTAACTCAGAAAAACTCTAGAAACCAATTTTGTATTGGAAACAGGCTTCAATAAACTTACAGCGCCGGCAGAATTTGTTCCACTTGTTAAGATCTTATTGACTCCTGCTCCTGTTTATGATTATCAGACACACTGACAAACAGGCCTCCTGTATCCTGTTTAAAAAATATTAACAAAAAGAATTCAGATGTCTTGCCATTAGTCGTAAATACTTATATATTATCATATGAAATCTTTTTGTTGTCTCCTTTCTCCTTATTCCTTATTCTTCTCTTCCTCTTTTTCTTTTACATGCGCTATTCAATATCCCCGGTGCTCGTATTACTTTGAGATTCAATACCCTGTGTGAAAAGCAGAGGACCGTATAAGCCATCCATGAGTTTACTGCTTCCTCAGACACCCTGCCAGCCCTGACACTTGCTTGTAGCTGCCCCACGCTATCACACACAGCTAGATAACTCCGGCCCTCCTTACATACATATCTCCTCCTTTTCAACTTCCAGAAACTTTTGACCATAAGATTAAAATCTAGCTCCATTTGAGATGTTTTAGCCATTCTGGCAAGCCCACTAATATCTACTTAAAGACAGAGATAGATTAACGAGGATTTGAGCCGCTTGATCCGGTGCCAGAACGAAACTATTGCTTTTAAAGATTAAGCAAGTTCAGAGGAACCGAGGAGAGATGAAAACATCAAGATGTCGTCAAACTGATCCCAAAGGGATCTTCGAGCTATTTTAGCGCTGAACAAAACAAAAGGTGACATGGCTCTTTCTTTTTTTCCCATTTCAGTACATCTCCCTTTATTTTTCAGCAGATGTGATTACAAGGATTTTTTTTCCTCTCTTTTATTTGAAAGGAAACTCCTTTGTGTTTATTTCCATAGTGTGCGATATTTAACCATTCAATCTTTCAACATTAATTTGGGATTTGTTGCCCCCACGCCACCCTCCCTCCCTGCATCTCACACACACACGCACACACACAAACACACCCAGACTCCCCCTCTTCTTGGCTATCGGACATCAATCTAGCCAGCACCGTCTGCTAAGCCTCACTGGGCAATTAACCACATTGAGAGTGAAAGCTCTAATCAATCCCTGGCCTTCTCTATCACACACGTATACACAAGTAAACACACACAAAACATATACAAATGTCTTTGCCATATATATTTTTGGGGGTGTTTTTTTTAAATAGTTTTTACACATTTGATTTTGTTCTGCTTTGTTTTGTGATGTGATTCAGGATTTTTTTTTTTATTGGCTGCAAAACAGGAACTTGGTGTAAACCTGTTTTTAACTGACTCATGCGAGTTTAAATCTTTAAAGTCTCTGTGCAATTAAGAGAACACGCAAACTGATAATGCTATCCCTGGTACCTTTTTTGCATTTAGTTTTAAAAACAGATTCTTCAGCTAAGTCTGGCTAGAAGAAGCTTCACAGATGAGTTATTTATAACATACCATGATAACATATCATCTCACAAAGCTAGGGGTAAGGGATAGGATAAGTATAAGCCATAAGGCTTCAGCCTATTCCTTTTTCGGTTTCTGTTTGAGTACTTTTATGTAAAATTATAATCTGTTGTTGTTGTTGTTGACTGAAATAAATTTCAATTCAATTCAATTCAAAGCTCAGACTGGTCTCTTGAACATAGATTACAGAGCACCTCTTGGTGTATGACGTTACCACATCAATATAGACCAAAATCTCTGAGCATTGTTTCTGGCACCTTGATGAATCTGTGCCATTAGGAATTAAAGCAGTTCTGAAGGCAAAAGAGCGAAAGTGTCCATATAGTTCAGTTAGTTTTTATTTTGTCTTAATTTCTATGAAATAGTTCAAATGTTTTACATCTAGTTTTAGTTTTAAAGTTTCATTTTTGTTAACTATAGCAACAATTGTGCTGCAGATGCTTTCATGCACTCAGACCACTAGTGTTTAACATATCTGTGCTATGAGCACACCCACGACACATTTTACCGAACTTCCCAGTTATGATATATAAATATATACATTTGAAATATTGTGCAAACAAGAAGATTTGAAAACCGCATATTACAGGTCTGCACATAGGGGGAAAAAATCAGGCTAAAAATGTCTAGAGAAGAGCCTGCAACCCTTCTGCCCGTGGGCTAAATGTGAACTGTGAGGTCGACCGCTGCGAAATTCAGGCATCCTTCCTCAGCTTGTCTTATTGATTCATGTGGGCCTAAATGTCAGCACCAGCAGGGCAGAAGACCCCGATAACCCCCCCTCCGGAGAGTGCAGGTGACGAGGGGGGCTAAAGGCAGCTTACATAGTCTTGTCTCAAAATAGCATTCATGTCCATGACGCTGTAGACATGATTGATTAGGCAAAACGTGATTTTAAACGCATATAAAATAAAAGTGCACATGATCAGCAGCTACTATTATCCCTTCTATCCACATATTCCTATCAGCAGAACTGGAATAGGGGTCGAGACTGAAAGGTGGGGGGAATACATAAATATCATGTCATCTACAAACCATGCTTAGAATTATTGATCCGTGGACTATTGATTTGGCGTCTTTGTTCGTGCATTTGAGGGTAAGTTCGGCGCTTTGATCATTTGGTGCGTTACGCTGAATCTACATCAAACAGAGGACAGGAATCAATAGCTCCTCCCCATTACATGAATGATAATGAAATCAGCATGATCATTTGGATGCTGGTGATTGTTTATACTCCAGCTTTTACGTGATTTGGGGACATGCTGAATCTTCTTTTAGGATTTCTTACTTGTACGCGTACGTTACTTTGCCTCCCACGGTGCAAACACCAGGGCAAAGAGTTGGAAAGTAAAAACATGCCTGTAGTTGTGAATGTAAGTCTAAATGTGTGTGCCACTGTTAACTCTTTGAGTTGTTGTATATCTAACCAACCAAACCCAGTAACGCATGCAGTATGTGTACTGGGATGGACCTGGGTCTAATTCTGGAGGCGAGCTTAAGGAGAACAGGCATTCAAAGACTAATAAATAATCACCCGCAGATGAAAGGGCTCACATCACATTAACTTGCATGTGCTGTCTGCTTTGATAATGCTGAACTATGAGGTTAATTGCTAGGTTTAACTAAAGCAACACTTTCTGCTGACATTTGCCTGCATGTTCAAACCCCACCCAGTGTACTATCTGACTTGTGCCAGAGAGCCCACACAGATATGTCCTAATACGTAATTTGGGTGCAGGCAAATAAGATAGATATCACCAACTGTAACTTTCACAAGTGGTAGAGGTGGCTCCCATACTAGTAGCTCAGTTAGAGAATCAGACTCAATTGTACTTTGAGTCAGTGCCAACTTGTTACTCAAGCTGCAGCAATGGCTTATGGGAACACTAAAGACTGTATATAAAAGATGGACATAGCCACCGGGACTTTGCCATACCTCTTTTTGACGCTTCAGTGGTGTAGCTGTTGCCATGTGGTTCTCTGAAGCCAGAAGTTACCATATTTGGATCAGAAGTGTTAGCGCATGGTTGCTAACTTGCAACAAACCTGGATCTGTAAAATGGATCAGTAAAACATACAAGCATGGCGTGCATAGACTCACCAGCCACTTCATTAACAAGTGCTTGTTAATGCAAATATCTAATGAGTTAATCACATGGCAGCAACTCAGTGCATCTGAGCATGTAGACATGGTCAACATGACTTGTTGATTTAAGTGATTTTGAACGTGGCATGGCTGTTGAAGCCAGATGGGGTGGTCTGACTAACTCAGAAAACGCTGATCTGCTCGGATTTTCCTATGCAACCATCTCTAGGGTTTAAAGAGAATGGTCCCAAGAAGAGAAAAAAAGCAGACGGAGTACAGCAGCAAAAGACCACAGTGGGTGCCATTCCTCTGAGCTAAGAATAGGAAACTGTGCACGAAAATTCACACAGGGCACGAAAACTGAGTCTCGATTTCTGCCTCAACATTTGAGGTAGGGTCAAGAATGCTGTATACAACATGAAAGCATGGATCCACCGCCTCATATTTCAGGATTTTGTTAGTGGTGGTGTAATAATGGTATAATGGAGACTACTTAGCACCAACTGAGTATCATTTAAACCCACTGATGATGTCCATCCCTTTATGACCACAGTGTACCCATCTTCAGTTGGCTGCTACCAGCAGGTTACCGCATTGTGAGACAAAACTTAAATGATTTCAAACAGGTTTCTTGAACAGGACAATGATTCGCTTTACTCAAGTGGCTGCCACAGTCCCCTTATTGCAGTCCAATAGAGTATCTTTGGAATGTGGTGAACTGGGAGATTCCCATCATGAATGTGCAACTGTGTGATCCTCTCATCTCAGTATGGACCACAATCTCAGAGGAATGTTTCCAGCACCTTAATGAATCTGTGGCACGAAGAGTTAAGGTACTTCTGAAGGTAAAAGGGGCTCCACCAATGTACTAGCAAGGTGTACCTAATGAAGTGGCCAGTGAGAATCTATCAGCATTCAGCTGATAGATTGCTCTTAACTTTAACATGATTTTTTAAGAAAATGCAACATTTTCTTTGTGCCAGGCTGTAACTATGGTTTTTTCTGCTTTAAAACTGACCAATCTAGCATGGTTGTTTATTGAGACCAGCTTTTTTTTGTAGTTTTTACCCAAGGTTTCTGCTTGGGTAAAAGCAAATTTATTGCAGTTCTTCCACAGAGAGAAATGAATATATGTAGCAAATCTGATTGTAATCCACCCAGTACTTCTTAAGCAGATCACCCCTATGTGCACTTTGAAATACCACCAGCTCATTGTTTATATGTTGGCATATTTCAGAGAAAATGTTCATCTGCTGGTTATATAAAAAGGCAAAAAGGAATTACAAAAGTCTGAAGGATTCATCCTCCAGACCCGGTGGAGCTCTGTAGCAAATTTCAAGGCCATCTATCAATAAGCTTTATGGACAATGCAGTGAATCTCTTGGAAATAAAATAAAAAACTGTAGTGGAAATATTTCTTCCATTCTGGTGGCCTAAACACACTTTTCAGTGAACCAGCACTGCTCAGTAACAACTAGTTTAAAAAAGCAGCATCATTATACAGATAGAGTTCTCTTCGGGTATACCATGGAGACAAAGCTGCATATTCATCTTAATATCCCCTCCCCCTCTACACACACACACACACACACACACTACTTTTAACTACCTCTACCTCTGTGGTTCAAACGGAGCAACCATCCCACTCAGTACATTAGAGTAATAACACAGCAAGCCCACTGATACTGAGGGGGATGAGGACATCCAGTCAGCTAACAGTCACTACACAGTGCTTTAAAAAGAATCCAAGAAAGCATATCTGAAAATATATACACATGCATGCATGTGTATATGTAGTTTTAAAAATATGAAGCTGCTTAATGCATTCAGATCACATCATGCTTTTATTCTTGCTGGTCTGCAAAGTCGCTCTGTGGAACTGCACCAGTGACATCATTACACTGGGCGTGAAACTCTCTTCTCTATAACAATAAGTTTTTCTCAGTTGAAAAGTTCCTAAAAGTATAGCATCTCCCACCATTCAGGTCGAGCTTTAATGTTTAACCACGTGCTCTGAGGTTGTGTGGTTGTGGTGTGGGAGTGGAGGGGGGCAGTCATTCGCATTCAAATTCGCGTTAGGGAACCCTCACTTTTTCTTTTTGTCCCCTAACAACTTCTTAGTGGAAATGTTAAATCCCATTAAAACTGCAGCATAAAACTAACTGTCTTAACATCAAAACCAAGACACAAGAGTAATTTATTTTTATTTTTTTAAAAGAAGAAGATAAACTTTATTGTGACCACTGGTGTTTCCTCGAAATGACCTTAGCAAGCTATTGCTGCATAGGACTTTAAACGCGCCATGTAGTGCAGGATTACTAGAAAAAAAATGCTTGTTACGATTACCACAAACACACCATAAATCCGTAAAAGAACACGGTATAGGCTTATCTAGCAGGGCTACGTGCTCGGGGTTGTCTCTCGAGAATTTTTTAAAGTTGCCGCTGATGGTGGCGGTGTTGTGCGAGGAGGCGGAGGCAGTGAAAGAAAGGAGCTGCTCTCGGTAAGCACAGCAGTGCCGCTGGATCTGTCGACGACCTCAGGCTCCAGCCCCCCTCCAAAAGAAAGGAAAAAAAAGGAAAGCGACGTGACACCTAACGTTTTATTTTGTAATTTTATTTATTTCTCGATGTCTCGTCGCCTCAAACAAGATGTAACTTTTCTGACATCACCACAGCTACATTCATGCATTTGAAAGGAGCCGGGAGCGAGTGCGCAGAGACGAGAAGCCGAGCTGTCGGAGCGAATGGAACTTATTGTTGTGCATTTGTTTTGACTATGTTATCCCCAAGTGAGTTTGGCTTCAGTCCGTCTCTGTTCGTCGTCGACTCTTGAATATATATATTTATATATATACATCTGTATATATAGATATATATATTTCCGGGGGATTTAATCCGAATTCTTCAAACGGGGAAACACCGAAGGAGGATTCTGCAAAGCCAGCAAGCTTTTCCTTACAGAGCCGGGGATTTAAATCGTCCTTTGGAGCTCCGGGAGAGGCGATAGTCAAAGAAAGAAATTCATGTGGCCATTCTCTCTATAGCCAAACATTTTTGGGGGATTGCATAATGAGCAAGGAACGACCTAAGAGGAATATCATCCAAAAGAAATATGTAAGTGAACGCTGGTATTTATTATTATTATTATTGCCAGAAATGCTCACTGATATCGGCTCTATTCAAGTTTGCCTTTGCTCGCCTCGATGAAAACGCATAAACTTTCCATCACGGGCTGGTGAAGGTTACCATCATGCAGCCTGGGCTCCATTTGGGTCAAATATCCTCCAAAATGTAACGCCTTTAAGTTGCCTCGACGTGTTAACAATAACATGTCTTCTTCTTTCCTTTTTTAATTTAAAGAGACAGCAATGTTTATTCAACGTCTGCTGCAGCGTTTCTTCGACACCGACCATGTTTTAGGCTATTTGAACATCGGGTGCTTTAGTGGTGCTGGTTGTAGCAGTGAAGGGGGATTGCTTCGCTTATTTTGGCCGGTTTAAACCCGTGATTTTGTGCATAGCATGCTTCGGCTGTGCTACAAGGCCCCTAAAAGGTTTTAAATTAAAAGACTTGGCAAACAGTTTCCCAGAATACGCTTTTGTTCGCTAGCCGTTTCTTGCTACTCAGAGTCGTGAAGACGAGCCTGTCGGCCATGGCTCGGCTATTGCGACTTCATTTCGTCCCATGCTGAGCATTTCGGAATATATGGCTTACTATAACCCGTCCTCATGCTCGAGTCTATGGGTGGCTAAGTGTTACAGTCCTGGCGCAGGGTGTATATATATATATCTGTGTGTGTGTGTGTGTGTGTGTGTTTTTGGCGTGGGGCTGACAAACCGACATGTTTCGCGGACTGTTGTGGCTCTTTAATTTTCTCCGTGCAGCAGGAAAAAGGGGTCATGCGATTAGGCATTTTCATTCAATTTCCACCTCTCGAAACGCTGCGGGCACACTCCTGGGTTTGTTTGTTTGCTACACGCCTGCCCTCGGCTTTTACCGCCGTTGTACAAGTCAAGTCCAGCGCCGGTGTCAGCGATTTTGGCAGGTCTTCGTGTGACCTCTGAGAAGGAGCAGATATTGCAGCAGCTCGCTGAGGGTATAACTCCATTCTTTCTCTCTCTCTCTCTCTCTCTCTCTCTCTCTCTCTCTCTCTCTCTCTCTCTCCTTTGCTATACTACGGGAGGTGTTGGGAGGGGGGGGCGATAGCTAACTAGCCTTTAGGTCCTCCTCGGCTGCTTAATTCGGTTTAACGCGACACTACTTGGTGGACATGTTTGAGACAAGTGTTTCTAAGCGGTTCCATCTTTTTAAAGAGACTGTGTTCAGTCGCATTGCAGAGGTTCATGTATGAAGCGACCATTTTCTCCCTCTCTCTCTCTGTGTGTCCCTGCAAGTAACACTGGTGAATTTTGTAGAGGAGGAAGGGGCTGTGAAACCAGGAGCTAGTCCAGCTCGGCCCTGGCTTTAATTACAGTCTCGCTATAGCGGTCCATCTGCGTGACCTAAACAAAGACGTTAATCTCGCAGTGTGCTTGTACTTTAGCCACCATCATTTATTTATTTTTAAATTATGACTGCCCCCCCCCCCCCAAAAAAAAATAATAAAATATATATATATATATACTTTATTTTTTTTGCACTTCGTTGATGTATAGATTGTTGCTGTGCGCCCACCGGACACATTGTTGCCTTTATTTGCACGAGGCACGAGGCATCTCACGTGCGCTAATGCTCGACTGACTGAAGTCTGCAGAGCTAAACACACCCCCCTCCCTCCAAAACCCATCCTCACTTAAACGCCAAGTGGACTACACCTATAAAAGTGTGCACTTCTTCTATAATTTATTTTTATTTATTTATTTTTGGAGCAGGGTGCGTTCAAAATCATAGTCTCAAAAAGTGTTGCAAATGGCCAAACCGAGCAACAGGTCTGTGTGAACAATTGGGGGGTCTGCGTCCGTGCAGTTGCTCGTGAGCTTTTTGTTTGCCCCGCAACAAGTGCAGAGAATTATTAAGGACACTTTGGTTGCTTGGTTTTTGTTTATTATTTTTTTTAGGGTATCCCCTTGTGTCCTATGAATAAGTGTTGGAAAAGTAGGGCATTACGTCACTGACCCATCACTGATAAATTATTGTTGCTGGCATCAACATTGCTGGAAAGCAACATAAAGGAGAGTCATCTTTAGCAAAGACTCAATAAGTGCCGGTTATTCATTGCAGCTCAGGCTTTTTTTTTTTTGGAACTTCACTACTACGTGAATATTACAGAAATAAAGTGCTCTTTGTCCCCATGGTGAAAATATGATTATTATTATATCAATTATCTTCAGCCATGATGGTGATCTTTCTGACACAATCTTCCTCTGAGCGTGACCGGATAGTTTCAGTTACATTGATGTTAACTGACCATAAATTCTGCTGTGCGTGTGTGTGCGCGTGTGTGCACGTTTGTGCTGTAATAGTGGGATGAGTGTTGCAAAGATGACACGTTTTTGATCGGATCCGCTTATGTGTAAGCTTCTCCCTGAACTGAGGAAACAGGATGTGCTGTAGAAATTATGACTAACTGATATAAAAGTCCCCATCTAAAATTGAGGCATTGCATTGTGGCCAGCCAGTTTCAGGCTTTCTAAAACTGGAAGGGTTTTAAAAAAAATAAATTAATTAATAAATTTAGCCTTTTAATAACTCGTTGTAGTATTAGCTCTGGTGACAAAGCATCTGGACTTTGGGATGGGGGCTGCTTGACTGCAGGATGCACATCCCAGTGCTATGTGTGTTTTTGTGTGCATGTGTCTCACATCTGTCATGTGTTTTCTGCAGCTGCAGTCAATGCATAATGTTTGGCCCGAACCAAACTAGGCCCCCAAACGCATTTACAAAAACCTGGAGGAGTCCAGCTCGTCAAGGCCCAGCTCCCCCCCAATGCTTTGAGACAGGACTCTTGGCCCCTTAGTGAGCCACCCCTCCCCCGGTAATTAGCGTAAGACAATTATACATGCTTGGCTTAACCATTTCCCCCTGAAACATGAGCGCGGGTTGCCACCCTTGCCTTCTGCACCCGATGAACGCCCGCTGTCTGCGAATGACACTGAAAATTCAACGGTCACAAACGATTTCAAAATAGTGAAGTGAGCGAGTTCTTTTGGGGAAAAAAAGCAAAACGAAACAATGCAGGGCGATCATCATTTCCCACAGGGATTGCAAACGCCAGTGTTGAGAGAACAAATCCAGAGGACAAGCTCACCGGTCTCCTGCTTTCATGTCAGCGAAGAAAATCTATTTTTGTAGGTTTATTTTCTTATTTGTTGGCGCCTTCTTGAGCCAGGGGTCAGCTCTGTGTAATGGCTGAGGTATCACTAATGTGTGGCAGACTTGTCCTGTCTAACGAAACATGACGCACTGTGTTGGTGTGTGTGTGAGTGTTGTAAGCGAGAGTAGCTGCTCAGTGCAGTCAGGCCATTTTGTGCAGAGTCTGCTCTTCCTGTAGGCCCCAGCAGGGGCTAGGCCTCTGATTCAAAGTGTGTGTGTGTGTGTGTGTGTGTGTGGGACAAGCACAGCTGCTGCAGGGGCCTTTACAAATGTAAAGAGGCTGTCAGTGTTTGTTTCATCAGGCGCACAACTGATGAGGGCCAAGTTGAAAATCCATTGCACTGTGAGTGTGTGCGTCGAGCACGCACAAAAAGAGGAAACAAAAATAGAGAGCATGGCAAGAATAGGGGAGTGCAAAGGCACAGACTCTCCCTCCTCCTTCCTCTCTTTATCCCCCCCCCAGTCTTTCGGCCTCGCTCTCTCTCTCTCTCTCGTTCTTGAGCTGTCCAAATGAAATGTGGGCCTCATGTAGGACCATGAAGAGAGGGTCACAGGGTTGTTTTTTCACCGTGCCTGAGCCTCAGTGCGGTTCATTTAACCTTATGTTTCAATGCAAATTCTCCTTTCATGAGCTCTCTTCTCCTCACGTGTGCAACATGGCAGGGTTCACTTTCCAACCTCTCTGTCACTATGACTACGGGGGCAAAAGCAAAGTGTACCGTGGCAAGAGCGACATTTTACTGCCTGTTTATTTTACTGTTTACTACAGTTGAGTTCCACGCAACCGCTTCTGTGAAGGTGCTTCCCATATATTTTCCACGAACGTGAGGACGGGGGGGTAAGGTGAGGATTGAAATGGCAGCATTTTGGGTGGGATCGAATGAAAAGCAATGGAGGGGGGTTCTTTTAATCTGAAACTATCATTACTCTCCTTTATTGTATTGTTTTGTTTTTACATTCACCGATAGGGGGGCAAAATAAAACCTGGACCTGCTTTTATTGCATTGCCAGGTTGTAACAGCATGGCATAAAAGCAACTGCCAGCAAAATATAAAAGTCCTCATGGAGATTACTGGCAGTTTGCACACAGTGCAAAATGAAGGAAACAAAATCGCGATTTTATGTGCTGCTTGCACTGCGCAGAGAAATCAAAGCCTAAAAAAAACCCATACAAAACACAGCCATATGTATCAAGAGCTGAAGTTGGCAGGTATGTGAACATCACCAGGCGTTAGTTAATGTGTCCCCATGCAAACAGTTGTGTGTTGAAGCAGAAGAGAAGAAGCAGCCTTCCCACACTGCAGGCCCAGCCTCACATCCCTTTGGCCTCATCCTTCCTCTCACAGGGCCTGCTAACTTGACAAGCGCTGCCAGAAAGATCTCTGGGAGTGAAGTTGGCTAGCCCAGCCTCATTTTAATCCAATCTTCTTCGTTCCTTTAGATTTTTTTTTTTTTTTTTTTAATGTACGTATTTATTAGGTTTGCACTTTAAATGAGAAGGCAGTGTGGCTTTTATGCTTAAATGAAGTCTGCTTTGCCAGTGGAGAGTTTACGGCATCATTACAAGCGTTCTGTGAGTTGCCGGCTTCAATTTGGATCGGCGAAAGGTGTTCAGCGGCCTTCTAATGCCAAGGTAGCTCGGCTACTTCCTCTAACATAAACCCCTTCGTACCCATTACCTCCCTCTGCCTTCGCTCCCCTTCTTCCCTGCATCCCTTTCCTACTCCATTATGTCACAGGCGCGCAAAGCACAAACTCCTGTTATGCAACACGACCTTTTCTCTTATCAGCTGTTGGCACCGAGCACAATCTCCGGCTCTTTGCTGGCACTGATGCACGCACTCACAGACACGCACAGGCAAAGGTCTTTAGGTGTACACCTGCAGTCAGTAGGTGAGATAAACTGGTTTTAAAACCAACCTCGACGCGTTTCGTGGGTATCAGCGGCTCGAGCTATTTGCAAGAGCAGTGAAATAAAACTGGGTGTGACGCTCTTTGTTATACGTGTGTGTGTGTGTGTGTGTATTTTGGTCAGGAGTAGTGCGCATAAGCCTATGTAGGTGTGTCTTTTAGGAGGAAACAGTCCAGTAGTTGGACACACTCCAGTAGTGGAGAGCCCATACAGATAGAGGTGTGTGTGTGTGACGTACACCACTTGCGTTCCCTCTGTGTGCATCTACATTTGAGTGATTTATTTCCTCCTGCCCCTCTAGGTTTGGATGGAGATTTTGGGGAGGGGAGTGTGAGACAGCTGGTCAGCCCCCGTGTGTGTGTGTGTGTGTGTGTGTGTGTGTGTGTGTTTGCCACAGCTTATCCGTTCAGGATCCCCGTGAAGCTGAATCAACACTTTAGCTTTGTCTTTGGTTTGGCCTTGGCCATAAGAAGGCCAGCGAAGGACATTCATCCACAGTAGGATGTAAATTATTATCGGTCATGATATCATCCTCCGAGCTCTGTCAGGTGCCTTCTTTTCACATTACCTACGGTTGCTTTTGTTTCCAGCGCAGCCTTTTTAATCTATGCTCTCTGGAATCACCGAGCCGCTGTCGCTCGCACCGGCATTAGCTTTTAATGACCATCGTGCGCGCCTCTTGACCGATCTGCGCTCACCTTCTCCCCGCTTTTCATCTCGACCGCATCAGTTTAATAAACACTCCTCACATTTTCATCCCGTGGTCAATCCCATCTGATCCCCTGTTGTGACTCCCGTCGCCTTTTTAAACATCCAGTGAATTACGCCTCAGGGGAGGATGAAGCAACAAGAGCAGAGGCTCAGTCACTATCGATCCTCCGTTCCTCCCCTTAGCTTTCTGCCTGGAATATCACAGTTTCTCTCGTCGCCCGCACGGCCGCGCGCACGACTTCACGAAATATCTCGGCCGAGCCGGTTCAGATGAGGAAATCCCTGGGCTTCCTTTTTGAATGCAGACGTATCGTGTTTTCTGTAAAGATAGCTAGTTGCACAGTGTCATCAGATACCGCTCCGGGAATCCTGTTCACGCTTACCATGAAGTGTACATTCATAGCTGTTCTTGTTATGCGTTTACAGTCTCGCAAGCTTTCTGCTAAGCACAGTAATCTATGAATCACTCTTTTATGATAGATGGAGCAGCTTGTCTCTTTCTGCTAACAAGCCACTGGTCACTCTATTTAGACCCCTCTTTGGCACGGTGCTCACTTGGCTTACACATTGCTCTCTCATTAAATCTTTTTTCCCCTCACTCCAGTGTTTTTTTTGTTTTTTGTTTTTAATTTAATTTTTTTTTTTTAAGTTACATTTATTCCTTTTATCCCCATTGTAGCCATTTGTAGCTCTCAAACGTGCATGGGTCGGTGACCTTCCCTCAGTTAAAGAGCACTCAAATATAACCCTTTTATTTATTTATTTTAAATAACCAAGCATTTGGCCTCTCATGAGGGGGAGGCCTTAATTCAGGATGGCAGATCCCTCCCCTCCTAGTCATGTGGCGTAATGAGCCATTGGAGCAGAGTGGCTGGGTGGCCAGTGTTGCTGCTTAATCTCTATTTTTAAGCTCTTGCAGAATTTTTTTTTAACGGGGGTTTACTGGGGTGTGGGGGGGAATATGTAGAGACAGAACAGAGAGTCTAAATCTTGACTTGATCTTTAGAGCAAAATGTCTGCTCACAGAAGAGGTGTTAACTGCATCTGGCCCTCTTCTTGCAACAGTTCAAACAGTATGTAGAGGAGTGGAGCCGAACATGTTTCTGTGCTGAAACGCGGTCTTTGGGGAGGGGAGGGGTCCGTGTTGTGGCTCCTGCTCCTGAGCTGTCGGATGTGCCCGGTTCCCTTGTCAGCGCGGATGTGCGAGAACAGGAGGGATGAGGAAGGTAGCGGCAGGATAAACTTGATTTGCAGGTGAAATGCTCATTCTTCCTCAGTGCGTCCTTCCTGCACCCACATTCTCTTACAAAAAAACATCACATTATCCCTGCTCCCGGCTCCCATCATGTCTTATAATGGAATACAGAGTGGAATTTTTGAATCTGTTCCACTTCGATCTCTCACCCTCCTCCCTCTCAGCTCATTTGCTCGATTACTCAGCACAGCTTTGGAGATAGAGAGGCATCGGGGAGTTTTCTGTTAAGACACCGAGGACAAGGAGAATAAGGAAGGGGACACTTTCTCTTTTTTTTTTTGTTTTCTCCACGCCTAGCTGTGAAATTGCAGAGGAGCTGCAGAGGAGGAGCCCGTGCATTGTTGGAATCTGTTTCCTTGTCGTGTGTGTGTGTGTGTGTGTGTTGCGCGTGTTGCATATGAGAATAATTTGTTAGAAAGGCCAGACTTCTCAGCGACACGTTTAGGTTGTTGGTAGTTTCGGAGCTCTTCCTCTTACATCTTGCATTCCTCCATCTGCTTTGTTTTGATTTGCACTGCCAAAGAAAACTTCGCAGTCTTCTTACAGTTTGATACGACACATCTGTGTGAGCGCCCAGCCCGACACACACGCAGCGCTCAAACATACACGCACGAGGGCATGTAGCATGTAGTCCGAGCCTCCGGGGGTTGTGATGCCACAGTTGGTAAATCTTTCACATTTTTTTTTATTTTATTAAATAGTCACATGAATCTTTTTTTTTTTCTATTCCCACAAATGGAAAACATGTTTAAGAAGGGTATGAATAGATAAGTTGGTGAAGTAATATCGACTTTTCTTTCCTTTCTTTTGCCCATTTATTTTTTTTTTTTTTCCTTCTCTCTAAGGTGCTTTTTAAGGCTTTCCACAGAGGGAAGCAGAATGTGAGTCAAAGGCATTGTTCCCCCTGTTTTAACCTCTGCTCAATAGATGAGGGCTTTTACAATTCTCGTAGCTGCATGATTTCCTCCAGGCCGCGCAGCAGGGAGCTATAGTGCATGGTACACTGAGGAGAGGGCGCCAGACTCTGGGCTGAATGTCTGGCCGGCCTCCCCCTGGCCCTGGATCAAACGTTACAAGGCCCGGGGGAGGGAGGGAGGGAGAGAAGTGAGAGAAGTGGGCTCTGGAATGTGCAACCTGTGATCGTCAGAGAGAAGAAATCCAGGAGGATAACAATAATCAAATTAGGCACCATTTCAAGTAGAATATCCATGGTGATCTTGGTTAAAGGCAAGGCCTGCTCCTTCAGACTGAAGCTCTTTGCTGATGTAAACCTCTGTTTGTTGTGTGTGTGTGTGTGTGTGTGTGTGTGTGTGTGTGTGTGTGAGTGTGTCTATTTAAAAGATGTAATTGTTTGAGGATGTGGAAAGGAAATGAGGTAACTGAGCCAGATTGTCACAGATGCAGAATGACGACTTTCACACACTGTAATGAGTAATGTAGAAACAAATTCTGGATAAACATTAATGACAAGCCAAAGAGCAGGAGGTTAACCCCCCCCTCCCCCTTGGCTATGCGTGTGATGTGTAGCTTTACGTGCACGAAAGGTGGGGACTTGAACCTCCCACCCCCGGCTTATAGAAAGTGACACGCAGACACTATTTCTGAGCAAACGACTTCTTGTTTTTTGTTTTTTTTTTCTCTTTAGGTTGTTGTTAAAGCATCAGGATCGCGGCTGCATTCTGGGGAAGTTACTCGATTTGTCTTGCAGTGATATGAGTAATCAATTTTTTTGTGAAACTGAGAACATGTAGTTGAGAAGGGAAAACTTTTTTAAAATTTTTGTTTCAACACAAGTCAGTAGAATAGTTTTAAAAATAGAAATTTTAAAATTGAGACTAAAGACTGCTGCAGATGAAATTGTGAGACTATGGAGGAAAACAGAGAAAGTAGCGCAGCAGTAACCAACTCTTTCTTTAGAATAGAAAATGTACTTTTCGCTGTTCTGTTGTTTACTCATCCTTTTTCTTGTATTACACAGATCTTATGATTATATTCCGTAAGCTGCGATAGTCATAGGAAACGGTTAGGCTTTCGCAATTTCTGACAATGCCTTATTTCTTGACCGTAAGCCCTTTCTTTGCTTTAAACATTATTGACAGACACTTTCACTTTGAGCAAGCACCCCGTCATTCAGTCACAGAAATCAAGAGTGGAATTTCATGTTAGTCATAGCGCTCGGTCACTTATGACGATTGTTATTTCGTTTGCTTTAAAAAATTCCTGTCTGGAGACCCGAGTGGTGGAGAACTGCTGCCTTATTACATAATTTCACCGTTAATCGATAGAGTAGATCTACTCTCTGCAGAATAGTTTCATTTTCCAGGAGATGGTTTCATTCTTCTTCTTCTTTTTCCTTGCTTTTCTCACTTCTTGAGATTTGTATGTGTGCAGTGTTGTAGCTGTATTTAAATTTGCAGCTGTCACTCCTGTCTTTATGTGTCAAAGTTGAGTCAGATTTCATGCATGGGCACCAAAACCCAACTGTATGCCACCAAAAATAATATTGTGAGTTGTGTGTGAAATTTAAGATTAGCCCATGTTTGCTATTAGTTTGATCACCTCTAACCGGTATTTTTGATTGATTTATATTTTTGATGTTTTGGTTGATTGGAGCCCATTCATGCCATTTATAAAGCCAGAGTTTGAGCCTGTATGTTAGAGAGAAATTGTTGACTTTTGTCTTTAAGATGAGCTAATAATAATCGTATAGGCTGGAAAAATTCGCTCACAAACAAAATGGAAATCTTGGAGGAAAAAAGATGCAACCGGCACCATTAAGCATCGCCCACAAGTGATGACACGTCTGATGGTGATCTACATTTTGAGGTTCAATGCGCTGCGCGATCAACAGCTGATAACAGATTTTACAGCACTGCTGTAATGTACGTGAGAAGCTAGCTCTTGATCTGGATCCGTTTGGGTTTTTCTTTTTTTAAATACTGAGAAATTCAGTGATGGATTTATTTGAAAGGCTGACTCAGACAAGTGCAGCCAGTAACGCAGTTATCTAATTTATACACGAGTACCACCCTGCCGGGTGACTCGGGATCAAACCAGCAGCTGGTTGGAGAGCAAAATATCAAAAACATCGATAATAAGTGTCTCTCTTTTTAATTTCTTTTACTGGTTTACCTTTACGCTCCCTCCTCTCTGCTCAGCATTAGATTAATTTTTCACTTCCTATTCTGACTGCAGTTTGAGATCAACTGCTCGATGGAGTGTGATGTAAGCATGTGAGCGCGTCGCTCTCCTGTAGGGCGCTAGCTCAGCTGACGCCATCTAATAGCCCCTCATGCATCACCTTCGCTCTTCGTTCCCATTGTACCGATGCCATTATTCACCTCTTTCTGAAACCCCTTCTCCCTCCACACGGTTTGTCCCCTACGCCGTCTGTTCTTTCACGTTAACACACATCTTTCTAACCTCCTCTCAGCATTTATACTGCAGTGTCCCTCACCTCCCCACCCCTCGCTACCACATCCCTTTCTCTGGGCCCCTTAGGCCCCCGAATTTGCCTTTGTGTTCGACAGTGTAGCTAGTTGAGCAAGAGTGTGTGTGTGTGTGTGTGTGTGTGTGTGTGTGTGTGTGTGTGTGTGAGATGAGTTGCAAGGGTTTTGTCCCAAACTGAGTTGAAAATCATTCCTTAATTGCCTCTTGTTGTTTTCTTTCCCCCCTGTACTCCTGAAGCCTACGCCGCAGGTCCGAAAGCAGAGGGACTCCCTCGCCTAAGCCCTGATTTTGTTTCGTAACGTTCTCTGGCTACGCTGTAATCTGCAGTCATACAACTGCAGCAACAACAACAGACACACACAGCGGCTTTAAAAGGGCTTAAGATGTTGGACACCGCAGAATACAAAGAAAATGGGCTTTGATTTCGCACTTTGAGGTGTAGGTGAGATGTAAATGAGCTGTTGTTTTCAGTGTGAGAGCTGTTAGTTTAGCCGTCAGTATCTTTGTTTTCTGAGTTTTGACATTCTTGATTTTATTTATTTATTTTTTTGGGTAAAAAGTTTTGAGGCAACGTCACTTTTGTTTTTGTACTTTAACGGTCACGTGCTTTGTATGTTATTCCCTGCGGGAGTAATAGATTTGGAAATGCACATTAGGAATTAAGGAGATGTGCATTATGACCCACAGCTGTCCCGTCTCCAAACTCTGAAGGCCTACTTTATTTTATTTATTTGTTATAATCAGTTATGGCAAAGTGATTTCTCTTTTCTGTGTGAAAGCACTGCCCGGTTCTAGAGTCTGACCTTTTTAACCCTGTGATTGTGAAGGTGTAAGGGTAGGTTAGTTTGTGTGCGTGTTTTCCCTAAAGGCTAAAAGTGTCTTGAAAGATTGTTTGCTTTAGCTGAAGACCATCTTCTTTCTGTCTGAACGTTTTTCAAACTTTAAATGGGAGCGTGATGTGGCCCCTGATTAATGCGCCCGGCCCATTTCACTTGTTTGGAGGTGCTTTTTGAGAAATCTGGGCCCTGCAGATCAGCTTGATGTGCAGCAGCGTGCATGAGTTTAATGTAGATAAAGCAGAAGACCTACATTTACTGTGGCGACAGGCTTGAACCTGTGACACTGGTGTGAAGGAGCATTTGTGTTGGTGGTTAGGCCCTGCTTTTCCTGTTAACCTTCAGAGAAGCGCTATGGTGGCTTCCATTAACGATCAGCTGGCAGTCTTATCTCCCTGCTAATCTGCGTCAACCCTTTCCGCTCTGAAAGGGTTGACGCAGATTTACTTTCTAAATGTATTTATTAGCCCCCCCCCCCAAAAAAAAAAAAAATCTTAAAATGGGGCAAGGGTGCTGAATGATGACAGGAAATGTTGACATTTGGGGTTTGAACTTTTTGGTGTGTGGAAAGGCCCAAATCGAGTTTGACTGACATGTCGGGCTCTTTACAGGATGAGTCTGTCGTAGTTGTTTGGACACAGGATTTTCTTTCCTCCCCATACCTCAACGAACTTAAAATGAGAGGACATGAAGCGCTGTCGTGGCTTCAGTCTGCACCACAATTACAGACGAACAGCCAAAACGTGCTCGCAGCCCCTGATGATCTCCCTAAAACCATGCCTCCCGCTCTCCCTCCCCCCCCGTCCTCCCGTCTGTCTGCCTCGCTCCCACTCCCCTTTAATTTTTACTCCGCCGCAATATCCTACCTAGACCGTGATTGTTGTTTTCTGAGAGCTGGAGCGGTGTTGTTGTAACATAATCATTTAGTCTCCCTCCCGTGGTTCTGGCAAGCTGCACGCTGAAATCCATCCACTGCTCATTTTTATGGGGAGCAAATTTGTTGTAGCTACTGTGACTGCTGCTGGCTCTCCTTCGCACTGTATTTACCGCAGTAGATGGATATCTCCCCCCGCAAAACATTTGAGAGATGACACATGTTGTATATACACATTTAATATACCCCAGAGGTCATGCCTGTGAATTTGATTAGTGCGGCTGAAATATGATGGTTGTGATATCGAGTGACTTGGCCTATATTGAATTTTTAATCTCCCGTGTCGACTCCGGCTTACGTGACGTACTCTTCGTTCTGATCAGTGGCGTTGGAGCCGGAGCGTTTGCTGGGTGTCCCGTAGCGCCGAATCAGCGTAGTGAAACATGACACCTTGGGAATTTTTCTTTTAAGTTTAACTCGAAATTGTTTGTATTTATGGGAAAACGCACAAAAGTTGAGGTGTTACAAGGATTCATCCTCAGAATGACAGTTTATAGCAGAGCCCCTTTGAAATACCGTGTGGCATCATGGGAAAACTCCTGTATTCTTAGCACTTCTGTAAAGCAAGAAACTAATCTTACCTGCTCACTCTCCTCCTATACAAATTATTAAATTAAAACACATCACTCATTTAGTTACTCGAGTTATTATCGCATCTGCGGCGCAGACCAAATCCCCCTGAATACTCCCTTTTTGTGTGTGTCACAGATGGGGGCACCTAAAGGGGGAAACCCTGATCGATTCGTGGGGCCCAGAGCTGCACAGGGGGGCCCTGTAACATGACAGGGATTAGATATTTATTGTTTCAAGTGCAGAGCGAGTTGTTGACGTGAGGCCCCCCTCTGAGTTCCTAGCTGCGCTTGTGGTTGCAAAATCGCGAGAGGTTCAAACAGCGAGAGGTTATCGTCTCTCTCCTCTCGACGGTGGAATAAATCCCATAAACAATCCATCTACAGTGCGGTTTAAAAACCCGAAACGACCGTGAGTCTGGAGGATTAAACGACTCCAGCCCTCGCGGACGTGTCCACTGCTTTGACAGCGAGCTTGCATGCGATTTCCATAAATGAAGGCGTTGATGTATGAATAACTTGTCAGATGGATTGATTTGCGAAGGCGTCTGTCACTCACAGACGCAGTTTATTGTGATTCAGGTCCAACCTGACCCATCAGAAGTTAACAGACATTGAACGACTTGCCGATTCTAAATTGCTGTAGTTCACCTTTTTTTTTTTTTTTTGGAAACTGTTATTTTGTTTGCCTCTTCTCATGAGAGAGTACAAAGTAAAGTTAGGCTGACACCAGACTTTGCTTTCCTTATGGGACGAATGTTCTGCATGACAAGGAGGTGAATGCGTATCCATTTGGAGTCTGCAGTCTCCTTTCTTCTGCTTTCTCTTTGTCCCCTTTTCTGTTCTTTCGCCCTCTCCTTTAGTATCTCTCAGGCTGGTAGGTGTTTTCAATGCAGCTATTGTCACTTCTCAAAGAGCGGGGGGGGGCCTCGTGAGACCCCCGTCCCCCTCCCAACAATGGGCACATGCTTCCCCCTCTGTGGGATTCCCGTGTCTTGGTGTGTGTGTGTGTGTGTGTGTGTGTGTGTGTGTTGTTTGGTGTGTGAGATGGTTGGAGGTGTGTGATGAGGCCTTTGTGGGACTGGGAAGCACCTCTCATCCCTCTGTCGTGTTCACCTGTTTTAGCTGCAGGTGTTATGGCAAACTGAAGATCAACCATGACCGTGGATAACCGCAACGCCGTTAAATAAAAATACACACAGCTGTGGGGTAATTTTACACTTGTGTGATTTTTAGACAGATTTCATGTATATCGAATTTTATCTGGAAACTACCTGAAATTACTTTTTTTTTTTTTAAAGCTTTTTATTAAGAATCTCTTTTAGCACGAGCGGCCTGCCTTTTTTCAGCTGTAGCGCAAACCTTCTAACCTTTTATCATTTTGCTCTTTTTCATAAATATGAATAGCAGAACTGCTTTTGTTAAGGCATGCAAGAGACCTTTACTCTGTATTCACAGGCTGTAATCCATGAATCGACTATTAGGCTGATTGACTGAGTTGTGGTCAAACTATCTGCAGAAAACCCTTTATGCTATGAGAATTAGTTACATTTTCAGGTGTAATAACATGTAACCAACAAAAGGATCCCAACAGAAGCCAGGAGGAGTTTTATTAGTGCTTGAAGTGGTGCGTGTGCTCTCATATGCCGTGTAAAAAGATGGATCTAACGGCACTTCTGATGTTTTCTCTGTCAGTTCTGGATGAATATTCGGTGCAGAAAACGCATCAAGGCCATTTAATTTTTTGGGGGGGGGGGTTGAAAATTCTCTGAATGGAGATGCCTTGTGGGACATCCAAAGCTGCAGTGATGAAGAGGGGAAAAAATCTGTCCCTGTCGTTTGAGGATCAAGGCACAGGATTAGAAAATGTGATCTCTAAATACAAAACCTGAAAGCTGTAACAGTGGAGGCCTTAAAACTTAAAAGGTGCCTTTTGCGGCGGTGATGAGAAATCTTTCTCTCTCTCTTTTAAAAAAAACAAAACAAAACCTTTCTATTCTCCTCACGTACACAAACAGACAAGATGGCTGCTTGAGGCTGGAGCTGGCTGTTACACCTCCAGCCGACATAGGGGGCACCTTTTTTCTTTTTTTTTTTTCTTTTTACCATCTCTTAACCACAAGAAAAAGAAGTAGGGGGATTGAAACATTGGGTTAGGAGCTGCTTCTATTCCTGAGCATTCACACGAACAGCAGATTTTTATTTATTTATTTATTTTTTTGGTCCTGCTGTCTTTCTGCGGAGTTTATGTTGAGCCTGGCCAGTGTTTCCCTCTGTGCGACGGTAAAGAAGTAGGTCAGAGAAGAGATCCCATTCGGCTTGAGCTTAGCTGTTAGTGCTAGTGCATGTGCAACTGCATACATGTGTGGGCACACGGTGTGTAATTTGTTTCCTTCCGCCAGGAACCAGCCTGACCTCCTCCGGCTTCTGTGCGTGTGTGTGTGTGTGTGTGTGGGGCAGCGAAGCCACGGCAGAGCTCTGCTCAGCATCGCTACAAGCAACAGAGTCAGCAGTCATATGCAGACTGATAGCTGAGGCAGTGATGAGAGGAGGCGGAGACTGGACAGGGAAAGCTCTTTTTTTTTTGCTCTTTCAAAGATGGGGTGTTTGTTTGAGGAATGCCGAGAGAGGGGAAAAACGGGCACTGGCACGAAAGGCAGGCAAAGAAATGTAGAGGAAGAGGTAAAACTGGAAGGGTAAATTATGTCTCTCATACTCGCTCATTTCACAGCGCACTGCTGTTGTTAGGGGATGGCTGAGCTGCTCCACCCCTTCCCCCCCACAAGAGCCAATCCACTATCATATTCCTCCCCATCCTGCCATCTGATTGGTGGGCTCTCTGAGCCAGAGGAATAAAATGGGATTGATGGGGTAATCTGGGGCCGGGGCTCAGGGCAGCAGTAAGGTAAGCCTAACCTGGGAATCAGGACAATTGTACAGGACAAGAATGTGGCTGTGGTCGCACAACTGAGAGGAAACACATGAACGGCTCAGATTTAAGAGTTTAAGTCTTTATTTTTAAAGAACACACGCCACTCATCCTTTTAGCTCTAGTGTTTAAAGCATATGTGCAAGTAATGCTTAATTCTGAATGTTCATGAAAATGGCAGCATCTGTCATCAGTTTCCAAACGTGAATCTCAAATCCTAATGTGCCCCTGGAGTTGTGAAGGTGGGTGGTTGACTGCTACCTCATACAAATTTCGCTTTAAAGTATCAAAAGATAGACTAGGTAGCGTAAATAACTTTTAAAAAAAATATATAAATATATATTTTGTATTGCACAACATGGCACTGCTGAGCTACAGAGGGCTAAACAACTGACTGATGTGAGGGCCTTGGCAGAGGAAAAGCCATGGCTGCACCTTCTCCCCTCTGGGTATTGTCATGGCTCTGAATGGCTAATGGGAAGTGAAACCAGAGCTGGAGATTGCTCTGTAATGGCTTCTGAGCTATGTCCTTGGGTATGTTGTACACTGTACAAGAGCTGAGTTTTCTTAAGCTTTGTTTGCATCAGGAGAAATGCTAAAAAAAAATGCATTTGTTACACATCTTTCTACTTCCATAGGCTGGGAGGCGATTTTTGAGGTAGCTTCTTCCTTTTATTCTAGCGATTTGTGAGCGCACGCAGTAAAAGTATGCGCTAATGACATTCAAAGCGCACAGATCTCTCTTGTGTGTTCTTCTTTGCTTCAGTCTCCCTAAGACACCCAAGTTGTCCAGGTGAATGTAGATGAGGGGAGAGATCAGGGCGTGCTCTAATCAATGACCTGCCAAATACAATAAAAACCACTGCTTGCCTCTGGCTAGTCAATAAGTCATTGATGCAGGTGTTTGGGTGAGAGACTTCAGGTCCGGAAAACTTGTGTTGTATTTTTCCTAACTTTTCATGAATGAAAGTCACACTGATGATTATAACGTTTAAACAATTTACCAAAAAATAAATAAAAGCTGGTCATTTTGTAGTATTTGGAAGAAAGATGACAAACTCAGATTCCGCTAATTGTGACTCTTCTTCTAACTCTAAGGTTTTCCATTGCTGTCACCTCTGTTCATACACCATTCTCATCATATCTGCGATATGCTGTTTACCCCCCGAAAGAGTGTCAAAGGCACGTCCACATTGAGCAAAAATCCCCGTCTTTTGGGTTACTGGGAACTGATCAGAGAAGCTGTGTATCAGCCTTTTTTGTTTTCTTTCTGAAATGACAGTCACCACAAACCACACACTTTCACACCTTGAGGAGGAGAAAGTTTGTGTGTGGCGTGCCTAAGCCGTCCCATAAGGCCCACTCCCTTCTCCCTATATATACATATATTTATCTATATTTTAAAGCTAAAACCTGGTGGAATTAAAGAGTGTGACTCAACGGTCCAGCACCTCTGAATGAGCCCAGACGATGAACAGGCCTCAAGTTAATTATTCAAACCAGCAGGAGAGTTGCCTGGCATGCAAGCATGCACAGGGTTTCCCCAGGGATAGAGCAGGGGCCTCCTTCTCGGTCCTCCTGTTGCAGCTTCGACACGCAAACTGCTTTGAAAGAGTGAAAAATGGTTGTCTTTTAACTTGCGTCAGGTGTTGTGAATCTCACGAAGAGTACAAGTTTTTCTTTTTCTTTATTTAAATGTGAATTTGTGAATCTGTGTGCGCCGCCATTAAATGTTTACGGAGCTACTTGTATCTCTGGTTTCAGTCTTGCATGCATGCATGAAACATTACTTTCAGATAATATTTTATTCTTAGTCATCCGTATACTTTCCCCTGCACCGCCACCATTGCCTCCTCCTCCTCTTCCTCCTCAGCTGTATTGACAGGAAGACTACCTGATTTCAAATGAGTTTCATTATTACACAACTGGCAAGAAAAGCCTCCATCACCAATAAACATCAAGAGCTCAGAGAAGGGGAAAATCTGATTATGTCACCACTGGTTTTCCAAAAAATAGTCACATCCACAATCTATTACGTTTGGGCCACTCACTTCTCCAACACTGCACTTGATTGCCAGGAAATAAGATCCCACGTAGCTTTCTTTTTTCTTTCTCCCCCCTCAAATGATGCCGAGTCCTTATGCAGGTGAATTTACCACAGAGAGCTGTACGCAGACACACTGCTAGTAACACAAGCTGACATTTGCCCCTTCTGTCTTTGATCCCACTTATCCGTGGATTACAAAAGAAAAACGGCACCATGCTGTGTGTCTATACGCCGAGCCACATCATTACATCTTTTAGATGGTAATTTCTGAGAGCTCGTGTTTGTGTATGCAAGGCAGAGTGAGCGACGGTGTGTGTGTGTGTGTGTAGGTGTGCACAAGCTGATGGGGGGGGGTGGTGTTTGTATGAAACGACGGGACGCGATGGCTCTCGGCGAACAGGTCTTCCATCGGCTGCTCGCTTTACCTGGCGGGGTGGGGAGTGGCAGGTGCTACCTCTTCGGTGAGTGGAGGCGTGGAAAACGAGTACGGTGCAGTTATTACAAACGTAAGCGCCTTGACACGTACTCCTCCATTGTGATGAGCAAAGCCGAGATGATGCAAAGCCACGCACTCTCACATACTCCTCCATTGTGATGAGCTGTGCAGATAGGATGCAGAAAGCCCAGAGTCAAGCGAGTGTGTTTGTGTGAATGCATTCATGTGGTAAAGTGCATGTTTACAGTTGGATCACACCACCCAAATGCTACAGCTAAAAAAGTGTGAGATCTGAGTTTGTTGGTGGTTCTACAAAAGCTTTATTTTCTGGGGCATTTTGGCCCCAAGTACCTACGGAAATTGTACGCGGCAGATTTTGAGCTTAAAGTGGCAAACTTGGGTATTCTAGTTATCATAAAGGTGCTTTTCTTTTGTTTTTTTTCTTTAAAAGAGAGAGTAACAGTGGCATGCACAGAGGAAATGGAAAAGCTCAGAGCTGGAAAATAACCCTTAAAACCATGAACAATGGAGAAATGGCTTGAAACATCTTGACAAGGGAAAAGAAAATCTGAAAGAGTGGAAAATCCTGTCATTTTCTCCTTTATTAGTAGTCTTGTTTCTAAACTCTCACACTAATTGCCCGTACAGCCTACAGAATAGTTCACCTTGTGTTAGCATGTACAGCGGAGTCGTTCAGACGCTGCTATCTGTTAGCCTAGCACCACGTGTGGGTGGCTGGCTGGATCACAAAGGCTTCAGTGTGCCGGCCTCTCTTCCTACTGAGGCTTCGCACAGAGCAGTTTTGAATCTTTCTGACAGGATGCCATCCTCCCCCGCGCTCTGAAGCTTTAGTGGGAATGGGAACCCGGATACTGGTGATTGCAAACTTGGGGGGAACCTTAAAAAATTTTTTTTTAAAAATTCCCGCATCACGCATTAGTTGGTTTTATGGCTAGAAAAGATGACCTCCTGAGGTTTGTATCGGTCTGCACAAGCGCAAAGGGATTGAAAGTGTGGGAAAAAAATCTTGGGAAATTGAGGGGAGGCGGGTTTTGGGGGGGTTTACCCAAAGGCCTTCCTTTTCTTTTCTTTTTTTTCTTTTTCATGTGCATGTGGTTTGCGTGGCTATCAGTCACCACAAACTCACCACTTACGCTAGAAATGGAGGAGGGGAGGAAAGTTTTAAAAACCTTTGATTTCAGCGACGATTGTTTATTGGAGTAATGGTCCAGCTGTGACTGACATAGCTTGTCCAAAAAAATAAAGAGAGAGGGAGAGGACACAGGTATGGTGTGATAGAGGCGAGGCGAAGTTGTAGGCAAAAAGGAAGAGGAGAAAAGATGGGGAGCAGGTGTGGAGGGAGAGCGAATGGAAGACAAGTGGGGGAAGAACAGGGATCAATGGCTGTTCCCTAAATAACGGATGTTTGGGGCAGCAGCACTTTGGCCTGTCTTCCGCTGCGAGCAGACACTGCACAGAAGCATTTATCTGTGCAGGTTCACACATGCATTTATACACACACACACACACACACACACACACACACACACACACACACACACACACTCCCCTGTGGCCTTTCCTGTGCTAATTCTGCTTCTTTTCCCAGTTATTTTGGTTAGAGACTCTGTTAGCTCCAGACTCCCAGACTACCCCATGGCCAATAAATTGCCAGTGCCTCCTGGGAATTGTGGTTTTTAAAGGGTCATAGTCACAATGTCCCACCCACCCCCAACCCAATTACCTCCCATCTCCAAGGGTGTGTAGAGTTCACCCCGAGCCTAACAACATTACACTAAGCTCGATGTTACAATGCAGATGCCAGTTTGGCAAGGAGCACATTCATTCATTTGTTTCTCATATTTTAAATGTTTTTCGTCGGGGTTTCTTCTCTCTGTTGTCAGGTTCCTCTGGTAAGACCGAAATGCTTAACCTCAGGAATCTAAGGAATGTCCTCGCAGACCTCAGCATCTGCGCATAAACACACTTAATGCCACGTCATTCTCACTACATCGCATTTTTCTTGTATTGCTTCAGGTTTCCTTCCGTTCCCTTTTTGTCAGTGTGAGATGAACGGGGCTCGATAGATTAATACTGATTATTTATGCACGGGCCAGCGCGAAGGCGCTTCTCCATGCTGACCTGTGAGGACCTCGCTTTCAGTGACCTTTTGCTTTGGGCCACAAACGGACAAAATGAGCTTGTACACAGAGTGCACAAGTGTTTTAAGCTTTTTATAGCAGGATAAACGCTTTGCAAATCATTTTGAACTTGTTCTTCCTGCTCAGTTGAGATGAGAACACACACACACACACACTCTCTCACACAGTGAAATGCACAGGAGCACACATTTGATTGTCTTTCTGCGCTCTTGGCTCTGAAGTCGTGGCTTGATGGAAAGTGTAGTTTGAGTGGTAGATCTCTTTAAGTTGTCGCCGTTGTCTGAAGCCCTAAACCTGTTCTACTTCGGCGAAACGTGCTCCTCAGGTCTCAGCCTCTGGCACTTTTCCAGCTTCCGTGCGTGGGTGTGTTTTTGATGGACGGAAAGGAGAGAGGGGAAAAACGGTTTTGATTACAACCAGGAACGAGAAACCAGCGTTTCCTCCTCTGGAAAGGAAGATGACAATCAAGAGGAAAAGGGGTCATTGCCAGGTTAAATCAAGGAATTTATGCCTCCTTTTTTTTTTTCTTTTCTTAATGTTAGCGGGGAGATAAATTTTGACATGACACATACTCTGATTTTTTTTTTTTAAAAATAAAAAAATTCTGGGTCTCTGGATGCTCTCGTAGTTTATTAGGACATCTGCTGCTGTTCACGCCAGCTTTAAAAATCTGGCAGCAGCACACATGACCAGTGGAACTTTTTTGTTGTCTTTTTTTCTCACAGAAACCTGTCAGCTCAGTTTTTCAAAGCTTGACGACAGCATGCCCACACGGTCGACATAAAAAAAAAAAAAATTACAAACTTTTTTCCCCCTCCCTCGGCTCACTCGTTCCTAACCCCGTTCTGCTGGATGTTTCCTCAGGAGAAATCTTTCTGGTTTTCATTAAATAATGAAGCCGACATGAAAAGAACGATTCAGGGGATTCTGACTCAGACCTGGATTTGCCTCCAACGACCAACTCTCCCTCTGCTTTTCTTTCCCCCCTCCCCCCC
>NW_024582386.1:1797592-1811466 GCF_018398535.1 Haplochromis burtoni
CCCCCCCCGGCTTTGCATCATCCCCCTCCTTTCATAATCATAGTGTTTCATTGCACCGTAACCAGGGGGACCGATTTGAGTCAGCTCAATGATCAGGAAGGCTTTGTTGTGGTTGCTGCAGTAGCATCATTTTTCTGAGACAAACACAAGTCACGCTTTGGAGGTATTTCCTAAACTCGGGGCACGGGTTGATGACGAAGTGGGAACTCCTGTGTTGTCACTTCCTCCTCCCCCTCCCCCCACGTCAGATTCTGTTGGAGATAAACACGAAACCCTGGCATCGGTTTAAAACGTGTTTTCTGTTTTCGTTATTATTAGCGCCGTGGTTTGACATTGTGGTTTGACCATCCTCTTGAGTATGCGATTTCCCCGCTAAAGAAAGACAGCAATTGTGGCAAGAGGAAAAAGTCGATCATCTGGGTGGGGCAAATGAAACGGGCCGAAATTGCACCGAACAGACGAAATGAAACGCAGCGCAGGATTTATTTTTTATTTTTGGGGATATTAAACAGATTGTTGCAGCTCGGTCTGTGGTGAATATCAAAATCTCATTTGTGGTTCAGGCTGCTTCTGTCTCTTGTAGCTTGTCTGAGTCACAGCAACCCTCTTTCTTTTTCCTTTTTTTTTTTTGGGTTGTTGTCAGACTTTAAAGACGGAGACACCACCACCTATTATTCACTCATGGAAAGATTTCAGATGTTTAACTTGACAAATCTGGGTTTTGTTTTGGTTTTTTTCCTTCCTTATGCAGTGATGCAAGACGCCGGGGGGAAAAAAAGAGGGGATTTGGAAGCAAACTTGGACCGCATGCTGTGGTCTAAACCGACATATTAAACTAAGCATTTGTAGACCTTTAACCAGACTGCTCATTCGTCTATTGACATGAACCTGACCTCAATCCCTGGCTGGTGTTTCTCTCAACCTTATCAAAGCACGGGCTCTTTTTACTCACCAGTGACATTGTATATACATTGCGTAGGGCTCTCCCATTGAGTTTCTGTGTTTCATTAACAGTCCATTTGGCTGGAATCATTTAGAGACCCTATAAAGTGGCTTGTAAGTCAAGAGCTAGGGGGAGTTTTAATGTGGTCGGGACGCCATATCCCTCACCTGACCGTGCTCCTCTGGTTATTTAGGTTTTCCTTTGATCCTGCCGAGTAAACCCTTCCCCACCCCTCGCACGTGGTCGATGATTAAGCAGACGGCTCCAGAGTTTAGACAGTTGTCTGTGGGTGTATATGTGTGCAAGATCCTAACCCTAACTTGTGCCAGCTTGCATTTGAACGAGGAGTTTCAGGTATCTAATGGTAGATTTTGGTAAATCCATTTGATGGAGTGCAGATAAATGTGCGTGCCCTTCTCAATAGGTTATTGCGACCCTCATCCAGCCACGAAAGAAAAGCTCGAGATCGTGATTCCATAGTGGCAAGTAAATGGAGATGGATGGCCGGGGCCGGAGCCAGAGTGTCTTGTCCGGTTTTTTTTAGTGAGGGGACACCGAGGGCAGCGGTGGAATGCAGTTTACGCTACAATGCAGAAACGCTGATGCTCTTATATGGATTTACAGCACGCAGCAGAGCTTTGAGTGAAGTGAGGGAGGATTACGCCGAAGCTTTTTGTGAGCCACGGAATGCAGAAGCGCTCAGGGTTGCAGGGGAGTGTGGGATCTCGCTGTTGAAAGATGGTAAACCGGGTCGTCATTGGAAATAATTTGGTATATAGGAAGAGGCATGTGGAGGGGGGAGGCAGCGAAACAGATACCTTTGGCTTGTATTGAATAGTACCCCCATGCAGCTGCTCCCCAATTTCCAGCTGTAACTCGGTCTGTACCGCATGACACGAAGCTTTTTCTAGGGTTGCCAAAATGTCTCGTTGAGGCTGAAAAAGTCTTTCTTCATGCGTTTGTGTGTTTTCATGTGGCTCATGTGTACTCGTGAAGAGATGATCAGATGTCCCAGCTGCACTACGCCGAGGTGTACGAGCACAAGCAGTTATAGTTCAGACCTTGTGCTCCTGCCCGTCTGTGTGTGTTTCGGTGAACGTATCCGTCTGACAAGTTGCGTACTTCCTGAGCTCTGTTGCGACGAAGCCACATTTTGCTGGCTGCACATCAAGATCACTTCTCCCTCGCTCGGGTCTGATTCCTCTCTGAGCGACTGCTCATCATCTCGTCAGCCTGACTCACACAGGTCTCCGGCACAGATGCCTTGGCCCATTTTTGCATGTGTGCGAGTGTTTGTGTGAATAAGTGTGTGCGTGAGCGCACCTCCTGCTAGCCCTCAGCAGGACTGCCAGTCAGTTTGCGACTACACTCCCACGCATCTCCGTCTCTTCTGCTTTCTCACCATTTCTCCCCCCCCCCCCTTCTCCTCCTCCTCCTCTGCTTGCTTCCTTTTCTCTGGCTGTCCTTTCGCCGCCTTTAAAATCCTAATCAAATCAACCAAGTTCCACGCAGGAAAATGAGGGCATAATTACAGCCGTCTCCGTCGCGCCGTTCATTAGTGAGACTTCACGTTAATCCGCGAGGGTTTGCTACTTACGCCGAAATGGAAGGATGGGAATTTGGGATTTGGACGAGTGCCGGATGCGAACGTGAGAATCTATCTCACATCGTTCTCAGGCCACGCCTCATGATGTAATGTCTACCAAGAGAGGCAACCCGCTGACTAAAGCTGAAAGGCTCTGTGTGCATGTGTGTGTGTGTATCAAAATTTCTTCTACCCTCTTTGCAAATGCAGTTGGTGTTTCGGGGGAAGTAGATATAAAAGCTGTTGTGAAGACACTGGATGGAGCGTAGCTTTCCTATTCATTCAGCCTCCTCCTGTCAAACTCCTGCATACTGACTCAGGCGGGTGTCGACTCCCAGTGGAGATGGTGCCTCTGCTGCGGCGTACAAATAGACAGACAGGACCTTGTACACACAGCAGCTCTCTCTGTCTGTGTCTCTCTCTCTCTCTGTAATGCACTATCGACCTCCTCTACTTTGCAGACCTTGGGCTCTCCAGTGGCCCCAACCTGTTAAGTGCGCACACACACATGCACTGTGACCATGCTGACCTTTTTAGCTCACAGAACGAGACTTGATTTCCAATACGGCTTTGTCTTACAGCACTCTGCGCCCCCCCCCCATCCTTCCTGCAGTCAGTGTTAATGTGATTAAGCTTGTGTGCCTGCTTCTAGCATCCTGTTTTCTTTTGTCTCTGTGTCCACCTCTCTTGTTTTCTGTCCTTCCTCTGTTTGCTGTCGTAGCTGAGGTAACGGCACGCCGGGGATCCTTCCTGTGCACCGCCACAACTGTGTGCTGAATCACTAATTGATTTTTATCAATCGCTTTCACTTTCACGGTATTGTGGAAAACATTCTGACTGTTCGAAGTCTAGTTTTGCTGACTCCTTTTTTTTTCTTTCCCCCTCACCCCCAGGGTCCCTCCCTCTTTCTATCTCATAAACACTTCCCGCCCCGCTTCGGTAATGCTAACACAATGTCATTTCCTGTCTAAATTGGTAAAAAAGGGCCTAGGGAATCGCGGCACACTTAATGAAGCATAGAAACCGCTTTACCTGCTAGAGGACCCGGGCTCTTTGACTTGGCGATTATGTAAGCGCAAGGTTGTATTAGTGCACCACAAGCTCTTTATTAACCTTGTTGCTTGTTTTCCTATACAATGAATCGGCCTGAGTTTTAAATTGCGGACAGCTCCGTGCAAAGACGGCGGCTTTTGTTGTGCCAGAGTAACATCGGACAGCACCGCGGAACCGCGTCACCAGGTTTCATAAGCGCGTGCTGTTCGGCCGTGCAGTTGACGTGACCTTTAAAAAGCAATAGCTCGCTCGCGAGAAGGTTAATTTCTAAATTTGCTGAATATTTCTTTTTCCGCCACACAGGAAATACCACCGGCGGCTGCTCGACACTTCATTTATCAAGAACCCAAAGCAAAAATTTTCAAAAGCCAGAGAAGTTTATTTGGCTTCACAGCTCATTCGTCCCCTCCAGCGTTCCCCAAATCTCATTAAGGAGCAGAACCCATATGGGTGGTGGTAGTAGTTGCATAGATACCCTGAGCATGTATGTATAGTTGATCTCATCTAGATGCGCTGAGTGATAATGGATCTGTTGGAAGGCATTAAAGTGAAGGTGCGGCTGTCTCAGATATGGATAGAAATGACAGCCATGGGAAAAAGATGACCTCACTTAGGAGCCCTTTGCGGCGGCGCCTTCTGGATGTCGTGTCTGTCTGTCTCTCCTTTTCCTTCGCTGCTTCTCTTCTACCTCTGGCAGTAGGCGCCAGGCTGTCAGGGTTTAAGTGTGTCTATCTGTGTAAGTGTGAGTCTGCACATGGGTTTGGACCATTTATGCTTCGGGCAGGGAGTTGTGGGCAGCTGAAGCATACGGTGTCTCCTGAAGCAAGGGGGGCAGTGGCATTGGAAGGAGCTCTTCAAGACTTTTGATGCACCAATGCAACTTAGTTTTTATCTAAATTGACATCATTACGACTAAGAAAAGAAATACATTTGACTGACTTTGTGCAGCCAATAACACCTTTTTGCACTTCCTCACACATGTTGGTCAGAACGCCCACAGGGGATGTGGCATGCTTTACACGGATAGCATTCCTTCTGACATGTACCATATAAGCTCATTCATTTCTTTCTTAGTTCTTTGGCTGATCTAAAAGAAAAGATGCCATCTGTGTTAAGTTCACATGTGTTTTAATCTAAATGAAAGTAGAACTCTGTACAGTTGCACTGTGATTGACCCTCCGAGGCCCATAATGGCCCCGGGTGCCCAGCAAGTTTGTAGTACTGTCTACTGTTTGAATAATATCACCACTTAGCAATAAATCAGGAATAAAAAAAAACAGGCTATCAACATCTTTACTGTACTGTAGTGGCGGCTCTCAGCTCACCGTTTACCTCAGATGTCAAAATACCCAGTGTGGCACGATGAGGCTGTACAACTTTGTGAAAGGCTCACTTGAGTGAAGCTCACTGATGTCCAATAACAGTGATGCCGAGGGAGACAGGTGGGCAGATAGAACCAAATATCCACGGCTGGTATTGGATCGATGCTAGTGCGATAGTATCGAAGCTTTGTTTCTATCCTGTGTTCAGTATGTAGCCGTGACTTCTCGTAAATAAATTTCTTTTTTTGTTTTTTGTTAGGAAATGAAAACATATTTCGAACATGGACTATGAAAAATGTCTGAGCCTTTCTGTTGTATTTATAGCCTATGGCACATATAAATAACCCAAAATGCTTTAGAGACGGGCACATTTACGTTCCAGATCTCCAGAAAAACAGTTTCAAGATAGATGAAAATCTGTATTTTGCATTGGATTAATTGTTGTGGAAAGTGAAACTGAGTGATTTAGTGGTCTTTAAAATGTGTTCGGAATTTGCAAACTGACGATTAAGCTCATAAACCATCACTGCTCGCTCTCTCTCCTACATAAGCTGTCTTCAGAAGTTAAGTATTGGTATCTGCATTACTGGCCTTGTATTTACTTAATATCCTGATATGCTGAGCTTTGCTATTTAAGCCTGATGATTTTTGCCACAGTGATCCAGCGTTGCAGAAACTTTGTAACATTTTTGGACTCTCAAATGATGTAAGAGTGGAATCAAACCATTTATCAAAGGGGAAAGTGAGACTTTTGAGCTTAACTTTAGCTGGCATGATGTTGGTTTATAACCAGCTGCTGCTGTTCTAGCCGACTCGCTGTCAGCTGGAGGATTGCATGTCTAACTGGTCAAATAAATGATTTAAAAGGGTAGTTGCGATGTAATGTGTTGACCCTGTCTGTCTGGACTGTGTTTTTGTTTTCTACCATGGCAGTATGCTGGTGAGAGACACAAAACTGAGTGTCTGGCAGGCTGGGGAAGGGCATGTTTTGGGGTTTGGAAACAACCAGACTTTGTAAAGGCCAGTGGCCTATTTGGCCCGAGAGCCTCAGGCTTCTCCCCAGCCAGCCCCGCCTGCCTCCAGCAATATTTACGACCATTTTTTGGCAGGTGAGAGCATCTGAACGAGCATTCGTGATTTGGCTCACATGTCTCCAACTGCCTTGTCTGGGCCGAGCAGAACGCCTCGCATGCTGTAGTTTTTAACACTCTGCTAATTGAGTCCCATTGAAGCAGAAGTTGGTTTGCCTTACAAAGCGACGCTCCCTTACATATGGATTTTAATTTTTTTTTTGTTTTTTAGGTATACTGTCAGCAGTTTCCTCCGTTTAGAAAGCTTTATATCAGGAGAGAGGAAGTGAAATGTCTGCATCACTGTGAGTTTTGGACTTTGCTGAATAGAAAATTTGGGCCTGAAACTGAAACTGGCAGAACTGCAGAAACAAGCTCCACAAGTTTCCCTGAAACTGCTGAGAAATGGTGTCGGTTCAGACTCCTCAGGTCTGCATTCTGAATAATTTTGGGAGAAGAGGCACGGCACTGTACCTGAATTATTTCCAGCGTTCGTGTAATTTTAGTTAACAAATGTAACTGAAGGACAAGTCAGGACAAAGGCTTCTACTTTCTTTTTCCACTCACACATATTTAGCCTCGAGCCAGCAAATGAAAACGTGCGACAAATGTTCTACTTTTGTTTTAGCCGCTTCGCCTCGTCTCTGCTTCAGTCTTACTTTAATGTAAGTTGACAGTTGCTCTAAAAAGAGAAAGGGGAAGGACAGGCTGGTAGAGGTGGTGAGAATCTGAGAGGTGGTGAGACAGCATCTTGAGCTGATTCCATATTTCTGATGTCTTTAGCGTGTGTGTTTTTGTTTTTTTTTTTTGTTCTTCTTCTATTTGAAAGCAGCACAAAAAGCAGAGTTCAAATTGATTGCAAGTGGCGTGCAATTACGCCCTTGTATTTCGTCTGCTTCTCTGTACCGCTCTCCCCCCGCTCCCTCCTCTTTTTCCAATCCCTCGGTTATAAACGGCGGAGAAGAAATAAAACTGGCAAAAGGTTTCTCGCTGAGCAGCTACAGGAAAACGATTGTGAGCATTTGCTAACAGATCATCAGCTTAAATTAAATGGTACATTTTATGAGAGCTCTGTAAATCACGCAGCCCTGCTCAGGACGTTTTAAAAACACAAGCTTTGCTTTAAATGGTACGTTGGGTACAATTTAAGGTACTTACGCTTACGGCAGCTTATTTCTTGGAAGTGCTAAAAGGCGGGTGGAAAAACCACTGAGCCAGAAGTACTTTTTGACTGGAGGAGACTGGACCCTCATGATATAAATGTGTGTATCTGCTGTTGTCACTGTCAACAGACCGTTATATCGCACATCTGTGTGCGTGTGTCAGAGATGTTAATCTGGCCAGAAAGCAACAGCTGACCAGCACTTTTCACATGCATCAGCTTCAACTTTCTATTCTCTCCCTCAGATACACACACCTGTGCTGTTCGTCTCCTGTGCATGTGTTTGTCTTGGTAGCTGCAGCACAGGACCTTAAAAGCCCCGTGTTGTTCTCACTCTGTCGGCTGATTTTATGTGACAGGTGCAGTCCTCCAGGCGGGACAGAGCTTGAGCTTTTTTCTAAAAAAAATTTTTATTAAAGCACATGAATCAATTAAGAGGCGCGGCGCTCGCAGCGGACACGCGTGCACGCTCTTCATCACTGCATGTAGAACCCTCAACAGGAAAAGAGCTGATGTCAATAATGAGCAGAGCAGGACTGGCTGGTATCAAGACGGGGCGTGTCGCGAGCAGCTGGGTGGGTGTCGGTTTCTAGGCTGGAGCGATAAGGCGAGGCGGTTTGGTCGATACTGTGGGTCCGCGTCACAAATGCAGTTTGGCAAGAAGGGCAGGCGACACAGGAATGGCTCATTTCTGCATAAAACTCGTATCTTTTCAGAAGTGGCGATGAGTCATTCACATTCAAATAACCGTCTTGAGCCGATGCTGAGAAAAAGGCTTTATCAGTGCTTGGAGAAGTTACTACAAAGCGGGCCGCTTAATGCGGTTGTGAAGTTCCGATGGAAACATGCTGGCAAAATAAACCCCAGCTGAGTGCTGCGCGCCTGTTCGTTCCCATCGTTTTCACCCGTTTCAGACCTCTTTGTTATTCCGTAACTGCAAAGTCAGGCTTCAGCTGTAACGTGGAAGGTTTCTCCCGTGTTTGTATGTGGACACAATTTAAGTGTCAGTTTGAAATTTCTCCCCGCTTGGAGGGAAAGCGTTTTAAGTGAAGAAGTGAAATATTCCAAATAAATGTACCTAATTCACGTTGCTTGTACATTAACAGGTCACAGCAAGCAGAGCACACACACACACACACACCAACCCTTTCCCCCCTTCTCCTTCCTCCCCCCGGCCTGCCGAGAGTCTGTGGCAGGTTAATAAAATAAACATACATCTACCAGTGGCAGTGGCAGGCATGTCAGGCTCCCTTAGCTGTCATCAGCTGTGTGTGTTTGTGTGTTTTGATGTGTGTGTTTGTGTGAGGTTCCCCCCCCCCTCTTGCACAGGCTGTCACTTTTAGCTGGGATGTCAAAGCTCTCTCTCTCTCTCTCTCTCTCTCTTTCTTTCTATGTGTACCCCCTCCCAAAGCACATTGCAGCCCATATGGGGTCGAGCATTAGCTTAGCACACTGTGTGCCAGAGCAGCTACTGGCTGCTCATCACTGAGGGGATATTGTCCAGTTCTACTCTCTGGTTAAATGGTACATGTTCCTGTGGGAAAGCAATGTCCTTGATAGTTGTGAATGGTCAGAATACATCTATAGACCAGTATCAATTGCTTGTTCGTTTGTGTGCGTCTGTGTGTTTTCACGTTCATGTTTTAATGCTGTTTATACTTGTACATTTGACACGTCAATATATTCTTGGTTTAATGACCATTAGAGATTCTGGGGTTTTCCAAGGGTTAGTTAGCTACAGATGTGACAGATGTGCAACATCTTTTTGTGAATATGGCCAAACATGCATTTTATGACCTTCTAATAGTCTAAATATCTTCACCTTTCTCAAAGAGATCGACACTTATGACACCAAAACTTAGGAAGACTTTAAGATTTTTCTCTATTTGTTTCCTTGACATGAAAGAACTTATTGAGTACTAAAGAAATAAAGTAATATTTAATTAATTAAATCATAAATGGAATGCAGACCTGAAACGCAGGTCTGTGCCAGATCTGTGGCGAATTGGTCCAGGTTTACTACGCCTAGTTATTCATTTTCTTCAAAGATTAACTAGTGCTTGTGTGTGTGTGTGTGTGTGTGTGTGTGTCCGTCCTCTAAAGGCTTTGTGGTGTAGGCCAAGCACAACACAGCTGCCCGCCCACCCACCCACCCAATCTCTCTTGCTCCCTCTCTTTTTCTCTCGCTCTTTGAAGTTTGTCCCAGTCCAGTAGAGTGGTACAGGGTCAGGATGGAGAGGAGGATTAACGAGGCCCCTGGTATAGACGGATGAAAGGATGGTGGGATGAATGGTCTTTATGAAGTGTTAGATGAGAGGAGGGAAGGCCAGGTGACGATGGCCAGTAGACTCTGGGTCTGAAGCAGACGCTGTGATTGAGAGCCCAGATCTAAGGTTTAGATTAAAGACAGGATCAGTCCCTGGCAGCACTGATATCAGCACACCCGACGCCCCTTTCGGTGGCCTGTATTTACAGTAGTGTTTAATGTTTCTTTTTCACCGCCGGCTGCCGGGGGAAGGACGCACCAGAGACGCGTCGGTAGTTCGGAGTCAAATTAGAATGTAACTCGTGCCTGCTCTCTCAGAGGTGATGGGCGCTGAGCGAGAGGATGATTGTGCCTCCTTTCGCCGGGAAGTTTTGACTTGTGTGGCGCCGGCCTCGTATTGGCCGCACACGGCGAGGTTTTCTCTGATTTCTGGATCAGGCTTGTTATCCACAAAAGAAATTCTCTGCTTTAGCATGCCACCCACCCCTACGGATTGTGTTCTCGCCACCGGCGCTAGAAGCGCGCGCGCGCTGAGCAGATGTGTGTTAGCGAGCGCACACGTGCCGCTACGTTGAAGAGTCCCCACCTTGCAGAGCCGTGCAGCATTAAACAGACAGTGATGGATGTACAGTATGATTGTTTATTTTGCCTCGCTGTCGGTGATGGATGAAGATTTGTGCGGATTTGAAAATGTGGGTGAAATATGGTGAGGAGTAGGAGGAGGAGGGGGGAGCTGTTTTTAAAAATCAACTTCCCCAGGGAGAGAAACGCCAGCAGGGCCTATAGGACAACCTTCCATCATACCCTCACCTTGTCTGAAATTAAATGCCCCCTCCCCCTTCCAGCAGTGCAGCAATAATTCAGCAATCACAATTTTATCACTGCCCTGTGGGACTGTCAACAATTATCTCCCCCCTCCTGTGGTGCATATTGTTTATATCAAAGAAACCAGCTGATTGTGCATATCGAGGAAAAGCCTTTTAATATTGGTCAGCCTGGTTTTTAAAGATGAACAAACGCCACTAAACAGGCCTCATCTTTTTGCTTTATCATCCAACGCTCGCAGAGGCGTACGATCCACCCGGAAAGGCGTGCCACGTCTCCTTGAAATCGTAAAAGATTTCACATTATATTGCACATTATATTTATCAGCTCTGAATTCCTTCATTCTTACAGGCCACCGCGTACAAAACTTCCTCTGTCTGCTGATGACAGCATCTGAGCAGCAAGACATTTCTAACACCCTCTTCAGTTACCGTCTCCCCCAAGAGGCCAAAAAGGAACCAGGGTGAATGAATAGAAAGGGAAACTCGAGACACAATGCCTACCTGTCCTCGCTCCCTCCTTTTTCTGCTACCAACTCCCCTGTGGCATCGCTTCATTTCCTCTTTTTTTTTTTTTTTTTTCCTCTTCTTTTTGCTGGCAGAAACTGTCTGACTCTTACGATTGCTTTCACACGGGCAGATGGCTCGAACGGGAGATTCTCCAGCTCAGACTAAAAACAAAACTGAACCCCAAACCCCCCCGATCTTCTCTGTGCTAATACATTTCTTTGTTTTGCTTTTTTCCCCTCCTTTAAAAGAATTTTTTTTTTACTCATAACAACAGACGCTTTGTTAGTCAGCCAGTTTTTGCAAACCAGGCTTTCCCTTTTTCCTTTTCTCTCATCTTCTTCCTCCCTTTCCTCCTCTCACGCCACGTGGCCAGGACGGCTCACCGATTCCAGCACGCATTTGAAGACAAAAGATGACAATTTGCTGCGTCTCTCTTGCTTTTAAGCACCGGGAGTTTGAGCACGTTGCACATCATTAATGAGGCAGAGGTTCGGTGCCAGGTGAAAGTTTGCAGCTGCGATTTAAAATTGTGCCAAGAGTGCTGCGGTAGCCACAGTGTTCACATTCAGAGCATGACTTGAAAATATTGATTATTATGCTGTGACCAGCTGGAACCTGAAGAGATTAATAAAGATTACACTTTAAGCTTTACTCAATGCTTTTTTAGAAAGTTCAGATCTGTGGTTTGAACGACTGTAATATAAAGTTGCTTAATATGAACGATTGGAAAGGAATCCAGGAGTCCCAATTTCACCTTGCGTTTGGAAATAAGAACCATGTGATCAAAACCCCCTTGCAGGCAGAGGATTTGCTCCCCCATCAGCAACTGAAAGGGACCTCTTTCTTTTCTCTGCCTGCTCTTCCACAGCACTTTGTCATGTAAAGAGGCCCTTATCTGCCTCTGGTTGGGGGTAAAGGGGCCAGAGAGGAATAGCGGGCCGGATCCCTGGGGCCACCAGAAATCGACGCATGTTAAATGAGTGACTGTGATTGACGGGTCCTTTTGAACAGAGTGACTGAGACCCACCCACTGACGTGACTGCCGAGAGGTCAACTTTAACCCCCACCTCTCTGGCCACCTGCTTGCCCTCGACCCTTGACCTTTTTAGCTGGACTTTTTTTGTGGGATATGAAATCAGTGTGGCGCTTAAACCACACGTGGTCTTTGATTGATTGGAAATTAGTTGCTTATTTCTGCAAATAATCTTTTGTTAATATTATAGCTTTAATTTTCTTTCGGCATATTGACCATATGTTTACATTTTGTGGTTTCTGCTTAACCTTATGGTACCAATTTAAAAAAAAAAAAAAAAAAAAAAGCATATAACTAAATGTTCCAGAAAATAAATTCTCACTTAGCCCAGGTACTCCACCTAGGCGGGTCGCAGGGGGTGTGCTGTGCTGTCTGGTGCTGTGCTCGCCTCCTTGAGCACTGCATTTGTTTAACCACGTCTCGTAAAAGGATGGCCAACAATGACAATTTAATGGACGAAACGAGGGCAGGGAAGTGAAGCGATTTCACAAGGTCTGATTTAATTTGCCTCATTCGGACTAAATTGGGGCACGGTGTTTGGGTAAATAAACAAGATGCATCTGGACTGCAATAAATAGTCAAGTGGCGAGAGGTCGTGTGAGTAGGAGTTTGCGTAGATTTTTCCATTCCCCTGTGAATGGCTCCAGATTGGTCACAGAGTGCTTTTGTAGCACTTTGCCATATTTATTTACGGCTTGCTCTCACCATTTCACTGCGTTTTATTTACTCTCCTTACTGTGTTAGATGTTTCAAAGTTTGTCGGGATTGAAGTATGAGATTGTTCTCACTCTGGTGCACTTCAGCCTAACTTGCTGGATATCGCCGCTAATTAAGAATTTTCCAGGATAGTCACGGCTGCCTATTCTGAAAGTTTCATGATTGAGTTGGTTTTTAATGTCAAATTCTGCAAAAATGTAATTGGTGTATAGCATATATCCTTTTTTTAATATGTGACTATATGTGGTTAATGCCTGAAGTACTTGCAAGTGTACGTCCAGTGCAAATCCCCCGTGTGTGTGTGTGTGTGTACATGAGTTACTTGAGAAGCTAACAGACAGCGTTTCAACACATGCTTCCTCCCATTCCAAGTTTGTCTTTGATTACCTCACTAATGAGAAGAGGCAACAAACTAAAAGCAGGCCTTAACTATTGACTCATCAGAGCCTATGCATGTTTTTTCTCTGAATTGCTCAGCTGATGTCAGCCCCTCCCCCAATGCAATGCAAGCCTATGTGTGCACACAACATGCTCATTTCCATAAGGAAAATAGTTCGGTAGACTGGTTCAGAGCCAGAGGGTGATTATTTGTGTTGTTAAATTGGGTAATTAACTTGCCACAGAGCTGGTATTTGTAGCTCATTCAAAATAGTTTGATTCATTTTTTTATTTAGCAGTATAACACTGCGAAAATAATAGTTGTTTATGAAATAATAGAGAAATTATTGGCGAGTCGTCAAAAATGCCACTAACTACACAAGGCTTGAATAAACATGTTGCATGTAATCTGAATTGGATTTCTGCTAGCAGACGTTCAGGTTTCTTGGCGGATGGGTACAGGATAGGATTTAATGTATTCCTCTTTGTAGGTGACAAGGCGTGTCCTTGTATGCTCTTGACTTGTATAGATTCTTTGAGTCATCTGTAAGCTATATTTGAATACATATGATTACCTACAGACAATTTTCTTTATGTGACTTTTATATATAGCTTTTAGGCCTACTTCTACTTCTTTTTGTTCCCCAGCTGTCCAGTTTCCTCAAATCCTTTTTAAGCACACACTGCACAACCATCCTGAAATATACTTGGAGCTTGAAATTCCCATAAGTCTGTGTTAAGTTGCTTAATAAACACAAATATGATCAGGTAAGAGTACTGTCTCAAGAAAAATGTTGAAAGACCTTCAGAAAGCCTGCAGAACTATTGCTCAAGACCACCTTTAAAAAAATAAAGTACAGTAAGAAAGTCCTGGAGCAAAATATAAATAAATGAGGGGTGGTTTAAGAGTTTTTCACAGAGCTGTAGCTGATAGGATAAAGGGATGGATGCGCACCTTGTGGCCTTGGCTGTGTGTGTGTGTGTGTGTGTGTGTGTGTGTGTGTGTGTGTG
>NW_024582386.1:1811486-1907064 GCF_018398535.1 Haplochromis burtoni
GTGTGTGTGTACACACATAGCAGGACACAGTTTGCCTGTAATGATCGAGACAAGCTCTTTTATAATGTGAGCCTTTAAGTCCTTCAGAGATGATCTGTGTGTGTGTACAGTGTCAAAAGAGCTGTGTTGCAATGGGCTTGTTAGCGAGATTGTCAGCCAGAGAGAGACTTGACCTTACATGGTCTGTACAAGCTATTCTGTTGTTGCTGTCATCAGCCCCACTCACGCTAGTGGAAAATGGGTCTCTTTACTTTGAAAAGCAGTCCTAGCATAGAGACTTTCTTTCTTCTCAGCTTTACGTTCAGCGGCATGTGATATCAGGCTAAAAAACGATCGGTGTCAGGTTGTTTTTCCCAAGACAAGCTTACTTTGCGTAGAGGTGAATTGCTAAATTGCTACAGTCTTCGTTGTTGTTTGTTGTTTAAAAAAAGACTGTTTTTATTTATGTGTTGTTGTTTTGTTTTTTTACTTTAAAGGAATCTTGTTAATGGTAGCGGTATTGTTGAGTACACCAGTGGGAAGTTGTATCTGCCAATCTTAGGAATTTGCACGTCCCTGTGAGAGAGTAAACAAGACCCCCATCAGACGTCAAACCCAAAAGAAGAAAACCTCTGAGAGAAGCTCGCCCGAGCTTTTTATGACTTAGTATGTTCCATGTAGGCCTGCAGTGGTTTTTGTTTTGTTTTTGTTTTGTTTTTTAAATGGGACTTTGGATCTTTAGCCAATATTTTGTCATGTTCTCATCCCATCTCAGCTTGGTTTGTTTATGGTCTGGATCCTCACGCCACCTACCACTACGAGCAGCTACATGCAGGCTCCCGTAGCCACACACCACACCCAGAGCATGTCTGTGAAGTTGGATACACAAAGTCAGACTAACCCTCAAGTGACTTACCCACAAGTGTGCAAACGCATCAGGGCCAACAGAGGGCAACTCGGGACACACACTCACCCCACCTCCTGTCTGGCTTGCTCCTTTGCCCGCGCGGCCCCACCAGCCGTCTGCCAACAGGCGGGTTAATATTGCTACCAGCTGCAGAGGGGGTGATGCCAACCAATGCCACCCGGCACCAGGCCCAGAGTGGCCACACAAGAGCCTCTCCTCTCCTCTCCTCTCGCACAGATCCAGGCCATTTCAGGACTGCCATCCATCTTAATAAATGACACTGGGCAGTGTATTACCTAGCATCGCGGCATGCAGTAACGGAGGGGGGGGTGCATGACAGACTAGCAAAGAAAAGCAGGCCTTCCATCACTCCTTTGCTTGCTCACTTGTCTCCTACACCTTTCCTAGCAACGCATCTCTGAGTCTGGCAAGTTGCTTTTGTTTTTTGTTTTTTTTTCCCCCTCTTCTTGTTAGTTTGTGTCATCAAAACTGCTGCAAAAAACTCGACTTATCCTTGTATGACTATAGAGGTTTGCATAAGGATGCTGAGCAAGGGTTTCAAGGTAAACATTGCTAAGGTTGTAGAGGGACCACTGTACACACACTCACAGTTTGGCACAGTATGTGATGCCTGTGCTGACTGAAACCGTTCTCGCACATGAACTTGAGGGAACTGAGAAGCTTCCTGACTAGCGCAAGAAAGCAGGACACAATATGACCTCTCACAGACTATTAATACAGACTGTTGCTTGCTGTGCAGGGCACAGGACAGTCAGGCCTCGCGCAGACTTCGTACCAGGGAGTTGTCAGGTTTAAGATCCATGTGACTGCGTCGAACGTTTTCATTCTTGCGAGCCGTTTTTCACACTTGCGCTGCTGTGTGAAAAACGGCTTGAGTCAAAAAGGATGTAGCGCAGAGGGCGAGCCAAAAATCACGGTGTTACATCATCGCTGGACGGTTTCCACTGTCTAAAAGTAATAACAGTAATTTTGTTTGTGGAACAGTTTTGTTTTCGAATACAGCAATTTCAAACGCATTAGGTGATTTCTGAGTGTCGACCAATGGCCCTTGATTTCACTGACGAGGCTCACTTAATCTTCAGCGGATGCAAAATACTATCTCTCAAAAAGATCTCTGAAAAGTAGGCAAGTTTCTAAACCCATTTTATTTTAACCCACAGGACTGCTTTTTTTCCTTTTTTCTTTTTTAAATTTGAGAACAAATTGTCACAATACCTAAAAATGGTTTGTGTAGAGTGGCGAGTGTGAAAGCACATGAGCATTGAAGGTGTGAAAAGGGATATTTTAAGTCGCTTTTGTAGCTACAATGACCGCATCTGACTTCATTGACCAGCCTGGGCCAAGGCTACCACTGTAGTGCATCAGCACACACAAACACAAGCTTTTTAAAGCCTGAATCGACTCACTTCACAACAAAAGGCGCTACCTTTTGAGCATATTCGACGCTGGTTATTTTGGTTGGAAGAGATGCAAGAAGGGGCCTTAAAGATGAGCAAAGCAGGGTCAGAGGTCATCCACATTTGTTGAATTTGAAGAGATGCAAGCAGAATTCAGATAATAAAAACTTTTTTTAAATGTAGTTGTCTCTGTGATCAGCAAGAGGTTTTTCTTCTTCTTCTTCTACTTCTTCTTCTTCTACTTCTTTATTGGTATCGGTCTCATACCAAGCAAATACAGTACCAGTATTGCTGATACCAATATTGATGCTTTTAACCTATAAAGGCCGCTTATGTTAGGGGAGAGCAGTATGATGTATAGACTTGTTAATTTGTGAATTCTGAAAATGTTTTAATAACCACTAAATCGCTGTAATCTTTCATTTTCACAATTATTAGCTAAGGCAAGTAAACACACCACAAACTGTTATTTTGGAGACCTGGAATGTAAAAACGCCTCTCTTAAAGGCACTTTGTGTGAGCTTCTGATGTTTTACTGTGCTATAGGCTATAAATAAAAGTGATGTGACATTTCACCGAGTGCATCTTTGCAGCATTATTTATTTTTTAATTTCCAAAAGAATTTTATTAAACACAGTTCAGTGAACAACCTACTGAACTTGGAGGATGGAAAGAGAGTATTGATCCTATCGCACTAGTATCAATCACAATACCGATACCAGCGTTGGTATCGATACTTTCAATATCTGAGTCCCCCCCCCGCCGACCTCCAGTATTCATCCGGGTTGATCTGACCCCTCTCTGGCAATGCACACATCATGTAACTTTTCCTTTATGTGGGCAAGTCGTGCTCTCTTTCACACGCTCAATATCCTTTCAGTGCCATAGCTGTGGAAAGGTGGTGGTGGTGAGGGATTAATGTGTCTTTTCTAGTAAAAGCAGCTCACCGTGCCTGTGCAGAATAAGACCAAATGAGGTTCGTGCCTCGGGGTATGAGTTGTTGTTTTTGTTGTTTTTAAAGTAGACCCCGTTCTTGATGGCACTTGTGTGCTTCTTCCTGTCTGATTGTTTACAGCTTTCCCGAACTGGATTCCAGATGTAATCCTGTGGTGCTCTCTCAGAGCGTGGCTATGTAAGGTTAACACGGAGAAAACAAAACAAAAAGTCTCCCTGAGGTGTTGCCCTCACAGCGGCTTGGTTTCCTACAAAAGACGTCTTCCCTCAGTAGCAGACGGGTGCTGCATAAACTGACCAAAGGCTGGTGGTTTTCTGTGTATTCGTACGAGGCCTGTGAGCCTGCAGGCTGTTCCTGTCAGACGAGGCATGAGGCTAATGAGGTTACTCTGTTTCCTGTTTCTGCCTTCCTGTCCCCTCCTTGTTTGTAGGAGGGGGGGGGCTTCAACTCTGTGGCACGATATGTCTATACAGTCTAATGTAGGCCTACAGTTTCTTCATGCATATGAGAATACCTCATGTGAATTTGCGTGCACGGGACATGCACATCAGACCGCAGCAAGCATTTAGCACTATTTGTCTCTAGCAGTATCATAAGCGCTCCTAACAGCACTAGAATCTGTCAAATTAAAGCTGGCGGCTAGTAAAAGCTATGGGCTGCATCACTGCAGTTAAACGAATAAATCGAGGGAGTCGTGTTTCTGTCTGTCTGCTGTTTTTTCCAGTTTGTTTTGGTTACTCATCTTTGGCGACTTGTTCATGATCATCATCATGCCTAGTTAGTTTTTGACCCTAGAGAGCATTAAATCATTCGAAAAACCAATTATGAGAAACCAAATTTAGCACAAGCTTCTATATGATCAATCTTACAAAACAAAGTGTCGTGGTAGTCGGCAAGCAGCTGCGCGACGAGGCTAACGCACACCTGTGGAAATGATCCCACTTTGCATTTTCCCTCTGGCATTTACATCGATTATCTAACAGAGTTAACTAAGATTCCACTCATCATTTCATAGGATTACTTTGGCCTGGAAGGTTTTTCTGTTCTCATTTAAAGTCTGTGTCTGTAAAATCTTACAATAATTTTCAAGAACTGTTCTGACTGCCTGATACCTTACCCATCCATCTGCTTTGCGGCCTCATACAATCTTACATCTTACCACACTTTCTTACCATATTTTCAATGATAAATGCACGCGATGGCTTTCATAATCACGCACTCGGCAACTAGTGCCGAACATTCTGATCGGAACCTAAGAGCACATTTCCTTAGTTAATGAAGTAAGCTGTTGCCATTGATAAGAAGCCGTACCTAATGTCTGTGTGTTTTGAAATGGAGCTCTGTTGGATGCGATCAGCAGCAGATTCTTCAGGGATCCTGGCGGAACAGCAGGGCGACGTAGCAGCCGCCGTGATGAATGGCAGCGTGTTGGGTAGCGCCGTTGATCAGAGCTTACTGCACGTGACCACAGTTGGAGAGCGTGCGTGTGCGTTTGTGCACGCGTGGTGTACAGAAATGAGTTAAACCTCTGGTCAGCGGCGTGCAGCCAAAGTGAAACTGATATTGTGACAGAGTTGGAGAGTAAATGTGTTGAATGAGGCTGTTATTATTATTAAACGAGAGCCATTTGTTGTGCAGTCTGTCAGATCAAAGAGGGAAAGTCTGCACACTGGTGTGTGTGTGTGTATATATATACACGCACACAGTGGTTTTTTTTTTTTTTCTTTTAATATTATATCTTAATGCACAATTCCTATCATGAGGCATTTTGATGTGTTTTGGCCTATTGTAAGGCCAGACGTGGCTCAGCGTGGCTCAGCCTACCAAATGTAACTTCACAGTATGAAGAATGTTCCTCATCTGAGCCCTAAAAGCCATGGCAACAAGGCTGTGAAGCCACTGCAAAGTTGATACCACGCCACTCCTTGAACATTTCACTTTATGAGAGACACTTAAAATTCCCTCAGCAGCAGTTCTGCTGTCCTGTCTCAGCTTGGCGACAGTCAAAGCTTTGAGTGCAGGTTTTTTCTTTTTTCGGCTAATGCTCCTCCGGTGTGGTGTGGTATGACGTGCACCGAGTATAAAACCTACAACTCCTTTCCACATGCTGTTAGGAAGCATGAGTCGGTGTTCCAGGATATAGAAGAATTAGGCTAACGGCCCAGAATTCAGAAGAGGCTTCACCTGCTCATGTAGCTGGTGCTGCTGGAATTTATGTAATATTATGTGCTGTTTCTTCTTCTCTGCTTTTTCATGGTTGTTTGAGGGTCATTGGCACATGCCTTGTAGGAGTACCGGTCCTTTTTTCTTTTTTCTTTTTTGGCATGTTAATGTGGACTGAAGTAGATGCAGAAACGAGGTAAATTGCCCTCCATCCATGAGAAGCAACATTTTTATTTAGCGGGCTTAATGGAGATGCACACAGACACACATACAGGCTCTTCAAAGCTCTGTGACATTTATTTCTTTGTGTGTGTGTTAAAAGCTCCCACCCTCATTCCATCTCTCTCTCTCTCTCTCGGTCTCACTCTCCGTGCTCCACTTTTACCAGCCTGATAGCATTTAATGCTCGACAGGGCTGAATAGCTCTGGCAGTCTGTCACTTACGTGCACTCAGATTCAGACGGTGCGTGCGTGCGTGAATGTGGAAATGCAGACAGCTGATATGATTGACAGCGGGGAGACGCAGGAGGTTGGCGCGCGTCTCATACCGAGCCCGGCTCAGCACGAGCGGCCGTCGTGACCAGACGGAAGGCATTTTGTTCTCGTGGAGAAACGTTGATCTGCTGAATGTCGACAAAGTGACGTTCAACAGCATTTCTGCCCACGGGAAGATCTCGATTTTAAAGTCTTCACGTTATCACAGGAGGCATCTTGTAGTCTTTGTGCATTTGTTTCCTCTCTCTTCTTCTGCAGATGGAAATACTCTGAAAGTGCTGGGGCTATCCCAGCATGACTAGTTTAAAGGGAAGAGGGAAGGCCCCTTTGGCTGTACAGATGTGCGTGCGTGTGTGTGTGTGTGTGTGCACACAGACACACATTCCATTGCAGTGAGCTTGTGGTATAATGAGGCGATTATATAGGGCCCTTTGTCCCAGGCAACCCCCGAAACCTTGTTCCATTCGGCTATTCTCTGAGGTCCAAGCTGAGCTCAGCATCCGGTGTACTTGAAGCTGTAAGGGAAGTGGGGACCAGGATGTAGTTAGGATCGGAATGTAAATTTTCAACGCAAACACGTGCTTCATGCTTAAGGAAGCTGGCCTGGTTTTAGTTAATCTTGCTGATGTAGGATGAGGACAAGTGGGATTTTTAGGGAACAGCTGCCACTGTTTACACTCGACGTTGGAAATAAGCTTCAGAAAGGCAAAATAAGTTTTCTAGTTTTTCTTTATTTTCTTTTTAAGTGAATCACTGCACTGCTTAGATACTGCATATGTATCCGTCACTCACAAGGAGTCCCGGCAGTACTCGGTCGGACATAATTTGAACCTTTTGCAGCCTCGTCAGTACTCCCATTGCCACTCTGTCGCTGGTTTTTGTCTTTTTAATGGGTTAAATGTTTCAGATCCAGAAACGCTTGGTCATGAGTGCGAGAGAGGCCCCAGTCATGTATTTGGGAATTAAATAATTGTTATCAACGTCATCTGCACTGCTTGTGAACCCTCAGCAGTCGAGTCCTTGCAGTCATCTGGGGACCATGTGTTAGTGGTAAGAAAGCTCAACATGTGCAGAAAGGAAAAGAGATGGGTAGTAGTGGTGTAGGGACCGTCCCCGACTACTAGAAAACAAAATCCCAGGCTCTGCTAAAATAGCATTTCTCCTCCATCTATCTGTCCTGCTATTGCTCCGTCCGTGCTCCAACAGGAAATGTGTTAGAATAACAGATTTTTTTGGGCCAGTTTTGTAGAGCGGATCGCAGCTTGCGCATGGCCCACATTCCTCTGCTGTGACATCCGCACAGTCGGCAGCAGCACAAAGCTATTTATAGAACCGCTAGCTTGTACGCACGCACGCACGCACACCCACACTTGCACAGAAATGTATGCACACGCAAGTGTGCGGATTTATACGTGCGGTAGACTGAAATGCTAACGAGTTGTTCATTCAGTAGTGGTGTCGCTTACATGTAGCTCTCTTGTGTTTTTAGTTATTCATGAGTTGTATATCATCTAGATGATAAAAAGAGAAAGCATGTATTGGGTTTAATCATCTCTTCTGTAGCAGCACCAGGGATAAACAGTGAGTCTCTGTGTTAAAGGCAGCTTCTGTGTGTGCATATTTTGCTTCATGTTGTAATAAGTAATTTCTCACACACACACACTTCTAAAAAAAAGTACTTAACAAAACACTGGCAAAGTACAGCTTTGAGTTTTTGGCACTGGGGTATTTTTATACTGGTAATGAAATCAGACTGGGCTGGTGTTCAACATGCTTTTGTTGTGCGCAATGAATCCATTGTTTGCGTGTGATATTTTAATATGGGAGTTAAATATGGTCTCTGAGGAGATCTGTATTGTCACCGTTTATTCCCACTGAATGCTCAAGTCAATTTTTTTTTTTTTTTTTTTTCTTTCAACTTTTTGAGTGGATGCCCAGAAGATTCAGAACCCCATCCTCCTCTCCAACTCTCTGCCCCTACCCTGGTGTCTTACACCACATTTAGAACATGTGTTCAGTCTCCATTCTGGGTTATTGGATTTGCCTGCTTTGCAGAGAGGAGCATTTGAACGGGGGCTGGACTTATGAAGTGGAACCGGCGCCACTTTTTATCCAGCTAATGAGCTGGTGCTGATGCAGCGATGGATGTAATCCTGCGCAGACTCTTGAGGGCTTATGCCTGGCACAGTGGAAGACTGCTTTTAAACATTTGCGCAGTTCTGTTTATACACCTGTGTTGACCGGGATTATTCGGTTGTTGGCAAAACTCTAGTTTTGCCTGGCTACTGCTGCCCACCTTTAAGATGGGCTCCAGTTATACTTTGAGCCGTTTAAGCCAGCTCCAGGATAATGTCAGGAAATGGAGCAGAAAAAGTATTTTAAGAAGCCCAGTGGTTAAGCTGTTTTTTCTTTCCTTTTAGAGCTGTACTTCATACTTAAATTGAGAGCAACATCACAGGACATAAGAGATGTAATGATCTTATATGACACACTTTTTCATGCGCATTATCCCTATGGATGCTTTAAACCTATCCGCCTGCATTTATGTGTATCTGTGTGTGTTTTGTAGGATGGCTTACCTGTGTATTACAAAAGAGTTGGGGGTGGGGTTGCTCGGTGACAGTAAGCGCACAATTATCCTGAGGCATCACTTGGTTATACATACGCACTGTGTGCACCGAAAAGGTCCCCGCGCTCATTAGTGGAATTCCACTAGCCTGGTGGGAGCTAGTTGTAGGGTAGATGTGTGTGTCAGTGCCAGGTAGCTCTGTGTAAAAGCGGTCTCTGAAGAGTTCTGGCAATGCCTCACAAGCGCAGGCGCACACATACGTGCACACGTACGGTGTGCTGTGTTTGTCAGGGAAAGTGAGGTGCAGCTCGTTTTGGTTGTTTGAGTAGATGTTTCTCTTCTTGTCTCATGCTAAGCTTGTCCTCTGGTAACACGATGTATATGGTTATGGAGGGTTTCTGTAATGCTGACCAACATTTTGTCAAACACGCACACATGCAGGCAGGTTCTTGTGATCAGAAGGCCCATTTTTGTCTTGGGTCAGAAAATGGCTGTGGAAACATGTTTAATTGATCTCGTGCAGCTATGAGCAAGTATTGGGAAGTTTTAGGTTAGAGCAGTTGCAGCGGAGCACAGCTTTAACCGTCACTTTTTTCTTTTCGTTTCTCCCCTCGGTAAAAAGTCGGTCAGCATTTCTTCCCTGCATTTTTTTTTTTTTTCCCCCAGTCTCGCATGTGTACACAGTGCAGGAAATATCTGTGGCAATCTGCCAACTACTGTGAGGAAACCACAGCGAAACAGAGAGGAAAAGAAATACAGATGAACTTTAAGGTCATTTTTTTTCTCCCAATGCAGCTGTGTCTGGTGTTTTTGTGTGTGTGTCGAGCCATAGAATCTGTATATGAGAGCATTTGTAACCCTGAGATATACTGTCAGTGCTGTGTGTGTGTGTGTGTGTGTGTGTGTGTGTGTGTGTGTGTGTGTACATTTGGCCTTCTGCCACACCATGGAGGGAAAGAGTGCTAGTGAGCTGTCTAGGTAATTGGTGCTTACCTGGCAGGCTTTTGCACACATGCACACACAGACACACTAGCATGCACACACAGTGAATGGATTAGATGACATTAACTACAGGAGAAAATGGCATAATTGAATACTTCCCACTATCTGTCTCTCTAGTGTGTGTGTGTGTGTGTGTGTGTGTGTGTGTGTGTGTGTGTGTGTGTGTGTGTGTGTGTGTGTGTGTGAGTGTGTAATGAGTGACTGCACGTTACGCCCCCAAAAAATACCCGATCACCCTCTGTCAGAGGCTGCGAAGCATCAGTGCACTGGGAGGTCTGCTTGCATGTGTGTGTGTGTGTGTGTGTGTGTGTGTGTGTGTGTCTTGTATAAAGGCAGACATGGCTGTCACCCACCAGCTCCATCATGTGCAGACACTCAGGTTTTAATATTTGCCCACCTTTCCCCTCACCAGCTCTTGAGGCCTTTCCCCGAAGGGTCCCCGGGCAGACCTCAGAAATCAAAACAAAGGCAGGAGCTTATTTTTATCCACCGAAGAGACGGAAACAACAAAGAGAATCTTCAGTTTTGTCAGTGTTACAGTCGTATCAACAGAAAACACTCAAGATATCTCTGCGACCTTTTAATAAGATTTAAATTAGACACCATATCGCCGAAGTTGGCATCTGGCCTGTAATCCAAAATTTGTACTGTGCTGGCTTATTTCTTTTTCCTTTTTAAATAAAGTTGTGTAAAGGCAACCCACCACTTTCACACTATTTTCTGCTCCTTCCTATCATATCTCAGTTGCATGTTTGATTGTGTGTAGAGAACATTTCCGACCTCAGGAGTCGGAAACAACGGGCTTATTCACTCGCCTGTGGGAGAATCCATACCAGTAGGATAAGATTACATCGCTCTCTATCTTCCACGCACACAGAAGTACAGTTTGTGTTCCCACAGCTCGTCATCTTTACTCCTCTGCTTCTGTTTTTTCTTTCCTTTTTGGGACTTTTTATTTATTTATCTTTTAGAATTTGTTTTAATACTATCGTTGTTATCTTGCAGCAGTAAAACAGTTTGATATGAGTGTTATTATAATTATTTTTTTTCTCGATGTGGAATTTTAAATATTTATTTTTAAAATAATGCACCCAGCCAACAATGATGCCACTGCAGTGTCCGCCAGCCACTTAGCAGGGCCAGCTCCAGTGGTCTGAGTCAACTGGATGAACAAACAGTGTGCTCCCACACAAGTCTGCCTCTTTACATTTGACTCAGACAGAAGGAAATGTGCTTGCTGAGATGGGTCGACAGGACTAGAAATGTGCTTTTAATTCAGATAATTAGCATAAATTACGTTTTTTTTTTTTGGTTACATAAAAGCAGCAAATGTTTTCTTTTCTGATACTTAACAGCTGAAAACCACTCGCCCCATGACTCGAGTAGAGAAAAGCTATTTCCAGCTTCCATTATTTATTAATACCTCTTTGTTGTTGCGCATGTCCTAATCTCATTTCCTTTAGTCATTAGCGTTGTTCGACATCAAACACAGCTGTCAGAGCAATGAGTGTACGCAGCAAGGGAGGAAAGAAGTATGGTGATTGCTGTTGGACACTCACTAAAGACCCTTTTAAGAATGCTCTTTGCGCTGGAATATTTTTTTCCCAATAAACCGTTAAAACTCTCAGTGCCAGCAATGAGTGTTTCCAATAACTTTCCCTCCATGTGCTGCAAATTCAACCATCTTGTGTTTGTTGCCCAGACAGAGTTGAATGGGTCATGTCTCGGAGAAGGATGTGTTGTGCGTGCGTGTGTGTGTGTGTGTGTGTGCATGTGTGACTCCTGGTGACCTCTTTTGACAATAACAACTTTTGTCTCGTTCTCACTGGGAGAGATTAGCAACGCATAAACTCGCAGTCCCATGATGCCTTTTTCATTTGCTTCCTACCTATTCATCGCTTTAATGCTCTCCGATCACGGCGTTGTGGGGAAAATGCGACCCCTTAATGTATTGTTATGCAAATGTGTTGCCCCGTGTGTAAGCTAATGCTATGTTATGCTAATAGTGTGTCATGCTAATGTCACTATGTAGTGAGAGATGTTGGGGAAGGATGCAATAAAAACAATATGGAAGGGAGTCCCCATTGTACTCGGATCTTTTTATTTGTTTTTTCCCCTCTCTTTACTAAATCTATCATAACTCCTCACACATTAGCACAGCCGTCACCCAAAACTCGGATTATTTATCTGATGTTCTACTTGATTTAGCTATATTTAGTTTGTATTGTAAGCTAACAGCTTTAACTGTTTCTCCACTCTGTTAGGTCATTGTTACATTGCTGGCTAACGCCATATTTTTAGCTAAATAATTTACAAGTTTCATAATTTTAGCTAATATTATTACAAATATCCACTGTGTCTTGCTAATACATTCGTTTGTTTATCCACAGTGTTAGCTAAAAATTTCAACTTTTACAAGTACTTTAATCAAACTAGCCGTTTTGTTCTGTTTTGACCATCTGTTTAAAAAAATTGCATTCCTTATTTCTGCGTTAACTATTCATAAAATAATTTAAAATTAGTTTTCAGTTTTCATTGTCTAATTGTAATAGCTTGTTCATAGTTTAGCTGAAAAAAACAACTTTTTTTTTTTCCCTTAAGTAATTCCTTAATTCTTGGTCATTTTTGGAGTTTTTATGCTACACTGAATGTGCTGAGTAATTATGTGGTTATCTCTTCATAAAAATGTGAAAATGTACAGACTTTGTTGACGTTAGTTTTAGCTTTCTTTTGTTTTGAGACAAATCTAAGCCTGGCTGCCCTGTGAGCATTTCCTGACCTTGACCTAACGCCACACTACTTTGGAAGTTCTGTTGCCCTGCAAAAAGAAACAAAGGAAATGGCCCGCCATAAACAGCTGTCCAACTTACAAATACTGTCTTTTATTATGTGCTTTTCATGTTCTTGTCTGCCAAGTTGTTTTTTTTCCCTTTCCAAAACATGATGTGAACAGAAACAGAGTTAATGGTTAGAGAAAATGGGGAAATGCACATTGCTTGTGGTTTTTCTCTGCGATGAGGGCTTATACTAATCCATTTTCACCCTCTTGATATCTTCACAGGATGACAGTGATGGGATCCCGTGGTCGGAGGAGCGGGTTATGCGAAAGGTGCTTTACCTCTCCCTAAAGGAGTTTAGGACTGCACAAAAACGGCAGCTGGATGGGGATGGAACCACAAACTCTAATGGTGGGTTTAAGTCCACCTCCTTAATGCTCTCTTTAGAGCATTAAGGAGGTAAATGCAATACTGCATAGCTCATCTTTGCACTAACGTTTTCTTTTGTTACTGTCTCTGGGTTGGGTGCTACAAAAGAGCAGATTGAGTAGATGTGTAGGTGTATACTGTACAGCAGTAATACTTTGCTGAATTAATCAGTGTTAAAGTGTGAAATAAGGTAAATTGGCCTATTTGTTCACATCAGCAGCATTCAGTAAGTGATTATACATATGCAAGTTTGCTGTATACTACAGATTAACCCTTAAGCACACAGGACTGGCTGTTTTGTTAATGGAATTGAGAACTCTTGGAGAACTGATTATCTTTCTCTGTAGGTTAAAACCTTTTGCAGGGACTTGCTGTGTTTCTACTGCGGCGACAAGGGTCTAAATAAAGGTCCAGAGAAATGACTTAGATCCTCAAAATAACCCATCTGAAAATTCAAGGACTTGGGTTTGCTGAAACTGCTCTGCTCCAGTCCATTAGGTGGTAGTCATGCAAAAACAGTGGTAATAGTGAGGCACAGCTGACACTTCTACACCACCTCCAAAGATCCCCAAACCTTTAAAAGGTACGAGTGCGAGAGCAGGGATGTTTTTAGTAGAAACACACAAAGTTCCTCCAAGGTTCCTACTCAAGGATAATGGTTCCTCTAGTGGAAAAGTCCCGTTTGTGCTCTTTATGTAGCTGATGACTTTGCAAAGAGAGAAAAAAGAATGAAACCAATTAGTGTGCTGTTAACAGCTTGCCACAGTAAAAAGAAACTGTGCAGAAGGTGTGCGAAGCTGAAAACTGTCACGCTGTTGTGACAGAATCAGAGGCAAAGAATGGCTGCAGTCATGTTTTGAGGGGGGGAAATGACACAGTTGCTAGTTTTTTGTTTTTTTTCTCATTTTCATTCATTTTCCTTTTTGTTTCTGGTCACTGGGCCGTCTTTCGGGCCAGTGTCACATCCTCAAAGCTGAAAGCATTTCCCTCTTGTTTCTAAAAAAGTTGTTTGTGCATCAAACACAGGGACACAGATGAGGTCTCCAGCAGTGCCAAACACAAGAAAACACGTGTATAGGTGTTGTTAATTCCACCTCCACTCAATAGCTTTACACATTTACACCCATCCTGGGGTCAGGGCTCATTAAAACACGAGCCTATCAGAAGCCTTAACTTGAGTTAATACCCGAAATTACTTACTAAAGACAGAAATCCAATCCCATGGTCGAAGCCTGCTCCAGAAACAGTTGAGGGAATTTGTGTGTTTTTAAAAAAAGAGAGGCTGAAACGACATGAGAAGAGTGAGTGCACAGGGGGGGATGAACAGCTTGTTTTGAACCAAGCTGCCACCATGTCTTTGTTTGACACTGGTGTTCCTACACACACATACACTCACACACACACACACAAAAGCCCTTAGCCAGCCAACAGCGGTGATTTGAACTTCACACGTGCCTCAGAAGCTATTCTCAGTTGACATTAACACAACCCAGACGTGGAAAGAAAGAAACCAGGAGGGAAAAAAGAGCCTCTGAAAGTTCACGCCCAGTCTTCCAGCTCGACAGAAAGAGAGACGGGCATAAACGGGGAGGTGGGAGCCTCTTTTGAAATGTAGCTTATTCCTTTTCCTCGTTTCTTATTTTTGCCATTTTTCCTTTATTAAACACAAAGATTAAAAAAAAAAAAATCCTTTAGTGTTTCTGTCCATAGTGGTTCTGAGTGCCACCCCCTCCCTCCCCTCCTTGTGTGCCAGTACATCTCCGTGCGTCTGTCTGGCATCTCATAGCTGCCACTCCAGAGCTCCTCAGGGCCTTTTAAGCCGCCGCGGGTAGCTGACCTTATCGCCTGAATAAAAATGACTCATTAGAAAGCGTTGGCAGCCTGTCGCACCGGGGGTAACGACAGCAGCCCGCACTGACACAAAAGGGAGTCGGGCTGAATAGACGGGACCTGCTGTTTTAGAGCACCGTGGGTTAGCGAGGATTTGGAGGCAGTGCGAGCGGCACAGTTTCCTCTCTCGCACAGACATTGTGGTGAAACTGTCAGCCATTTTGGAGGATCACACTCAGCATGCACTACATCCTGAATGGGCAGCCCCTGCTGTTTTAGAGGACTGCGGGTTAGAGAGACTGGGCATATTTTGGGGCCAGACATGTGCCGCACTTTTCAGCCTCATGCAGGCGTCGTCGTCTGTGTGGAAGTATCAGCCATTTTGGATAGGACATTGATGAAATGATGCAAGGCAGGAAATTCCTTGCTTATTTACTTAATTGACAAAAAAATTTAAAGAGCGAAATTTGTAAAACTGTGATTATTTAAACTGAAAATGACAAACAGTCCATTTTCTTGGACTGGCATTTTCTTTTTAATCCCAATGACAGAACGCTGAAAAAAATCAAGCTTTTCAGAGTGTTTTTGTCAATGGACGATTGAATTCATGTTATTTCAGATCTGATTGAAAGCGTGGCATCTGTTCGTCATCAAACCAAGCTTCTAAAGCAGCTTTTTGCCCCTACTTTGGGCATCTCTCCATCCCCATCCCCTCTCCCTTTCCTCTCTCCTCCCTCCTCCGTCACTGTGTGGCAGCAGCAGCTATCTATTTTAGAGGGAGGTGTGGCGGCCTGTCAATCAGCCGCACGTGTCGGTCTATCTCCCGCCCACCCCAGCCTTCTCCCTGTCCATAACCAGTAATCATGCCATCTCCCCAGCCACTTTACCTTTTGCTAGCTGGCAGCCGTCCGTCTGTGTCCATCACACTTCCTGCCTCTCGTGCCTCCTTCCCTGCATTATTTATCAAATAGCATTATGCCCTTCTGCATCCCAGCTTCTGCTCATTAATCCACGCATCGCAGCCACATTCTTTCTCTTTTTTTCCTTCCTACTTTTCCCTATCTCCCTCCATCCATTTGTCCTTCCGTTTGTCCCCCCCACCCCCCTCCTCCAACGCAGGGTTTCCATTACACATCAATAGGACTCTGGTTACTGCCTTCTCCGCGAGCTCCTGTCTCCTCTCTCCCGCCTGCTGCTCAATCTCCTCGATTATGTATCTCCACGCCCACAGTCCCCCTTTTTTCTCCCACAGCTCCTTTCATCTGTCTCCGTCTTTCTCGCCATCTACCTCCCGTTTCCATTTTGTCCTTCCTGTACTCTGCCCTTTCTGTCCCAAGTATCTACGCTACCTGTCACCCTAACCCTCTCACCCTTTTCCCCTTCCCCGCCCCGTTCTTCCGCCATTTGCCACCCTTCAGTCTCCTCTTCTTCTGACTCGTCAAAGCTATCTCTCTGTAGCCACGTCCCTACCTCGCTATCTCGCTTACACCCACCCTTTCCTTTCCTCTCTCTCCATTTCCCTGAGTGCTATTGATGGAGGAACTGGCTGCTGGCCAAATTCCAGGAGGCGCTGAAGAGAGGGCTCCCTGTTTGCCCATTTCTCCGACTGTCCCCCCTCTCTCTCGCTCTCTATTTTCTTTTTTTCCCCTTTCTCGTCTGGCTGCCAGTCTCACGACTTGTTGTTCCTACCCGTTTTAATGCACATCATGGCCTTTCCCTCAGCTCTCAGTTTGCTGTCTCTCTGCTGTCTGTCTGCATTTCCCGTGCTGCCACCCGCTTGCACGTCCAGAGTGGCAGCCCGTGGCAGCTTGAAGCACTGTGTGGGACCTCTATTCTCTCTCTGGTGATAAGATGCCGGACAGAGGACGACAGATGAAGGTATACCAGCACAGACAGGGAGGTGGTGATAAAAGAAAATCACGGTAGCTGGAAGAAGGCGAGTTTGGATTTCAAGCGAGGCTGAGAGATTGTGTCTACTCGGCCCTCTCGCGCTTTCCCACAACAGTTCAAGCCATGATAGCATCCATTCTTTACCTTTGATGCTTCAGTTATAGCCTTGAACAGCACAAAAGCAGATGCCGTGTTACAGAAATGCACATAGTTGCGAGCTTTTTGTTCTGGTTTGTGGTCATAGCTGCGCTATGAGGTCTAATTTTAGAAGGAAGAGCACTATATTTGGGGCTATTTCAAATCCCATTGCCAGCCAGTAAGTTTTGGTATGTGCTTCTACTCTCAAAAAAAGAGTCTGGGAATGGATAATACAAGGAGTTTTCCTGCAATAAAGCTGCCCATCTTTTTTGTTTTACTTTATCCCACACTTTAATTGTATACAGGCACGGAGGGCTACTTGAATAAATAGCATAATATGGAATTTTAGGAAGTCACCAGACAAATTACTCCCATACGTCTGCTAACCCATTTGTTTTTCTTTTCATAGCTGTATTTAAGGTCTTTATTGGATTCTCTGTCTGACACCATATCTTTGATTTTGCACATGTAGCTCTTGTTCATGTATTCTTTGTTGTAAGGACACATTCTGCCCCTGATTGTCTCCATCTTTTTTTTTTTTTCCTTTGTGTGATTTTTCCCACGGCATGAATGTAGTTATAGCTCTACTTAGTACTGCAGCTTGCGCTCTCTTCTCAGCCCCATCATTCACTTCCTCCCATCCTCTCGAGACGTCGAGGTGAGCACCACGCGGCGGATCCGATGGGCTTAGTTAAGCATGCCTAAAATCTGATTAGACCCCACCTATTTCCCAATAGGACCAGCCATTGGAATGCCCCACTGGCCTGGTCCTCAGGAGCTCCAGGGGCTTGAGTTTAGGACCCTCCCCTCTTTCCTGCCTTTCTGCCACGCTTGCCCATCCCCGGCCCTCTTTTCTTTTTTCTTTTTTCTTTTTTTCCCCCAAGATGCTCCGTTCTGCCCCTCAGATGGGCACTCATGTGCAACCAGCATATGTTGAACAACTCTTTGGAGGAATAGGGTATGGCAGCGGCAAGGTAGGGGGAAAGCGATGGAAAGCTGGAGGGGCGGTGGGGCTGGTGAAATGTGCCTCTGCCTATTTGTTTGCGTTCTGTGGGGACATCACGCGTCAGTCATTTTCAGAGCACAATTAAAGTTAATGAGCTATTTCTGTGTTTGCTCTGGTGTGAGTTCCCCTGTCCAGAAGTTCTAATGAGTCTCTTGCCCATTTTCATATCGGTTTATATGAGCCCCCCCCTCCCTCAAAAATCTAATTACCATTTTTCATGCCAACCTATTAAGCTCTGAAAGATGTTTTAATTTAATTGAATATTTAGAATATATTCCAATATTTGATTGAATGAACATGTTTTAACCCCCGTTGTATAAAATAGTACTTTTATGAAGGGGACTTCAAAGGAGTTGATTCATTAAAAGAGTACGAATGTAAGCCTTTCGTGCCAGCCAAGACATTGTGAGGCAGTGATTCACCCCAGGCCTATAGACTTAGAGGCTCTCCAGCACCAACATATAAAGCGTTGCCAGCAGTGCGATGGCCTTACTCATCGCGGCGGTCTTTGTTAACTTTATGAGCGCAAAGATACATCTGATGACTGTATCTCCGCAGTCAGGTGCTGACCTGCCTTGCGTGTGTGAGCAAACCCCAACAGCCCGGTTGTTTATGCAGTAATGAGAAAGTGTGTGTGTGTGTGTGTGTGTGTGTGTGTTCATTCAGCCCAGAGCACTTTTATAAATCTCAGTTAAATCATATGTTTGAAAACCTGCTTTTTTTTTAACCTGCTCTACAATCACTCAACTTCATTCTGTCTCCTCCGTTATCATTTGATCTCGCCACCCCGCTTCCCGTCCGATCGTTCTCAGATGACACGACGCCCGGGCTTGTTCGGCAGCAGTTGTCTTTGCTAGCAGGATATCATTCAAGTTGCCACTTATTCTAACCCGTGCTCCTCTGCGCTAATCGTAATAATTTGTTTTCCTTTTTGACACCCACTATTAGGAGTTTGTGAAGCAGGGTTTTCAGAAGCATCAGTCAAAAAGGAATTTGGCCGGGTGTCACGAGAAAACTACGAGTTACTCAGCGAAAGAGAGAGAGGGTGATAGACCAGTGGGGAGGTGTTCTTTCAGTGAATAAAAGAGTTTATGATGGCTTGTGAAGTTTCTTGTTAAACAAACCCCTGTGAGATGTGAGTGTTTAGTGAGTCACTGTTGCTCTTTTCAAAATGAATGTGAATAATTCAGCAGCCTGCCATACCAAAAGTCCAGCCAGGCAGAAATGCTTGTCAAAACAGGTCAAAAGAGGTAAAAAATCGGATGAATTATCCCCTGTGTCAAATGTTTGCAGTGTTGTTTTACTCACTGATATAAATCTTCAACTTTCCGCTCAGCAAAGTGACACTTGAGTTGGCAAGGGAAGTACATTTTTATACGTGTTACTGCCCCTCTGTCTCCAGTCGATTGGTCTCCTTGGCAGCGCTGTCCTGTTTTGTAATGACCCCAAAAAGCTTTAAACTTGTCCAATTGCCTCCCTGATAAGCAAGCCCACTCACGCTCTGTTGTTAAATCGGGCAAGCCCCTGCGAACACCTTCCAACAACTACAAGAGCCGCGTACGCTGAAACCAAATCTTGTTGATATCTTTTTTTTATTTGGTTGTCTGCCTCAATTACCGTTGACTTCGACTCCTACATTTGACCTAATTAGAATTCTCGGTGCCTGTTGTTGCTTTTGATTTAAGAATCTGTCTGGGGGGCTTATTTTGTTTTGTGCGAGTTGCTTGCTAAATATTTAATTAGGGCTCTGTCAATTGGGCTCAGGGAGAACGTCAAGCCCAGCAGTAGCCATTTCTGCGAATGGCTTTAGGTTGTTCATAAAAATTCTTTGTCAGAGGGCAAGCGTCACATATTGTAAGTCAAAGACAACAACAGCTGCTTGTAGGGAAATGTCAGTATGAAGGAGATTCAGTACCTTTTTATCCTAAGCTGGCCAGGGGGCAGATACTGGTGGCTCTATAGCAGTTCAGAGATTTCTATTTTTTTCTTTTTTGTTTTTTTATGGTTTTATGATCTGTTCTTTATTAATCATGTTATATTTCGCATAGGATTTTTCTTTTTCCTGTATCATCTAAAAGTTTTCTTTCAGTTCAGATCTTTTGAATTTGGGGCAAAACTCAAACACCACCACGCAGTTGTACTTTCTCCAGCTTATAGCTATATAAGGTACCACCCCAAATTTCCCACAGGTTTCTCCTTATTGCCAGGGGCAACGGTTGACTCCAAACCACATGATCAGCCCAACCCAGTTGCTGCCTCAGTGGCAGATGTGTATGTGGATATGTGTGACACATTCCTTGTCTGTAATATGTTGCGTGATGACCCTGATGAAGGACCATCACGCAACATACAAGTCGGGCAAGCAGTAAAGTTGTTCTTTATACTACAAGTGTCATAGGGTTTAACTTCTTCGGATCCTCTTCAAAACTACCCCATGATGCTGCAAAAAGCTGTGGCATTATGAGGTGTGAAGGCCCGTATGTAAGTATATGCAAAAAAAATAAAATAAAATAAAATGTTGCAACAACCTCTACAGGTGAATACAGGTATGTCTGGCTCAGGTGTACTTGTGCATTTGAGATGTTTAACTAATTTGTGCTCTCTTTGTGTTCCTCACTCTTTCGCCATTTCTTTTTCTGTGCCCTACACTCTCAGATGAAGCAGAACTACCGTAATTAATGATGACATCAAAAAAGGCTGTTTTAACACTGTCATATATAAACTTTTGTTTATTCCCCAGAGGCTCGAGATGTATCTAGATATTCAGCATTGATTCTCTGGTCTAATGTTTTATTGACAAAGAAGCGTTTTGTATGAATGTCGGCAGAAAGCTGGAAACGTATGCTGGCCAGGCTGTAACCATTTTCCTTTTTTTCCAGGTTCCCTCGCCAATGGGCAGCTCAACGGCTCGGGGTCAAAGGGCAGCCACAAAGAAGACGGGTCGTTGCGCCGTCAGGGCCTGAAAGGAAGCAGCGAGTACTGCGAGGACAGTCCTGCAAAAAAGAGGTGTGTGTGTGTGTGTGTGAGATGTTCCTGTGTCGCTGAGTTATAAAGAAGTTTGCAGAATGTTTGGGTGTTAAATGCATGCAGAAAGAATACTGTGAGAAGTTGAGAGCATGCTGTGCACACTTGGTATAAATTGTAAGTGCAGCAGAACTGCGCTGACTTTTCTGAGCTCGGAGGTTTCATAGGTTGCCACATGACACCAGCTGCTTTTGGGTTCTCTTCATTGTTTTTGAGACACATGCTTCGTCTTCCCCTTTCTCTCATCTGCTCTTTCTTTCCATAATTTATTCAATCTGTCTCCCCATGCCACCCCACCCCCACCCCCCTCGTTACACCCCCGTTACAACATCCCCGGTAAAAATCAGTTCCAAAATGTTTCACTGCAACATTGCACTGATTTATGAACTTGCTGCACATACACACTTTGTCATGTTTTTTTTTTTCTCCCCTCTGACTTGACTTCTCCCCTCTTCTCTCCCAAATGTTTGTGGTGAAATGTGGAGCAAGTTGCCTCTGAGTTCTGCGACAGTTGCGTAGATAGTATGAGCCTTTAAATAGCGCTTAGGTCTCTTAATGAGCCCCCTCCCCCCCCTTTAAATCTCCTAATGCAAACACAGTTTCAGTCACTTATAATTAGCCACTTGTAACAATGTTCCCATGCATTTCCGAATGAATCTGTTAAAAATTGGAATTGAGCACAAAAAAGCTGTTAATTTCCATCCAGCATTATTTTTTTATGAAGGCGTTTATGTAATGCGTGAATTATTGAAAATGATTAAGTCTGTGAAACAACAGTCATTTTCAGAGAGATGTTCTTGAGCGGGGATTGTGGGGGGGGGGGTGATATAATGATGTTTAAATGCGATGCTTTTAATGCGTTCAGCATGAAAAGGAAAAAAGCTTGAAATCTTCAGCTGAAATAAGATTACAATGAAGTAAACGATACAGAGTTTTAAGCAGATTTCACATTATCTGTTACGTGTGTACCTCAGCAACGCATCCACACAGAGATAACATCATGCATTCCTCCTTACATTTCTGTGTCCAAAAGCAGCAGCCATAAACCTTTTTTTTTTTTTTTTTTTTTTTTAAATTTATACTTTCATTCTCAAGCTGACAGCCACTGTCGGTAGCAGGTGTGAATGTGAGTAAGAGCACATGCCTCCTCCTGTTGTGCAAGCGTGTGTGTGTGTGTGTGTGGTTTTGTTCTGCCTCTGGTCTCTCACACGCATTGACACGACATCCAAGCGTCAGTGTAAAGCTGGAGGCGGAGTCTGGGGGCCGGACAGCAGCAGATGTCCTTCTGTAATGAGCAGCCCATACAGGCTCCATTCACCGCGCATCAAGCACCTGCCCAAGTCCTCCTAGCTGTCATTCGATACTGTAACCTCAAAATCTCACTTTGGTTATTACGAGCTTTCATCTACCTTGATTTGAAGCAGGTGGCCCCTGGGCCAACTTATACAAGATAAAAGTATAAAAGAAAGAAGGGAATGTTCCCCCCCTTTTCTTTCTCACTTCATCAGTTCAGTGATTCTTTTTGTTTGGACATTTTACCAGAAATGAGGCTTGGCTGGGAACTGAGTAGCGTTTGGAGACGATCCAGATCTATTATTGGGTATATGTTTTTGGAAGGTTTTGCAAGATAGGGAAAATGTTTCTTTTGGAAATATGAAAAAATTGAGACTCGATTTTGATATCCTCAAGAAAAGATCATCCTAATGTGGATCCATATATCCTTCTGGATCTAAGGACTGCATACACGTTCACAGGCTCTGAAGGGAGTTTTCAGCCTCGGTGAAGTTCTGCGGTTTCTGACTGCTTGTACAGTCGATCTTAAAGTCAGACACAGCAACTTTGTTTATTTGTACAGTCACAATTGCAATGTGGGCTGCCTGACCAGGCAATAACCAAAGGATCATGTGGCTTAAATAGACGGTAAAGCATAAATGCTCATCTCTGTAAGGAAGAAAAGCGCTGAAGGAGTAAATTATAATAAAGATGAGCTCACATTTTCATTTTCTCTTGCTCTGGTGGCCTCTAGTGCTCTGTGTTGAGTGGAGTTCAGTTAGAGGCCAGCCTGCTCTGTGGTTTTCATTAGTTCACCACACACATATACTCACAGTGGGGCTGAATGAAGAAAGACTCTCTATCTGATGCTAATGAAACACAAGCCTAGCCAGTACTTGGCAATGCCTAATGCCCTCTTAAAAAGCTTATTTTGTGTGTGCGCTTTATGCTTGAAGGATGACTCCGGTGCCCTGGCAGTGGGCGCCCCTGCACTGTTCCTAAGCAGGCCTAACTGTGACGATGCCAGGAGCTTTTTACACCTGGCACTGGCCAAAACAGAAGGGAGGAGCGATGGCGTAGCGCCTTCCAATTCTGCATGAAGGAAAAGTTTGTGGATCGAGGATGAAGGGATCGAGTGTAGACGAAGAGAGGCTGGGTGGAGCCGCGAAGAGAGAGCGATAGGAAGAGGGGCAGAGACAGAAGGACAGGTGCGAGTAATTTTTGGCAGGAAGCGGCGCTCTTTAGAAGTCTTTGAGATCAGCTCTGTGTTTGCCTTCCCATGCTCCTGAGATTGGTGGGTAGACTGGCAGGACATCCCGTCAAACATGCCAGCTTATTGTAGCCCTGTCTTACAAGCTTGACCATATTCTCCAAATGGGGCTCCCTTGCCAAGTTTGAGTCGAGGCGCGCACACACTCTCTTAGATTCACGACCCTATGCAGTCTCTTTAATGCCACGGTTTACTGACCTAGTTGTTTTCCTGCTCTTCTGTTCCTCTCCCATATTTGACTTAGGTTGATTAAAACGGCCTGACGTGTGTTTACCTGTCAATAACAAAGAGGTTGTAGTTTCATATTAAGATTGTGTGTGTGTGTTTGTTTTACAGGAGCGTCCCCTCAAATAATTACCACAGTTAGTCATCATCCGATGAATCTGGTTCAGTCCTAAGTGAAATGAGTAAATCATTCACAAGTCTTCTGTTTGAATTTTGTGCTGCCGCTCTCATGGTTCAGTCAAAACCGGATTCCAGTGTGGTTTACTTTTAAATGACGTGAAGATTTTTGGTTTTGTATACAGTGGCGTGTGTGGGTAGGAAATCCATTGCTGAATTTTGATAAACATTAACCTGGTTTTATTTGGGCAAGCTGTAAATGTTTAAAACTTTCCAGCATATTTGATCACATCATTCAAGATTTATTGAAGCCGGTTTACTTTGTTTAATCTGACTTTTAGCAAGTAGTTCAGCTGTGTGTGAAAGCAAATGCAAACTTTTGAGGCAAAAGTTCGGGCGCCGTGTGTTTGCGGGCAGAAGTATCTATGTTAGACCAACATCTAAGCTTAATTTTAGTGTTCTCTCACTCTTTTTTTTTTTTCTTTTTTTCTTTTTCTCCTCCTTCCTTTTTCTTTTTTCACCCTTCTTTTTTTTACTGAACCCCACTTTTGGCTCTCTTTGAATCTGTTCTCTCTGTTGTCTCAGCCAAGACACACACTCAGCTGCTGCTGCTTGTTTTGTTTCGACTTAATGAATGCCAAGTGTGTACACACAGAGAGACACACACACACTTGTCTTGTCGAGCATAACCAATGCCTCTTGTCAGTAACGCATAATCACCGTTTCCATTTATGAGGGATTACATGCATGTGCGCACAGGCCTGCACACACGTGCACACTAATACGCACGCACACAGTGAGTGCGTTTTAATAGAGGGCCATAATGTGCTTATTAATTTGCTTTAGATGGTATCGTGTAGCGACCTATATGCACCGCAGCACCTAGCTGTTCCACCAGCGCCTAATGGATGAATAACAATGTTCACGCTGTATTTTGCAATTCTGCTGCTTTTACCTGCTGCTGCAAAAATACAGCAGATTCAGATATAGTTACAGCACGTGAGGCCACGCTGGACAGTCGTTCCGTTGCAGTTTAAATGATCTCTTCTGGTTTTTCTGTCAGTGACTCACCAAAATCTCCTCTAAACTCTCCTCTCGTTGTCGCTGCTTTGCCGCGGCTTTATGAAAGCCTTCCTTGCCACTGAAATAAATGGCAGGGTGAAGGAGTATTAACCATCCGCCACAGTGCATAATGTCACTCAGTACACAAACTGGCTCCCGTAATCACTGTCAAATGCTAGTGTAATTGTAGCACAGATTGAGCATGTGAAAACTGGTTTGCGTGGCGCTCCTTATGGCATCATACAACAAAGTCTAAACGCTTCTTGGGATTTACTGTTACGCAGTCGTAAAGTACTAATTTGATCTTTTGTAAGCCAAAATGTTGAGATGTGTCAGACTGTTGTAGTGAGCATAAGTAGCTTTTTTCTGTCATTATATTCAAATCAATGTATGATTTGATAAGAATATCTAAATTTAGATGACACTTTCAGGAGGGGAAAAAAGCATGACCTCGTATGCAAGCTATCCCTTTTGTTGTAATATTAATACCAGAGCTCAGTTGAAAGGTGTGCATGAAAAGGCGAGGAGGGGAAAAGTTTCAGTGTGTTGACAGAGATGATCTGCAGCAGAGAGCGGTGAACCATTGACTGGGTCGGTTTTTCATCTCAACCTGGGAATCTTCTGCAAATTGGAAACACAAGTGGGAGATGGATCATTTAGGAGCAATCAATGTGTGTGCGTGTACTGTAAGGTTATTTGTTTTTGTTCTGGTAGTTACATGACAGAACACAGTACTTCATGTAGCAGAACATGCATGCACTCAAATGTTTGTTTTATGGTTGATCTCCCTAGTCTTTATTTTATTACTCTATCGATGTTCCTACCTACTTATCAATCATTGGCAGTAACTTAAGGTCACTGAAGGTCTACATATTGCATGCCATATTGAATTTGGGTAACTGGACTAACGTCGTGCCTGCGCACCACTCCCATGAGAAATTTAAGGTGGACTAGGTCAGAAGTCAAATGGTTTGAATTGAGCAGTGTGTCTTGTTAAGGGTTAAAAAGGCCTAGAGACTGGTTAGCACCAAGTTGCAAGGATGAAATATATATTCCTACAATATGTCACGGAGGTTGTAACCAAATTCACCTAGCAACTACCGTACTAGCAAAGATGCATACAGCACTGTCCCTAAAACCACTCGAGGTTTGAGGCGCTTTCCAAATCATTGCGCCCAATGGACTGTGCCTGCCAGCAAAGGTAACATTTAAGTACGAGGTTTCGTGTTTATCTCGTAGTGCCACGAGGATAAAAAAGGAATCAAAGCGGGAAATACGTTTTTATTTAATCTTCTCTGCTATATGATCACTCTCAACAACCTTTGAACCCACTGGTGTTTTGTCAACGTGGTTATTTCAGTGGCGTTTAGCCCAAGTGTAACACAACTCATTCATTTGTGACAAAGGGGACAAAAGGTGACTTCCATCTGACCTAATATAGCATTTATATATTCACAGAGATGGCTTGGCTTTCTCTTCACATTTGCCTGTCACACCATCTTCCCTCTCGTCACCCCCGCTCCAAAAAAAAAGAGGGTGGGGGCAAGGTTATATTTAAATGTGCACACAGGCTCTGCTATATATTTAATCTCAAATGAAAATCAGTCTTACTGTGACTGTTTGAAGCATGAAACCACCAAACTCGCACACAGTCACGCACACTCACATCTTGGTAACACTCATCTTTATTTATCCTGATGTTGTCACAGAGCGGTTAAGCATTGCAAACTGTATGCTGGTGTAAGCATCACTACTGCGGTTAGTAACAGCCTGTTTTAGTGAACTACTCTTTGTTCAAGAGCGAGACAATAGGAGGTAGACTTTCCGTGTGCATATTTGTCTTCATGACAGTTAATGATTGTGTTTATTTTTGTTTGTTGTGCACATGCTCCTTGTATATGTGACTGGGAGTCTATGGGTGGGCTGTTTGTTTACACAAAGGTCACAGGGTTGACCGGGTCAGATCACTGCAGTGCCATCCCTCCTCTAAATGGATGGAGACAGAAAAGCAATAAACACAGGAAGTTAAATGAGCGTTCGCTTAAAACTGCTCATAATGAGCGCTCGTCATCAACTTTAGGGTTTGTGAATCTTGGCACTTATACACAATTTGGTTATTCCGCTTTGAGGCTAAAACGGCATCGCTAAAGGCAAACTTATTTCTGCATTTTAAAAAAGCAAAACTGTACTTTTTAAAGTGTGAACGATAACACAAGGTAAAGTTGAAATCGAGGCGCTCATCACTACGATTTTACTGTAGAAGCATGAACATGCAGAAATGAAGGTGACAGTGCTGCAAGCCTGAATGCTTGTCACTGAGCGCTGCTGGGCAGAGCTGCTTGTCTAGCTTTGTGTTAGCATGCTGTTCACATCCTTGCAAAGATCCGATGTCGTCAGCAGTGTTTTTACTCTCCCGGACGCAGGCATGTTTGATGTACCCACAGTTATAAAAGTGCAAAAATACCTTACATCGCAGAGACAAACATCAGAGACCTTTTTTCCAGGGTGCAGAAGTGGTTCGGTGAACTCGCCACACGCTAGGACGGCTGTCTGTGAGGATCAATATCCTTAATGGATTTCCAATTGTTTTGCAATTTTTCAAGTAGGGTCATGCTTAAAAAAACAAGCTGCACGAGCACGATCTGCTCAGTCATGCAGAGGCATTAAACTACTGTGTACTGAATAACCAGCCAAACTGCAGTACCCTGTATGGGTGTTTACGTTTTCATTACCAAATTGTATAAGTTAGTGTAACTTTTAGTTGAAGTATATCAGTAAAATTCAGCTGGGGGAGGACACAGTGACCCCCAACACCCCTGTCTGTATCCGCAACAGAATATAACTGAGGTGTACTGTAATGTCATCACTTAATCACTGAAAAGTGTAATGTGATCGCAGTAACGTGTTATTTATAACTTTGTAGCGTGCTACATCTTGTGCTGTTTAATACAACGTTCTGGTTTGGTATCAAACATAGTAGCTTAAGGTTTTTCTGTCATACAGTCTTTCACACTGTTGTTCGCACATACAGTCTAACAGTTACAGCGTCATCACTGTTTTCGTTGCATTTTCATGAGTGAAAGTCTTATGGGCTTAAGAAATTCTTCATATAATTTCTGTGTACAACAACTGCTAAAACTGCCGTACAACACATGCTCTCACCGATAATCTAAATCAGGCAGAAGAGCAGATTAAAAACATAGAAAGGCTTTATCGCTGCATATAAACATTAACGGAGTGATTTTAAGTGGACAGAAACCACTCGGACTCAACACGCGCACACAAACGCACACTCTCACAGTCAGCTGCAGTGAGGTGGTATTTTATCAGGACCATGTGGACCATCTGGAGCCAATTAATACATCCCCTAAGGTGCAGACTCTGGATCAGTTCTCATCTCCTCAAACTATAACCTTTTATCATGGGAGTGAACGCAAAGTCTGAGTGCAGCCCAGCCACAGATGCTGCAGACAAAGTGTCTCTCCAGATGTGCTCGTATTCATGTCGAAGACGATTAAAAATTAGCACCCAGATTTTCATTGTCTAAGATGGTTTTAGTTTATTTTCTCCTTCTCTCAGATTGTGGTGGTTACGATGCAAAGTTAGTTTAGAAGTAATTGTCTATTTTATTTATTTATTTATTTATTTGTATTAAGAGTAGACCGTGCGCAAATCAACACACAGGCTGCTAGCTCGTGTTTCCCTCGCCAGCCTCATCTAAATATCTGGTTGCAGTGGTGCAACAAATATCTGAAAACAAACCAGACAGCCAGAGCTCCACTGTGGCGACTCCACACATTTGACCTCAAGTCCACAGACACAAGTTTCATTAAATGTCTTCTTACATGAAAAACATTGAAGTTGCACAGGTTTCTATTAAAATTGCAAAGGCACCCAGGATTGTTTCGAACTTCTATTTTTTATTTATGGGCGATCGTGGCTCAAGAGTTGGGAGTTCGCCTTGTAATCGGAAGGTTGCCGGTTCGAGCCCCGGCTTGGACAGTCTCGGTCGTTGTGTCCTTGGACAAGACACTTCACCCGTTGCCTACTGGTGGTGGTCAGAGGGCCCGGTGGCGCCAGTGTCCGGCAGCCTCGCCTCTGTCAGTGCGCCCCAGGGTGGCTGTGGCTACAATGTAGCTTGCCATCACCAGTGTGTGTGAATGGGTGGATGACTGGGTGTGTAAAGCGCTTTGGAGTCCTTAGGGACTAGTAAAGTGCTACACAAATACAGGCCATTTTTATTTTTCCAATGCTAAAATTAAATAATGCTTTCATGAAGTTTCATCAATAGGGAATGATGCCAAAGCTACAGCATATTCAGTCACTAAAACGTGCTAGTGTAGCAGTCCTGCTTAATCAGCGTTTAACTTATTTTCTTTTGCATCCATTCTCAGTCTTTTTATGCAACAAATGCTTTGATATGAGGTTTAATGATTCTCGTGGTTTCAGCTCCATTAAAAACAAACAGGCACATTTGCTTAGTCATCTTTTCCCCCTCCCCTCTCCCGCTGCACTCTGCACCCTGCTGATGTGCTGAAGCTGACTTAAGGAGCCAGTTCAGACCGGAGGTTTGTGTTTGCGATAACGCTCTGCTGTGCTGCGGGTTATTGAGTTATTGACCGAGTCTGCAGAAGAAACTCAGTTGTTGCTGGCCTTCCTCCAGTGGCACGGGTCAAAGATGAGGGTCAGTTACTGAAGCTTGTAGACAGCGTGTTTCTCTGTGCCATTTCAGCAGGCGGGGAAGCTTGCCAGCACCCTCGTAAGTCTGACCACACAGAGAAGCCCAGCCATCTTAGAAACTCCCACGGAAATGGCTGTCACTGGGAGGATGTTGATAAGATGGAGACGGAAGACGAGAGCTTGAAGTTGCTCCGCGTTTGACTGACAGGGTCCATGTGCTTGTGATGATCTATGTCAACTGTCCGCAGCTGTACTGCTTAAACAGAGTGGAATTCTTCTAAGTGAAGCATACTGAACTAGCTGTGTCTCATCTTTCTCTCTCTTCCCTCATCATCACCCCCACCCATCCACTTCATTATATATGTTAGTGAGATGGTGCTTTATTCTATTCTTTCTTCTTCTGCCTTTTTTCCTTCCGTTTGCCAGGATCTCTGGCTGACAGGGTCGTCAGATTTTCTCACTCTACCTCTCTCAGTGATAATCAATGCTCTCGTGCCTCTGGTGGCTTGTGTAATATTAGACATTAGAGCAGCCCTTTGAAGGGTGGGGGTGGGGGGTGCAGCAGGAAGGAATGAAGGGAGGAAAGGATGGATGATAGGTGGATTAGAAAGGGATGAATGAGGACATCCTGCTGTAATCTCTTTGCTTTTTCTGCCGCTATTGGAGCCCAGTTTCCTCTTTTTCTTTTCCCCCTACCCGCGTCTCTCCGGCTCGCCTCTCGCTCTCCGTCAGTCAGGGCAATCAGTTTAATTTTAACTTGCGTAAGCCTCACTCTCTTCCTATGGCACCATACCAGCCAGTATTCTATAGCTCAACACGCTTGGGAACGTGATGTACCCTGATTTCTGCACATATATACACACACACACACACCACTGGGCAGACGGAGGGCTAAATCAGGGGTTCATATTACCACTCGGCTCTTAGTGCAGTGGGAGCAGTCATGAAGTAAAACAGTAAAGTCACTACAAATTGTTCCTCCTCTGCTGATTTCTAAACGTTACCATCCTCCCGTCTCTTGGATGCATTGCTTCGCCCGTGTCTGCTGTGCTCATGCACGTTTGATCGTCCATGACTGCTAGAAAGACGTGATTCCAGTGGCAAAACTGGTTGGACAATTGGCTGAACTCGTTGCTGTAAATGTTTTTCATGCTCTTAAGTTCCTGGCACCTTCGTAATGATGATGACACTAATCCTGTTAGGCTGTTTTCGAGGGAGAGAGCTGCTTTTTTGTTTTGTTAAATAATAACCTGCTAGCTGAAATGTAGTCCTTGCAATATAAGTGCTGTGGTTTAATTTAATTTATCTGCTTTTATGTTCTCTTCGTAACCCTGCATTATCACATCATCGGCAAAGCAGATCTGTTTTTTATTACCTTTTTTAATTTTTTTTTATTAGCCATATCTCTGCTGTTGGAATACCAATTTTTTTTTTTTTTTTTTTTTTTTTTTTTAAAAGAAAAGAAGAAATGAGGAAATTAGAACTGGCACTGCACAATTTAGCCCAATTAGTGAACTTCTACTTGTGCATGTTTCCACTGATATTTCGGTGGTAGCACGAAGTGTCTTTGATGTCAGTTTAAAGGTAACAGCGGATTGGCCGGCTGTGGTTGATGGTCTAGACGGGATGTAGTAAACACATCACTTTATTAGCTCATCTGTCTCCATCCGTATCCTTTTGCTTGTCATAATCCCAGGTCTCTCTCTCTCTCCTCCCCCCCCTCCCTCCCTCCCTCCCCCCTGTTAAATAGGATCCTATTTATGTAAGGCTGCAGCAATAAAACTTTGCAGGGTTCAGCTTACCTAAGAGGCTTTTATGGAGAGCTCAATCTTCCCTCTGCTTACTGTTTAGAAAGTGTTCATGGCTCGCTATCAATTATAGCGAATGCTGTAATCACATCAAGACGGACTGCTTGCGATATAAAACGAGAGATGGAAACAGTTTGTTGGCTTTGGCGAGTTTGAAATTTGGACTTTGGGTTAACGGTTTACAGCAAACAGGCTCTTCGTCTATATGTCGAAGTGCTCAAGTTTGATGTTTCTGGGTAATGTTACTATGATCGATTCACCTCTTTTCATACACACACACTCTCTCCTCTATATGTCACGTCATTTCCTGTTCTTGCTTTCACACAAATGTGGCTTCAGCTTAATTTTATTATTAACGGTGCCAGTTTTGATTACATTTGTAAGTGTTGTGCTTGCCTCAGCTCTTTCTCTCCATTTTTCTCTGTGGTTTCTTCACTGGTTTTCAATAGTTGGAAGACCCGCAGAGTCTGCCTAGAGTGACTCGGGTGTGCAGAAGCTTCACTTTCATGTGTTTTGACCCAACTGTCAAACTCATTTCTACTGTCCAGAAAATATGACCCAAGGCATTGATCAGCTTGGAGCATTACGGTTTTGAAGAATCAGTTTCCAGTTCTACTTTTTCTTCTAAAAGTCCTCTATGGTCTTGATAATATGTTGATTTTTCTTTCATTCATTCACTACATCTTGCTTCTGTGTGAGTGCAGGGCTATTCTTGCCCCATGTCTTCTCCTCGTCCCCCTCCTACTACCACTCATTCTAACCTGTTTGACTGGTTGGAAAAACTCGGCTTTCTGCATTTTGTGCACTTCATTTACTCCATGTCTGTTTTTTTTTTAATTATTATTATTATTATTATCCCCTTCGTATTTATTTTATCTTTTGCAAGTAGATCGCAGCCTTGTGTGAACTGACACCCGCCCTCATTTTGCGGTTTCTGCTTGTTGAATAGTCACGTTCCCTTTTTAACACCTCGGTGCCGGCAACAGCCCACGCTCTAGGCGTTGCTTTTTCGGGGTTACCTCTCCGTACATCTGTCCACGCCTTTCTACTGAACATCTTGGGGGAATTTCTTTAAATTTAGGAGAAACATGCACTTGGACTGAACAGTTTGGTTTTTTTTTTTTGGGGGGGGGGGTTGATCAGACAACATGGGGACAGAATTCACTTGTTAGTTATGCCGAAATTTCCCATAAATTTCCAATGGGGTAAAATGGATATCTTATACCTAAAAGGTGGAGGCCCAGGAGGAGGCACAGTGGCGTATTTGATAGTCGTCGTCTTTGCGTAACAGTATTATTGGCACCTCCTGTATGAAAATGGCTTTTCATACCACATTTATTCGAGCACTGCAAGTCCTAAAACTTTACAGTTTAAATTAGGATCTCGTGTGTTAATAAATTTTCTTTATGAAAATCCAGACTGATGAGAGTTCGGTGTTCACTGCTTGTTGGTAAACAAACTGCAATTTTTCCTCAAACCTTGCCACCAAATGTAGGGCTTTGTGTGAGCAATCATCTCTCAATTTCTCACATATTGAGCTTACGCCAGGAAATTGACACGTTTTGACTCGGCTCTGTTCTCTGATTGGAGTGTAATCGGAGCGCTGCACCTTTCAGTGGCTACGCCAAATGCATTGTGGGTGTTCTCCAGACATGATCCTATCTATCCTTACCTCAGTCCGGTCCGCAGCAAATTGACAAATAATACCAGGATATCGCATTGCTTCTATCACTACTCCACAACACTTACAGCATAGCTTCCCCCCGCCACACACACACACTCACTCTCTCTCTCTCTCACTTCAGCGCTAATCGATTGAGGCCACTTGATGGTTCACACGGCCCCTGACACTCTGCGACTTTTATACTCCATGCGTGTATAAGCACGCGCCTACTTTTTAAGTGCGCGTGGAGAGGGAGGGTCTGCATCCATGTGCCCGCACGTGCGTGTATCAAGGAGAGGTGGTGTGTGACAAGTGAGTCCGTTGCTTTCTGAGACATCTACCTCTTTAATATTCTGCTCTTACCATCGCCTCCTCTGGCACACACTGTGAAATAAAGACAGAAAAGAGACAAGGAGAGAGAAAAATGAGAGCGACGTCTCAAAGGCTTTGTGCATCACAGAGGAAAGCGCGTACAATGTAGCAACAGAAGTGAGGGAAGGGAGAGTGAGGAGGAGACGAGGGTGGAAAAAAAAATTATGAGACAGAAAGATGGGGAGATGAAGAAAGTTGTTGCCGGTTAGCATGTGATTGTTTTGGCACACTGTCCTTGTGTAGTTGGTTTTTATCAGCTGCCACTGACAGCAGAGGCTCTGCCTTATAGGCGCTTTTCTTTTCTTATTCAATAGCGCTTAACAGGAATGAAAAAGAGGAACTACAACTACATGTGTGAAAACATCGTCAGCTCATGTAAATGCACACATTTAAATACACCCACACTGTCGGTGAGAATGGGCAAGTCGGCCACTGAATGTGCGCTTGTTGCATATCAAAGCGATCATGATGGATTCGCTCCCGTTCACTGAACAAATACACACACACGCACAGAGTAATCAATTCTTCGCTAGAGGGTAATTGTTTCAACGAAACCTCCCTACAGTGAGACAATGGCCAGTGGGCCACAGTAGTAAAAATGATAGAGTGGGTTTGCAGGTATGCAAAAGAGTCACATTCTGTTTTATTTTTAGTGAGCTGCAGACGGAGCTGCATTGGGGTTAAATGTTGTACTTCTTCCAACACACTGGCTTATGTTACTTGTAAATTCTGTGTTTATGTGCAAAGGATCCAAGGGTCTAACTTGTTGTTTTTCTTTCCCCTCCCAACAAGGCCTCGGCTCCAGGCCCAGAGGAAGTTTGCCCAGTCGCAGCCCAACTCGCCCAGCACTACGCCCATCAAAGTGGCTGACTCGGGCGGCCTGAACGCCAGCCTGTCCACGGTGCCATCCACGTCCCTCTCGTCCCTCTCCGCTTCATCCCCATCCTCCTCCATCCAGGACCTCTCCAGGCGCAAGCCCAAGACGGAGGACTTTCTCACCTTCCTCTGCCTCAGAGGTAAGATGCAGCAGAGTGGAGCAGATGGAGACATAATTACATGCGTGCCTACAACCAGCGGCAGAGCGGGAAAGCATATTGTTTAACAAGAACGCTGCAGATATGATATTAAAGAGGTTTTTATTCAAGGGACCAGGGCTGAGGTCTAACGCTAGAAAGGGGATGTTGCATATTAATTATCCTAACACCAGGATATGCTTCCCTATTGTTTGGCTCTATGCACATAAAGATGCGTGCATAAGCAACTCCAGGGAGCTTAGAATAAGTTTTGTTAAGTCAGGTTTTGATCACCCTCCACCCACTCATAACACACACAGACAAAACCCTTCACACATGCTGCATCTAACTGCATACTTGCCCATGGCTAAGATTATCCTGCATTTCATCAGCTTACACATCTCCCCCTCCCACCGTTCAACAACTGTCTGTCTCTTTAACACCCTGCCTATCACCCTCTACTACAGCAGCTGTTTCGAACATGGAGTACTCACACAGCCTGCACTACAAACTCTGCACAGGTTCATTGACACTGTGTAGCACTTTTGATGTCAAATGAAGTGGAAAAGCCACAGCAGAGCAATTAGCAGTCGAATGAGTTACGCGCGTGTGCGCTGCTCCTCTTTGTCTCATACAGCAGCATTGTTTGTCTATTTGGGTTAAAAACTCAAAAGGATACCTGATAAACTGAGTGCAGTCACTCAAAGGAGCGCAGATATCCTCGACACTCAAGGTTGCTAAACAACTCTTGTTCTTTTTTTCCCCTCTTGAGTTAATGAAGGGCTCATGTTACTTATGATCTATGCTCCGCTGGCCGGGATACAGAGGGGGTTAGTCCTCTGCCAGGACACTGCAAAAAGTTTTTGTTTTTTTTCTTGTTGCGCTAGAACTATGAAGTGCTACTTATTTTATTACCTTAAAACATTTCCAAGGCCAAGGTTAAAAGACCCAGGACTATAAATTCTCTTTAAAAATCTGCAATCTTAGCTCGCAAAAACCTCTGTAGAATATGCAAGAGTTTCAGGATTCAAGGCCGATGCGATCTTGAATCGGTGAGAGACAATCATGGCTCAGTATAGAGACGGCTTGACAGTTTCTAGGTTTATCTGATGCATGTGCACTCTTTAATTTGCTGTTCCTGTTTACACTGTAAGGTATATGTTGAAACAGCTACGTCTACTACATGTCTTGTCTGAATGTGTTGTGATGTAACGATAACCCCCTTGCTCTCAATCATCCCTTCTTAAGAAAAATGAGAGGAGAGGGAGTGACACGTTCATCCCAAGGTCCAAACATTACATAGGACCGTTTATCTCAAACAACCTTGGTTGTGACTTCTATCCTTCGTGGAATATCTCACCCACCCTTTTTTCTTTAAAATGTCCTCGCAACCGAAGTTAATTCCTGTGAAAGACAGAAACACCTTGCTCTATAGATTAATTTGCCGTTATCGTTATTAACCTCTGCCCCTCCCACAAAAGTCCGCTCCACACTCGGGAGGGGGAAAATTTAGATTAAAGTCTGTCGGGCGTAATGGCTATATGTTCCTGTTCTGAGGAGAATACTCCTATTATGGGATGTCATTTTAACCTTACAGGGCTCATTCAGAAACGTGTAATTGGAAGTTGCTAAAATGGACTCGAGCCTTCCGTGTGATGAGCCTTGATTTACATATATAGGCCATGATGTTACATAGGCTAATGATACAATGTCCCATATACTTTGTGGCTGAAATTAGACTAATCACTTGGTGCTAAGCTAACGCCGTGCCTTACACACGAGCAGTTGCAGGCTAATGAAGCGTGGGTGACTTGTTCTGACTCAGTTTTGCTGTTGTCTCTCTTTATAATTAAGGGCTGAATTAGTGTTTTGCGAGCAGATTTCAAGCGAGTGTTTAGCTGCACTCTGCTGCACTTTAATGCTAATTTTAGAGCTAGGCTGCTAAGCTAACGATTGAACAGTTTTCCACAGCCCCCCCAGTGCTGCCGCTCCCTGTTCTACCACTGTATTTATAGACACCAGTTTGGCTCTCTGTGCGTGTGTGCTCCATCCATGCTGTGAGGATGACATTTTCCTTTGCAGGGCTTCTTCTGCTCAGTTTTCCCCTTGGCCTCTCATGTGACCCATATGCAGGGACCCTTACCAAGAGAGGGACATGGGAGAATGTCAGCAGAGCCCTTGAGGGTGTGTGTGTGTGTGTGTGTGTGGCTACAGGTGGTTTGTGTGTGGTATGCATTCCACACCAACCACTGATGTGTCCTGTCCTGCTTATCTCCTGTGTGCCCTCATACCATTTTCTGCGTGTGTGTGTGGGGGGGGGGTTATGTCTACGCGCCAACTACCTGCACAAAGCATGCAGGGTATATAGGGAGACGCAGCCCATGAGGACATCTGTTTTAGCCTGGTTAATCTTTTCAAAGAGACTCCAGTCTTTGATATCTGAAAGCTCCAATCCCCTTTAAGATTCTGATACATGTCTCTGGTGATCTGACCACCACACACATTAGGCTCCTTCATGTCAGCTACCAAAAATGTCTCTGACAGAATCTCCAGCTGTGTAATCATAGCCCTGATTTCCCTTTCATTTTGATCAGATTTTTTAGCTTTTTTTTCTTTTCTGTAAGCATTAAGTGACATTTCTGCCCAGAATATCTCATCAGTGGTGATTTCTGGGGTGTGACCCAGGTCAAACGTTCAAGGTGTAAGCATAAATTTGTATTACCCCCCTCCTCCCCCTCCGTGTATCCACTGCAGTGTTGTTTGCTTATCTTATCTGGAAAACATTAAGCATCCACCCAATGGGTTCTATCCATCACTCATTCAGACAGCCACATAAAAGCAGTTAAAACATGAAAGATTTGAAGCGATAAAGTGAGCGACCCAAAAAAAAGAAAAAGAAATGTTGTGAAAGAAGCAGGACTCGTGTGTCAGTCTGTGTTGAGAAATCGCAGTTAACATGTTGTTGGTGCACCTTTTCATCCGATCCCAGCTTGTTTATTGACGCCATTTTGCTCTTGTGGGATTTGTTTTCCCTATGATAATGAATTGGCTGACTGCTGTGTGGTGGTGGTGTTGTTGTTGTATCTGAGGAAAAGCTATTTTTAATTCCTCCATGGGGGAGCAGGGGGTGCTGGATTATTCTGATGCAACGTGGGAGTAACTGGACAGAAAAGTAACAAGAAACAAAAAAACAGCAACAGAGATTTCTATCTACTATATAGAAGGATGCACATCATGTATGCTCACCACCCACACTGTCTTGGGTCTATGTTCAATGTGTGTTTATCCCACTGTTCAGCTTTTTCTCCTGCACACAAACACACAGACACACACCGTAGCAAACAAGCCAGAGTGCGCAGTCCTTGCCTGTGTTCTCAAAATGGTGTTTATGTGTGGTCCAGGCCTGTACTTGGGCTGTTTATATCCATGGAGAAAGCCATTTGGGTGGTAGCCAGACAGTCTGCCTCTGGCCTTGTCTGCCTGTTGTAACAGTGTAGTACTGCTGCATACAGGGTGGGGGCAATACTGATGAGAGCAGAGTGAAGGTTTTCATTTCAAATTGAGATGCTCAGTATTTAAGTTACCCCCACAGTCAAAGTCAAAATGATTTGACATGGTTTCGATTGCTTTTGTTTTCTAAAAAATCAACTGAGTAATGTTTGACTTGGTATCAGTGTATTCACCGTAATTGTTGGCACACACTGCATCATTTATAACCCAAGTGTTCCCCAGTCTTTACAATACACACAAAAGAAAAATGCACCCGAAACTGCACAAACACAAAATCCTCAATAACTGCAGACACTTGAAAATCAATTTTTAATCTTAATCCTGATTTTTGGCGATCGACCGATATTGGAAATGCGTGCTCCGACAAAAGAACACAAAGCAAACGTAAATCACCGCCTGACAGCACGGCCGCATGTGCCAATCACAGCTGTTCCCTGCACCGCGCAGCTTGAAGTTTCCTGGGCTAGTCCGGACCAGTAACACTACATTAACAGGCAGATATACAACCGATAACAGGCTGTCAAAACAAAAATCTAATGTCTTGCACAGCAGAAGGCGAATCATCGCCGGTTGTTTGGAAATACTTGGGATTTAGGGCAAGAGATGTTAACCGTGAATAAATCACATGGAAAGCGTGCGGCTGAGTGAGTTGTGCGTGCGCCACAGAGCAACACAACTAACTTATTCAATTTCTCAAAACACACCACAAATGGCAGTGAAATGAATGCATGAAGGCCAAGAGAGAAACACACAGTGGTTGCTAGCGCGATTTGTCAAACGTCATCTTAGTCGTCCGTAGTCGTGCAGCGTATTCACGCCACTCACAAAGACACACTTATTCACCAACACAATCGCATTTGGTCAAAGATAAGAGCCCATTAAACGAGGGGAGCGTCGAAGGCTCTGTGGCAATGGTCAACATGGTGGACAAAAGAGACGTTATCTCTGTGCACAGTTATTTTTCCAAAACTTGCGCTGTATGCAAAACATTACGGTGGAAAAAGGGAGCGATCTCACAGCTGTCAAGTACTCTGCTTCAGGTTTTAGTCACATCCATCGAGCAGGTACAAAGAAAGAATTATTTTGCTTCTGGGAGAGGCAGTTAGGCAAGGTAAACAAACACCTGATTTGTCAGCAGAGATGTTCTAATTAACAGGAGAACGTAGAAAAATGTGATGGCGTCCTGTTGATTTTAATTTGTGTTCAAGTTTTGAAATGTATGTTTTTCCTGTAACAGACACCCTGATTTAAGTAAAAAGGGGTTTCTAATTTTATTGTGCAGCATTTGCATTTGTACATTAGCAGGAATGTTACTGAAAGCAGCGTTATAATTGTGATTTCAATATAGATCAAAATAACAATGACTATCATTTTGGCCATAATGGTGCTTTTGCTGCCATGCTCACCTTTTTAATGTCCTTCTCTTGCCTTTATCTTGCCTTTGAAACCTATTTAACCTTTTGCCCAGTAATCTTTAAATTTTAACCTATAACCAAGCTTATAGAAGCCCTGGAGGACAGTTTTCTTAATGTTGAGTGTATGACATGCACCCTGCTGATGGGCTATAAATGATATAACAGCTGTTTGAGTAGTTTCACCTTTATGTGATTCATTTGGGGAAGATGTCATTTACTTTATTTGCTTCAGTGAGGAACAAATGCACAGTAATGCACACACAGAGTACACACAGTACCGAAGATGAGGTTAACGATTAGGGAGTAAATTAATAACTGTGTGCACACACTATTGCAAATGAGTCTCTTATGCAAGACTCCTGTTTTTTGTAATTTCCTGTGCCTGTGTGCGCGTGTGAACGCTACAACAGCGCTTAGCTCTTTGCCCTGTGGGCTTTCTCCTCTGCCTGCCAGCCCCAGTGTGGTGCCTCTCCTCAGGTTCAGTGAGGCCAATCCCTCCACTCTGCTTACATAACCTCCCAGCTCTGACCTAGTGAACCAAAGACCTCAGAATCCCCATTTGTGATTACACATGTGAACCAAAACCAACCGAGGAGTTGTTCACATCTGTTTTTTTTTTTTTAAAAAAAACAACAAAAAACAGCTAGTTCTAATAAAGGCACTTTATTGGATTTAAAGGATCTTTATCTTTGTGGCTAGATTGTTAGAATTAATAATGTCTGTGTGTGTGTTGGTTTTTTTTGTATTTTATTGCCAGAAATTGTTTGCCAAACTAGAAACACATTTTCACTGCTTTCACTCATCCGACTGCTTTCAAAGAAAAAGATTCAAGTCTGACAGCTACTCGTGTGTTTCTTAAGTGCATTGCTGCTGTGACAGCTGTGTTTCCTTCAGGGATAATGCACTTTTCTCTCCTCCAAATGTATGATTGCTGTTTTGATTTAAGGCCTGGAACGATATGTGTGTGCATACATTTGTGATTTTCTTTTCAGTAATGACTCTGTGGAGGAGTTCCTCATGCAACACTCACGGAGTCTGCTTTTCTCTTCTAAAAGCAGAGCCGCTGTTTGTGGAGTTAATGGTTTAGCTGACATAAAGGAATGTCAATTGGAAATGTAATCCCTAATCCCTTTTCCCCTCTAAGAGAACGATGAAGAGTTTTGGCACAGCTCAGCTGTTGTAACTTCTCCTCACCGGAGGACCCGTGTTTACCTCCTCTTCCTACCTTCCCTTCAAAACAGCGTTCATACTTCCTGAACACACATCGAGCACTTACAACTAAGTCAGCACAACCACATGTCCCCATGGCAGCTAAACCCTCCTGATTGACTATTTAAATTGTCCTCATTGTTTCAATTCCTGTTGAGGGGACAAAAGAAGGGTAGCCAGAGAATGGAGGGTTTATAATTATGCCCCCCACCCAAGAGCCCCGTTAAAAATGACAATCCTAATAGACTCTTTCAGACCTAATTATGATTTGTCTGCGGCCGGAATGAGGTGGATGAAAAGCTGGTGTAATTGTGGGATTGTGCACATGCCCTGTTGGAGATCTTGGGGAAAGAATGAGCTGTGTTTTCTCCACCTTGTGTGCATGGGTGAGTGTTCTGTACAGTTTTTAGGCACTGATAGATGAGGGCTGTAAATGTCTGGTATCTGCTCCAGAAGTATTGTTGCCACTGCTGTGGTCATGCCAGTGGTCAGTATTGGATCACTAAATATGTTTGGCAGGCTCCGTCTGTGTAATTGTCCCTCCCTCTGCTGCTCTCCAAAATTCTAGACAGTGTTATTGTGGGGATCTTGAATATACTGGGCCCTCATTCACACAGGCCTAGAGATCTGTCATTGACCATCTCTCAACCACCAGTCGGTGGGCAAGAAATGTGCATTCCCCAACCGGTTGCAAGCGGTTGCTGGTGGGTTGCTGGCAGGCGATTGCGTGAATCGGTGAAATGTGTTGGTTGCAGTGGTGAAGCGCAACTTTAAATTTGAAGACAAATGTTCTGTTTCCAGTTTGTTTCACTAAAGCTTGCATGCATCTTCCATGGAAACTATAGGCAACTACTGCAGATCTGCTTGTGACAAAAACAACTGTTAAGAGATTCGGTGCAAAATCATCATTTCAACAGATTTCATCGAGCGACGGCTAACAGCCCCTAGCAACCACACCCACCAACTAGGACTAGAATACGGATTTTTCTCTAGTGACCAGAGGCTGCCAAAATTACTGACGGGTCTCTAGGCCCATGTGCTGTTGTGACATCTCCTTGCTTGTCTGAACCTTGCCTTCAGTCACTATTTTATCATTTCTCTTCTTTCCCAGCACATCACCACAGCAAATTACAAAACAAATTTTTAGCCTTTGTTTCATTAAAAATATAAAGACTAAATGATTTGTGTTGAACTCTTAGGCTCTTTCACAATTAAACACGCACAGGAAAACAAGCAGCTCACAACTGTTCAGTTGTACCAATCTGACATTATTTTATTTTTGTTTTGTTTTTTAATATACAAGCTAAATAGCTAGTCCTAACAATTATCTTACCGTAACCCCATTAAATCGGTTCACATAAAGATAAAAGTGTTTGTACATGTTCACCGGTTCATCTCCATTTGCCTGGAATCCAAAAACAAGCGCCCACCCCCATCTTTGCCCTTAGGTGCCCCTGTGGTCTGTTGCCGTTGGCCTGCTGACCCCTGCTTAGGGCAGTAAATTACAGCCATTTAGCTAATGAAGCAAGTCATTAGAAGCTGACTGGGCCGGTGTGCGTACCGCCTTAGAGTGTTTGTTTGGTCTACGAGACGAGCGTTTGCTCTGTCGCCAAGATAAACGAGGTGTGCATGCTCTGCGTTTGTTGGCGTGTGTGTTTATGGGGGGGCACTAGGGACATATGTTGGTGCTTTTTGGATCTTGTTGGTTTGTGCATGCGGAGGTCAGATCCACGGTTACAAGCCAGAAAACGTGTAGCAGGAAAAAGTGCCACTGTAATTTTCCCATAATTGTCTGCATTCTGCTTCACATGCTCAAAACCACAACATAAACACTCACTGAACGTGTGTTGTCTTAGCTTCTTATGCTAGTTCTTTTGGAGTGTGTGAGCTGATGTTGAAATGCAGCATTACTTTATGGCTGAATGCAAAGACTGTATTAAACTATGTAGAACAGTTACTTCTGTCAGACCTCTGTACGAAGTTAAACAGAGCAGATGAAACAGCAATTTTCAGGGAATCTGCTGCCACTACACACTTTTTTCCCCTCCCTCCCTCCCCCCTCTCCCTCTCTCCCTCTCTCTCTCGCTCTCTAAGGGGATAATTAGAAACTGGCAGAGAGTGTAAAAAGTACGATCCAAAGCACAACAAGATTTATTATTACCAGGCTTTAGTTTGTGTTTGGAAAGCTTTGATATGTGTGTGCTATTTAAACCGAGTTTTCAAAATAAATGTAACGTGACATGTGCTAACCACATGTCCTCTCGCCAGCCAATAATAGTCACTGCACTTTAAAACGAAAATTAATCTATGTTTAAAGATGTAGTACACGCTTCAGAAAAGGAAGTCGGAAAATTAGGATAATGATTTCAGCGAGTCTGCTTCTTTTTGTTCTCCAAAGCGAAAAGGAAGCCATCAAATCCGTGCCAGTGTAAGTTGTTGGTTTACAGCAATCTTCCTAAAGCATGCCATTTACTCTGAGGTGATGGTTACATAAAGTTGAGTTCTTCAGGATGTAACAGTTATTAGAAAAGCCTAGCCTTAGTCAGGATATCATTTAAAGGGTGACTGTAATCTCACTTACACACACAAATGTTGAATGTATCCAGGCAGCTGTGAAGTAAATGCACTTTGTGGGACACTTTTCACAGATCAGATGAGAAGTATTTTATTAATCTCAAAAGCTGGGAAGTTCTTATGTTAGAGCAGCCAAAGCATGAAGAAGTACCTACAATAATATAAAAAGGTAAAAATACAATGTCAAAGGACAAAATAGCACAGAAATGTAACAAAAATTGCACCAGAAACTGAGTTCGATTGAGCAGAAACAGAAAAAAAATTGATACAGTGCTGTCCAAAACTCGGACGGCTTAACAAAGAACCAATTATCATTCAGCTCTTTGTTACTAGCAGCCTGTCGCAAAAACACACCATTTGCTCCAATTTTCTGTACTGGAATCTACAAAAAAACCTCAGTTTGACGAGCATCAAATAGTGCTTTTGCACCTGCAAGGTGACTCCTTAAGAGCTCTTAAGGCTGAAAACCTGGCAAGTGGAGAACAAAAGAAAAACAGTCTACAGCAGATGAACAGTTTCTGAAAGTAACGTCCTTAAGAAATTGGGTGAACTTGAGAAATCGGATGCATCTCTCGGGTCCTGTGTCAGGTCTTTGCTGGGTATTCCCCCCCACACACACAGAAAAGTGTCATCAGATTTTGATCCACCATGCAATACCATCTGCAAAGCGTCTGGTTGGTAACGGCTTCATTTATCAGCGTGACATTGATAGAAACACTATCAGTCATGGATTGGCCTCCCCAGAGCCTGAACCTCACTGTTATTGAAGCAGTGTTGGATCAGAATAGACTAAAAGGCAGCCAACATCCAAAGAAGAGCTTTGAATGTCCTTGATCCTGGAGAACTATTCCTGAAGACTACTTCAGGAAATTACAAGAAAGCTTAAATTATTATACATTATTGCACCTTTTTCACCTTTTCCCTCTCAAAATACAGAGAAATGAAGGATGGTTCAAGTCTTTTGCACAGTACTCTACATATCACCAACACATGATTGCATTACTGTCACTCACTAAAACATTTTATCCGGCCTTTTAACACTTTATGAATTCCAAGTGTAATTTTCCTGCTAAATTATAGCCTGTCCAGAAAGTATAACACCTAATTCATCCACTGAATGTATTACATTCATAAGATGTAAAATGGTCTTACATATATTCAGTATATTCTCGAAAAACAAGTGAGCTAATTAAATAATGTGCTTGGATAAATTTAGATCCACTATGTAAATTTAAGTAGGCCCACAGTTTAAGGCAGGCTATTTGAATTCAGCCTATTTTTTAGAGGATTAAGATTATTTTAATTGGTGTATAATCACACATTACTGTTCATTAATTGCCCGTTAAACATTGAAACCCCTGAAAAGGGTAATAAACCCACAGTGGTCGCTCATGCTATGTAATCGATTTAGTCATAAACGACCAACAACTTTGTACAAATCCACGGTTTCCTGATCGCAGCCAGATTTAATTAAAGCTGTGAGACTGTGCCATGATCACACATTTCTGTTAAGCACAAATCGACAATCGTAACCATGTAGTTTTAGAATTACATTATTATTACATTATTAAACTAATTGTACAAGTTAAAAAGTTAAAAATGTTAAGTGTGCCCAAGGTCACTCATGCATGTTGCATACACAAGCGTTTTGCACACGGGAGCGGTCGGTTTCCTTCACTTAGTTCTCAGGGGTTTATTACAATAAACAATGGGCTGTTTATTGTCTGCTCTGGGATCCAGAGTTGTACTTGATCTGTAGTATTGGTGAGTACCGATTTTTACAGTCCATGCAGTGAGAGTCCTCGGGAAAAAATCATTTGTTTCTTGCAAAAACCCAACCTCCCAGCGAAAGCCGATAAGATGCTTTGGCATTCAGTTTCTTTAGCTCGATTTCTCACCTCTGCCATCATGTCCTCGTGTTGTTGTTCTTAAACTCAATCCCATCTTCAGAACGAAAATGTAAGTGCACCAAGTGATGTGGTGATATGCTGGGACGACAGACTCACCTAAACATGCCTGCTGAGGGTACCTGCAGCGATAGGTGGAAAACTCATAATCTATTACTCATTTTTAGATTTTTGTATTTGTATTTGTGGTTTTTTGTTTTCTTTTTCTGGAATCAGTTCGAGGCATTGAGCGATTTCCTACTGCGCCTCTGTATTCGTAGACATCACTGCCGTTGCGCTCTGCATGCTTCCCTTCCTGTTCTTTATTCCTGCATGTGCATGACCGGCCCAGCTGTTTTTGCACGCTGATTTACGAGTACAACATTATGAGATTTAACAACATAGCTTTGGGCTTTATGACCTTTTTTGTGAGAGCGATTGTATGTCTGCGTCGAGCTAACGGAGGTAATGTTATAGGCAACCCACTGCCAAACACCGTACCGAGTTAGATTTCTCAGATGTCAATGAAAGTGATTGAGTGTGACAGGAAAAGTAAAAAGAAAAAGAGAAAGTTGGTTTTCTTCTCCAGTAGAGTTGGAGATTGACAGTAATCCTGTTTGGAAGAGTGAACGCGACAGATTTGGGATTAGTTCAGCAGCTAGAGAGAGCGAGGGAGCAGCGCTTTGTGGAAGAGTTACTTTAGAAACCAGAGTTAGATATGTACATTATATATTTCTCAATAAAACTGTCACCATCAAACTGTCACCTCTGTGGAAAGACGGCTTGTTGCGTACTTGCAGCGCTTCCAGCTATCAATAAAATGGTTGCTAGTCATCTCTCTCCCTCTCCCTTAGCACCGCGTGACAGTGCATTGCATTGCTACTGATATTGCTACTGATATTGCTAGAACCACAGCGGCTGTTGTCAAACTCTTTGGCCCAGTGAGAAGTTTACAAGACAATGGTCAGCTAACCCACTGACAATGACAGTTCTATAAATGAAGCTGATGGTACAATATCTAATGAACAATTGGGAACGTACTGGGGGGAGCGGGGTATATATGATATATGCATATATCCTGTCATTCTGTCATCATTCTGACATTGTGCTATACATTTCCTTAATTGTGTTTGTGCATTTCTCCACTTGACTGTCGGCAACAATGGCACTGCTGTGTGCAGAGCGGTTTACAAAGCATCAATAAGCCACCAACTGGGATAATAACAGATGAAAAGCCCCATTATTCTTAAACCCCTGAGCAACTTCTATTTTTGCTATAATATTTCACCACTTACGTGCTGATGTTGATTCCCTTTATAACGTCTGAGATTAAAATGCACTTGGGGCTCCCTAATGCGTATTGTGGTGAAGTAGGACAGCAGACTGGCAATAGACTAAACTTCCAGTTGAGAGGTGTTCTTTTTTTTTTTTTCTTTTTTTTTTAAATTATTTTTAAGTTGTAATTATTTCCTTGCTCCTCCCCCTACTAACCACCTCCCCTCTGCACTCAGGTTCTTCTGCCTTGCCCAGCAATATGGCCTACTTCGGAAGCTCCCAGGAGGAGGAGGACCTGGAGGAAGACGACGAAGAGGAGGAGGAGCAGGTGAGGAATGGAGGTGGCGTACACTCTGCGGGAAGCAGCAGCCAAGCCTCGGCTTCTTCCTCCTGCCACTCGACACCCCGCAAGGGCAAGCTTCCCGCCAGGCAGCCGCTTAATGGGCACGGTAAGGACGGCGTCAGAGTTTGGAACGAAGCACGCCGTGTATTTTTTTTTTTTTTCTATTACCAAAAGCGCATCTCCCGTCTTCACACGCTGAACGAAAGGGGGAATGTTTTCTGTCGGTGTAACGTGCCTCGGAGACCCCGGTGAGAGGAGTTAATGGAGGAGAGAACGCAGAAAAATAAAAGTGGTGCTACGAGATGTAACTGAGGGAAGAGGAGGAAAAGATGGGGCACTCCAGGGTAGGGATGGGTTTAATATGTACGGAGAAATGGAAACCATGGAAAAGCATCGAGTTAATGTAGGAGCACAGAATGAGTCGCGCGACAAAGAGCCTGATTTTTACAGTTCATGTCAGAGTATGTTTGTGTGCGTCCCTCTGCCCATGTGCGCATGTGAGCGATTTCCTAAGCACTGCTGTTTTGAACTGCAGAGGAGGAGGGGGAGGCGCAGTCACATGGGGATAGTGGAGCGGCGCATCAACTCTTTCCACCCCAATTAACACTTAGCTTACTAAGCCCTAACAAGGTGTTTATGCACACACTGCAACAGCTGGCCAGGGCCCTTGATACACATACGCAGCACAGTTACAGCATGCCCCTTGGGGCAAATAGACATTTGGATGAATACACATACAGAGTTGTGCAAAACGCTGCAGAAATGTTACATAGAAATCTGCAAATTAACAAGTGGCTTTCTTATATGTTTTTTCCAATAGGAGTTAAATTTGGGTTTTAGCAAACTGAAACGAAGCATGACACGATTTCAGCAGTCTGGTTATAAATAGACTTGCAGCACAGCAGAGCAGATTTAAAAGAATCCAGAATATTTCTACTGTCCCTGTTACTTTATTTATTTGGTTTGTAACGTATGTTCTGACCCCCATTCTTTTTCACATCAATCTCGTCCTTTTATTTATTTTATTTTTCCCCTACAAACCATTAGTCTCATATAGTTTTCAGATATAAAATCCCCCCCATAAAGGGCTTTGTATCTAGTTTCACATTTCCTCCATCCCTGACTTTCACTCCCTTCTAAGTCTGTAAAATTACCGCCAGAAAGGATTTGAAAGGTGAACACTTTGCTCAGCCTCCCCCCTCCCAACCCGGTCATCCTCTCAAGTGGAATGTGAAAGAGGAGAGAGACTACGGGAGACACTGGTAGGATTAAAAGAAAGCGGGAGGGAGAGGTTCGTTGATTTGCTAAACGTTAAACTCTCGCTGCCTTTGTGTCACTCGCTCCCGAGCAGTGCCGGCCCCTGGCGTTCTCCTATCTACGCGTACTTCCCCCTCATCCTTTTAAAAAACCATCTGTAGCTGCAGTTTTTAAACATAAAATATAGTGTGTATGCTACGCATGTGTATAAGTAGCACGCACGGTGGGGTAGTGTAACCTGTTTGAACAAACCCAGGCTTGTTCTGTGCAGGAGGACAGCTTATTCTTATCTCATATACAAACACTGTTTGCAAAGCACCTCGGCGCCTTCACTGTGATATGCTAAATAAATAGATAAGGGGTAAATCGGTAGATATACTTTGCAAGGGGACACTCTAGATGAGGGGGGGGAGGGGGGTTAAAGACACTGCAACGGGCATTTAGTGTACACAAGTAGGTGTGAGCACGCAGTCAACGACGACCTGGTCGCTGCTTTGGTTAAGAGTGTTTAAGCTCGTGGAGGAAAAAAACACACGCTCACACCTCGGTACATTTTGTGGTATTAAGATTTGTGTCAAACGTGACACTTTAATATGCAGCTTGGGCCAATCTCCAGCAGGAGGACAGTTATATGGGCTCAATGGGAGGCGGGGGTGAGGGAAATGGGAAAATAGAAATGGCGACGCAGAGAGAGGTTTTATTCTGGGAGGTAGAGACAGGAAAGGCCTGAGATTGTAGGCCATTCATCAGGGCGCCATCCCTCAGGGCGCCATCCCTTCATTTCTGTCTCCCTCTCTCTCTCTGGGCCATGTGCCATGTTGACATAGCTAAATTAAACAGCTTTTATTGGGCTCAGTTTCTTGCTTAGATCACTTCTCAAAATGTCAGAATTTCTCCCATTTTTCATCGAACCACACGTGCAATGCAGCAAGCATGCACACGCTCGCACACATCAACACGCACTGCTGCTAAAATAAACAAAAAAACATGACATCCACGTACCAACTAACAATGACGCACCTTTCAGAATAAACGCATACTGTGCTGTGTGCGTGTTCGCGCTGCAGCTGATTTTAAGACTCTGTAAAACTTTAAAATTGAGCCTCATAAAAGCTGAAGAGAGAGCCATTCAATGTATGTTAATTGCCGCTCTCCTGTTGGGCTCGCTTAGCATCATCTCGGGGGTGGTTTATGTAGTCGAAGTCTATTTTGAACAGATTCATTGACACGTAGCACAAAGGTGTTTTCATGCCCACCTTAAATCATGCATATTTCACTGATTGGGGCGTATGTGTTTGCCAAAAGCCTGTCACCTCAAATGTTTGTGTAGAGTTTTCTATGTGGTCGTTGTGGTTTAGTCCCAAATGGGTAAAACCCATTCTGCTTTTTGGCACAGGCAGATGCTAGCCTGAAAAGCATACTATATGTCCTATACATATATATATCTATATGAAGTATGTACTTTTGGAACTTTCCAGTCTCTGCAGTAGCTTAATTATTTAATTTGTTTGTTTGCTTTTGGCTTCCGCAGACTAGAAACTTCTACTCCAGAATCTGGAAAGCACAGAACTGTTTCTTCTCTCCTCTCTCACTCTGATTTTCTTTGAAGCATACGAAAACATAGATGTTGGCAGGCAGCAATTTATTTATTTATTTATTTTTATTTTTTATTATTAAGAATTGCAAAAGCAAAACACCTGATCCTCGTGTTTCATCTTTGCCCCTTCTTCCAGTTTTTCACAGCCACAGTAAAGCGGGGACCAGGGAGAGTCCGAGGCCCAAGGGCGGCGCTCACGGCAGGGATGCGCCTGCCCCGCCGCTGCCACCCCCTCCACCTCCACCTCCGCCCCTCCTGAGAGAACGCAGCGAGCGGGCAGAGGCGCGGGAGCACGCAAGGGAGCTGCAGGCCATGGCCAACAGTAGAGGTTTAGCCAACGGGCTGCCACTGAGGAGAACTTCAGAGGACCTGCGCAAGCAGGTAGTGTGTGGCCAGAAGTGCCCAGCGCTGGTCTCTCAGTATCGTGTCAGAGCTGTGATAGGCTGAAAGGAGATGGAAAAGAGTGAAAACAGTTCCAGAGATTCCCATTTTTATTTACCCATCTTCCATCTTTTTTAAATCTTCCTCTCTGTGGTTTCTCCTAACTGCTCCTGTGTCGTGCTTGCCTACCTTCTGATGTATTGTGGTGTATTTGCAGTGCTTTCTTTACATTACCTCCTTCCTACTTTGCTCTTTTCTTACAGATCTTATTATTTTTAACACTTTTATTCCTCCTCTGCTCCTCTCCTCCTCTCGTCTTCTCTCTTTGCCTCCCTTCTCCTCCATCCATTGTGTCTGGGAGAGTAATGATTGTGTTTTGGCCTGCTGCGACTGCAGCTATATTTAGTAGTGCTGGCTAGGGGCTGTGAAATCCTGCCTGCCTCTCCATGGCACTTAGCAGGTTTCAAGGAACCCCACAAAGTGAAAGAGGGGAAAAACAGGAAAAGGGGAGGCTGGAGATGTCTTCAGCTTGATAAGTGTCATTCCTCTGGCCACGCTGGCTAATTAAAGGCAGGTGACTGCTGAGGCTCCGCATTCGATCGGCTTTCCTTTTTCGCTCCTGCTTCGTCTTTAACCCGCCATATTTGAAATGCCAGCCTTTATTTCGCGGTGGTGTTTTCTCGTTGTTCCACCGCACTGCTGCTGGTGTAAACACAGACATGTGCTTCAGGTTTTTAAAGTGGCTGGAATTGTCCAGCAAACCCAACAAGGAATTTCAATGAGAGTGACTGCCTGCCAAGACAAACTTCAGCCTCACTTACCCACCGGCCTTTGTTCTGCTGTTCTTCCTCTACTCTCTCCCTCGCTCCGTTTCGCACACTGCTGGCACCCAGTGTTATTCTTTTGCTTCTATCGCACGGTGTGTTTTGGTTTTCCTCATGTTCTCTCATTCAGCAATCCTCACTGTCTTCTTCTTCTTTCTTTCTTTTTTTTTTCTTTTTACCAATTTTCATGCTTCACTCTCTCTCTTCTCCTGTGTCAGACAGACTGATTTTGCCCTTGACAACATGGCTCCAATCATTTGGAAGGATTAGTTTTGTTTTTTCTTTTTCGCTCTCCCTCCAATTATCATGAACAAGTTGTGTGTTAACCATGTGTGTTCAAAAGACACACAAATTTAGACACATTACCAACGGTGACAGTTCAGGCTAAGCCATAGAAAAGGTCAAGTGATTTTTGTAGCAGTAAAACAAACTCTGTGGTTGTGTGTATTTAATCTAAAAAAAAAGGGGTAAAACATGATCATAATTCAATTCATGGTCATTCTCACTAATTTAATAGCAGCTTGTATACACAGTTAAAAAAAAACAACATGATTTGATCCATTTTAATAAAAAAAAAATAAAAAAAGCAGCAGGACTGACTCCATTGTTTGGAAGAAGACTCTTATTTAGTTTCTCCGCAGTCTTCAATTAACCTCCCTGAAGGCACCAACTACTGCTAGCCACACTGTGCAGCATGGATAATAAACTTGGGTAGGGCATCGAGTTTGATGAATGCAATTTGCAATTCTGAATACTGAATATGGTCATTCCTCCACTATTTATTCAAATGCCCATGTTGCATTAATCAGGGCATCCTTTCAAGCAAGCTCCTATGAGCCGGTTAGTAAACTGTGTATGTTGTTGGTGCTGGGCTATTGTGACCTTTCTTCAACTGCTTAAAAATCAGCCTGACCTGCCTGGATTGCGTTGCTTTGCAAGTGACAGGAAATTGAAGACTTAAATCAGATTTATGCCTCACTTTTAAGGTGTTCTGGTGGTTGCATCATAAATCACTCCAGCAAAGGAGACCGTTTAGAGTTCAGAATAGGATTTAACCCACCAGTTGTCATTGCATCACAGGAACATTTGATGGATACGTTTATACGCTGCGTATCAGACATTCAGCACTGTCTTTATTTTGAGCAGCCATAAACATCAGAAAACACACAAGATGACCAAATCTCTGTATGATCCAAATGCACACACACACATTTTTATGGACTTACTAGAACACACCAATTTACAAAAAAGTAAGTAAATAATTCTGTGCCTGTCAAACACAATAATCTTGCATGTAGGGCCGGATTTTCTGCCTTCCCCTGCGTCTCTTTCTTTTCCTTTCTTTTGTGAGTCAGCAAAGCTTTGAAAGGGTTAAACTTTCTGCTGTCTTATTCTATCCTCTGGCTGGCCTCCTCTCGCTGTCTATCTCCCACCCCACCCCCGCCTCCTTCTCAGGGCCTGCTCCTGCAGATATTGTGTGTTAAAAATCTTCCTGGCAGGCCTCAGCTGGGCTATAGCAACACATGATGTCATCTAGACCCACCTCCTTTCCCCCTCCCTCTCCTTCCCGCTCACGTGCGAATGAACAGTCTCCGGCTGCCTGCCTCCTGCCTCTGTCTGTGTGCTCTATTTTTTTTCCTTTTGGCTCTTTATTGTCTCTCTTATTCTGTTCGTCGTTCTTTTCATTTCTCGCTGCCAGTCGCTATTAGAAGTGAACCTCTCTTTCTTTCTTTCTTTCTTTCATATTCTACCTCATCATCACTCTTGCCTTCCTCCTTTTCCACCACACCAAATAAAAAGTGAGGGAGACCTGCTGAGAGCCCCCCCCCACCCTTTTTAAGCGAGGCGGTCCTCTGAGCCCTCTTGTGGCAGGAAGGTGTCATCACAGTTTTGTTGTCTCTGACATTGTCAGCAAAAGTTGCTGATTAGATATGACAAATACTTCCCATATTTATCCTGCAGCTTTATGACAGACAGCTGTTTAGACATCGTTGTTGCCCTAAATAACCTGTTGCCTGAAACTTTTCTTATCTGTGGATATATTCTTTTTGGTAGTCAAGTTTTGGAGTCGTAGGAGGTTTTTTTTTTTTTTTTTTTTTTTGTCACTGTTTATCTCATGAAAACAGCGTTTTAGCCGGCAGACTTACTTTATCTGCTCCTATTTCTACTCGATCTGCATTTACTCCTCCCTCTGCCTTGTCCCCCTGTTTTATTTTTGGCGTTCTTTTCCCTCCATTGTGAGAAGAAGCGTTTGTGTATGTAGGGAGACGGGGGGAGTGATTGACGGAGGCAGGGTTAGGTTTCAGTTCCCCCTTATCTTTTAATGGCCTGGTCTTTGTGTCGGCCCCCCACCACCTGAGGCAAACACAATACAATCCACACACACACACACGTGACACGAGAGCCCTTCAAAGGCGAACCTGTCAATGGACCGGCTGTCACCTCCCTCCTGTGGCGCCCTGGCTGTGATTGATAACTCCATCCTCTCCCATCCTCCCTCCCGCCTTGTTCATGTGGTCCACCTCCAGCTAGTCCAAACAGACAGACGCAGCAGAATGACAGCAATAAAATACAGACGCATTTTGTTTTTCATGTTTTCTAATGAAAAGCAGGGCTCTGTCATGTGTTGTGTACAAATCTGCCTAGCCGTGCTTTGAATGCATGACTTTGAAACATGAGAAAAAAGACATACAATAAAATCATGTTGGCTTGTATTTGAAGGAGCTTTCACTGGTATAACTACAGAGCCGTGATCCCCACTTTACCATTTCATACAAGCAAACAGGGATCTTTAACTCTTAAGATCTTAAGATTTCTTATCATTCTCATGTATAGGCTAACCAAAAAGAAGGTAAAAGTAGAGCCCTGACAGATATTAGCTTTTTGCCAATAGATATTGGTATTGGTACTAAAATAAAGTGTTTATACTTTGGCCTAGAGTGCAAGGGATGTTTTACTCCACAGACACCTCTAGCAGCTTTTAAGGTGGGATGAGAGGGGATAATGTTCTGAAATATGTATAGAGATGAAATACCTTTGGGGGGGGAAAAAAGAGACAGGCAGGAAATAAAGCTATGAAGAGAAATATGAGTGAAAGCTGGACAAATAATGGGCACATCAGAAAGAGCCACGCTCTAATGGGAAAATAGACAAAAAAACAACACAGTTTAACATGTGCTGAGGCAGCTGTAGAGCTCTTTGAACTGAGGGAGAGGGTGGCCATGTTTCTTCCCACAGCTGCATCCCAGTATGCTAGCGGTGGAACTAGACACCACTGTACCAAACCTCAGATCTACAGCTGGGGGTTTAAAGACTTAAACACACATGTGCTCAATATATACTCACTTGCTTCTCCATACTTCTCCATCATGTCCATTAAAACACCTTTTTACCCCAAAAAATGAAGTCTGGCATTTTTAAAAAAGCGATAGCCAAATAAAAGGCTATTTTTATACGTCCTGATGGGATTTTATTCCATCCCAGTGACCCCACCTTCTACCTCATACTGTCCAGCCATCTGCTAGCAGAAATCAAGGAGCCATCCCTGCTTTCCATTTCATGTCTGCCATCTCTCTCTCTCTCTCTCGCTCTCTCTCGCTCTGTACTCGCTCTAAACTGTTGTTTATCTCAGGATGTAGTGGCTTTGGTTTTGGTTTGCACATATCCTTTGCTGAATCTCAGTCGTTGTGCTGAGAGCAGTCTACAAAAGTGCAGCAGATTTTAAAAGTATAGTAATCTAGACAGTTGATTGGCTCCCTAATGAATAGCGACGGTTTCCGCAAATAGCTTTGGTCTGACCAGCCAAATGTTTTACTGCACAGCTAGCATCTGAATGTTTGGCCTCTTCATAGCATGGAGTGTGGGTGCGCCCACGCCCCTGCATGTGTTGGCTTGTACATTCTGATAATTTTATTTTTTCTCTCTCTCTCTCTCTCTCTCTCTCTCTCTCTCTCTCTCTCTCTCTCTCTCTCTCTCTCTCTCTCTCTCTGTGTTTTTAACAATGAAAGGAATCTGACCTGACAACAGCAGTTCTGTTCTGTTTAAACTCGGTCAGCATGCCACCCACTGTTGTTTCTTACAATGAGTCCTTTTTTGTAAGATTGGTCACTCTATGACATCTAACATGTCTCAATTGTCTCTCCCTGCTTCTTCTGTGCATCTCAGGTTTCTAAAGTAAACGGGCTGACACGGGCGGGCTCGGCACAAGCCGTCAATGGTGCCAAAAAGAGCCGCGACTTCCGACTGCCCTCCAAAACTGTGAAGAAGTACACAGCCACCGTGTCCAAGGGCCACGTCACCTACACCAAAGCCAAACAGAAAGAACTGGGCAAGAAAACCAAACTCAGCAGCAGCAACAAACACAACAGCGCCGCCTCGGCACCATCGTCAGCGAACAATCACAATCAGCACAGCCAGCCAGCAGCCAGCAATGGGCTGGCCAACTCAGGAAAAGCAGCGGCACCAGCCCACCACAGCAATGCAAAAACCCGCAAACAGGTGCTACTATCCAATGGGCTGCACAATGTGGCTGCCGGCGGCCGTCCCAACGGCAGGCTAAATGGGCAGCGGCACAACACCCTGGCCAAGGAGGATGCACAGAAACTGTGCCAGCAGGGCCAGGGGGAGTGCCATGGTCGAGAAGGACTGCGGAACTCCAAGCGGCGTCTGGAGGTGCTGCTCAACTCGGTGGGGACGGGGGTGGTTGAGCACAAAGCCAAAACGCATGGCACTGAGGCCAAGAAGGCCAAGCTCCAATCCACTCCTTTGGAGACCCGCAGCAGCAGCAAGAAGGTGGCCAATCAAGAGAAAGCTACCATGCAAAACACCTCGTCTACCACTCCAATTTCTAATGGACACGAATCAGAAACACCCCCTTCTCCTAAACAAACTCAACCTGTTACCCCACCTCCATCTTCTACTCTCCCTCCTCAACAAACCCTGCCTCCTTCTACACCAGCAGCCAACGCGGAGCCGGTGAACCAGCGACCTAAGCGGGCATCAGCTGGCAAGCTGATGTTGATACGACAAGCACAGCAGCAGCAGAGCAGGTCCCATGGTCGGAGTGCCTCCTCCCCCTCATTAGGCCAGAATCACTCACCGAACCCCAGTCACGTCAGCACTACCTCAGACCCCCAACAAACCTCTGTGTCCTCCTCCACCTCTTCTCCTCTTACTTCCACCAACAGCCCTGGACAGCTCAAACCGGCAGCATTGCGGGCTGTTGACCGTGACAAGGAGTGGGAGCGTGAGAAAGAGCTGACGCGTCAGAAGGAACGCGAGCAAGAGAAGGAGTGGGAGCGCCACCGGAGTAAGCCGGAGGGCTGGGCAGCCCTGGGTGAAGTCCCCATTTTCCGGCCGGCTCCAAGGGAGTTTCAGGACCCCCTGGTGTACTTGGATGCGGTGAGGGAACAGGCTGAAGTGGCTGGCATGTGCCGTGTGGCGCCACCACCAGACTGGCGACCAGAGTGTAAGCTGAGCGAGGAGATGCGTTTTGTTACACAGGTGCAGAGAGTCCACATGCTGGGCCGGCGCTGGGGCCCCAATGTGCAGCGGCTGGCTTGCATCCGCAAGCACCTTAAATCTCAGGGCATTACCATGGATGAGCCACCTGTCATTGGTAAGTGAACACGCACATGTATATGTGAATGTACAGTAGCAGTACTGTATGCTAGGGTGTTAAGTGTAAGATGCTGTGTTGTTTGTTTGGAGTTGACTTTTTTTTTTCTTTAGGGATGTTAAAGCTCTGCAAAATTGCAAGCTGCACCTGAACCGTCTAAAATGCTTAGTTGGCTGACCGGGCTTTTTTTTTTTTTTTTTTTTTTTTTTTTTTTAATTTTTAAACCCTTGTTTGCAACACATTTGCAAAAATGCCAGCTTAGCATGCCCACAAACAAGGAGCAGCTGCCTCAAAAAGTCTTGACCATGATGATGCCACATGTGTTTTTTATTTTTATTTTTTTTCTGGCACAACTGAACATAAAAGTCAGAAGAGCTGAAGATCCAGTGAATTGTTGTTGTTTCTGGTCACACAGTGCTCTCATATTGCTGAAGGGGGAAACTCAGAATTGCTGATTCTTTGTGTAAGCATGAAAAATAAATGGTGTGATGTGGTGCAATGACATAGTTTGTGCCATTTAGAATCATACGCTGATTTCTGTTGCTGCATTACTGAATTCAAGCACTGTTCATTCATTTCATTGTCAGATTGCCTGCCGACCAATAAGAACGGACTTGATTTTTCAGAAGGCCGTTAAAGAAACATGAGATATGTTTCAGAGGGAGAAATGAGTGCAACAGCAATGTTATAGCATGAGAGAATATGTGATTTAGTTTTTATTTTTTCTATATGAAAGAATGTAAAGCTGTTCTATCATACTCCCGAATGTATTTATGAAACTGTAAATGAGCATACTGAGCATGTAAAGTATGTGCAGAGTTTGAGTGATGAGTGATAGGCCACAGGTTTCTTCCTGCACACTGTCACGTAGAACCAGAGCTTACTTTCTAAGAGTGATTATTAGCAAACAAGTAAACGGACATAAACACAAGCACACTCAACCCAGTCAAAACATGGCTATCCACATCCCTCAATAAACAATTTCTTTATAGGAAAAAATGTGCAAGTACAGGTTACAAAATAACAACATTTGCTCAGTACTTTATCGACACACACACAGAGTATGGTTTGTCACAGACTCCTAATTTAATTTCTCCTGGATCCTGGTCTTTCACATGTTGCTGTTTATGGTGATAAGTACAACAAAGAAGATGATTTACAATCACAAAAACCTTTGTATTCTGCAGTTTAACTGTGGTTTGGCCTCCTTTGCTCTATAAAACTGTTTACTGTGACACTTATGCACTACTTATTGTTTCCGTTGATATCACTGGTTCTCCGAGAGCTTCAGCAGTATTCGGCCTGATTTGTATCTCGCCGTTTTATAGATGACAGCAACAATGTGGAACATATCAGAAAGGAGCCTGGCGGCCAATGAAAACAATATTTCTCTCAGATTGCTCAGTCACCTTCTATTTCTCATGATGACATAAGCGTTTTATGAGCATTTAAACAGCCTCGAGTCGGGATGGAAATCCAATGTGTGAGCTTTGTGCATGTGCAAATTCTCATGTGTGCAAACAAGTGGCTGTTTAGTTTTGCCCTGGTTGAATTTGTGCAGTCTCTTGTGCTGTGTGTAGCTTTTATATACAGCTGAATACAGATTAGAGCCAGGGCTAGAGTGAGGGCTGTTGGCCAGAGAAACCTGGCAGCCAACGGTCCACAGCGCAGCCAGCCAGGGTACCCTGGTTTCAAATGACTTCTTTTACTGTCCCCAGCAGATCAGTTCTACATTAACAGTAATTTGTGTCTGTGTTTGGCACAATGAAGGTTCAGATCCGTTTTGAAAGGTGGATTGGCTGTTTCAAATAAAATGAACTGGGCAGGAGGGAGCAGATGACCCAAGATGGCGTTCTTTTAGATTAGCTTGATTTCTGCGACTTTTTAAGAAGCGGAGTTTATATTAGTGAAAACTGAAAACTTCTTTATGTACACGACATTATTTTATGAGTCAGAATTGCTATTTTATGTCACTTTTTCATGTTAGTCTATGAAACAAATGTTCTGTTGAACACACTCCAAAACCACCACTTGCCGCTGGTTTTGTAAGTGCTGCTCATGTTCTCCTCTTACTGAACCTTCTTTTTCTGCTCCATGCAGGTGGCTGCGAAGTGGACCTGTCTCGTTTTTTCCAGCTCATCAATGACATGGGCGGCATGCAGCAGGTGATGGACCTGAAGAAGTGGACCAAGCTCGCCGACCTCCTGCGCATCCCCAAGTCTGCACAGGATCGGCTGGCCAAGCTGCAGGAGGCTTACCTGCAGTACATCTTGTCCTACGACTCACTCGGTGCTGAGGAGCGCTTGCGACTGCAGACTGATGTGCTGCAGGAGAAAAGGGACCTGGAGTCTCGCCGCGGCCCTCTGGAGGGCCTCGCAGATTCTTCAGCGCCTGGCGCTTTCTCTCTGCCGCGCTACGAGCCCAAAAACGGGCTCGTTGGCGGGATAGTGGGAGGGGCAACAGGAAACCACCGCACCAATGGAGTGTATCACCATCTGAAGGAACTGGAGGCTCAGGTCAAAGCGGGCCGGCGCCGGCTCTTCGCTCAGGAAAAACAAGGCAAAGAGGACAGGCAGCATGCGGAAGAGCAGGAGGTGGAGGACAGGGGTGTTCTCAGTGACCAGCACAAGTGTATTTACAAGGTGAGGATGAAGACGACACTTGCTGTTTATGGCACACATTTGAAGCATACAGACAAGAGGCACGTAAGTTTACCTTTTGTTATTGCTTATGCATACGTTTCTGCTCTCTGCACTTTTCTTGTGATAAGTCATTACATGCTGTTAACACCTTTTGTCTCTTATTGACCTGCTGTTTAAAGATCAGCTCCAAGGCATGGAAACAAGTGGCGTCTACCTTATTTCCTTATGTTATGGTCGCCCTTAGTATTATTTTCATACCACTTTGGCAGGCATTGTTGGGTTTCTTTTACTCCTTTGGTCCAACCTGATGTACATTGTCTTGTTTATATGGTAAATGTGCGGTTGGAGCGATCTTTTCTGGCCTGTCGTCAGTGCCAGAGCACCTTTTAGAGAGACTTCAGTGAATCAAGATATATATCGCTCATGAGGTGTAAACATTCAACACTTAATTTGACTGTTTCCTCTGTCACATCTTAAGCGACCAAATGTACACCCTGTTTGCTTGTGCTATATATTGTTTTCAACAAAGTGGATTTCACTCAGAGACATTGTTGGGATGTTGTTAACCACACAGATGTGAGTGCCTATTGAATTTTCTTACTGTGCTCTTGGTAACAATATCGTGCTGTTAACTGCCACAGTTCGTGGTTTGTTTAAGCAAACCTCAGAAGTATGCACACCTGCTTTTACACAGAAATAGTTGGGCCATTGAAGTGAGGGGCCGGCAGTTTTATTTTCTTGTGGTTTTGTTTTAATATTTCTGTGCAGCTGTGTTTGGTAAGGTGGTCTGTAGAGTTGCTCATGTGTGTATTTGTGGACCACATAAGATGCATTTCCCCAGCCTGCTTGCAGGCCTGCTGATTATGCCTGGCTGAAAATGTAGGTCAGAGAAATGGCAGCCCCCAAAACAGCCCGTACCCATCCCCCCCACACTTCCAAAGCCCCGCCTCCACAAGCTTTCATAACCCTTCAGCTCCTTGTGTCCAGCCCTCTCCTCATGGCTTCTCTCCTTCAGCCCATGTCCTTGCTCTCAGCTATTTTCCCAAATATCCAGTCCTCTCCACAGCCCCCCACCCAGTTTCTCTCACTCTTGCCAAATTCTCTGCGTACCTATTCGACCCCCAGTAGTTTGTGCGCATGTGGAAATTTGAAATTGTTCACTCTGTGTGCACAAAAATGGGCCATGTGACTGTTTGTGTACATTTATTTTGAAGCAGCATCTTGGGTCGAAACTGTAATTAAACTTTCTGTGTTCACTCACTGCACAATACCCCACCCATCTCCAATCTGGATCTCATTTGATTTTTTTCTCTCCTTTCCTTTTGGTAACCAAATCCCTCTGTATGTACACCCCCCACCCCCCCAACAAACGTGACCCTGTAGTTATACAAGTACTGCTCAGTGCACAGTGACATGTGAATGGCTGTCACTGTCCTGACTTGGAAGTCCTGTCAAAACGTGACTCATCACTTTTTTGCAGAGCTCAGATTTGTGGCTATTATTCATCACAAGTGCCCCCCAAGAGGAGCTTATGTTTCACTTTTTCGATCGAGAGGACAAAGTGCACGTCAAGGGTGTAATTAACTGTAATTACACTGGGAAAAAGCTCGAAAAAGCTCGAAAAAGCGCTGCTACTGAATGACAAAAAGTCTTGTCGGTGCACCAGACTGTAATTTAACTGCATTGTTTCACAACCCTGAAGCTAGTGCAATCATAAAAAGAACTAAGTCAGATAGTACTTGCAAACACATAAGAGGGAAAAAGAAGAAAAAACCAAAATGTCACTGTGAACATTAGGAATCCACAAGGTCAAACTTCAGCCTGGTCTGCACATCTTCAGGCTCAGAGTTGGCAGATTTATGGTCACCTTCAAAGATTCTGTGTAGCAGGGTGTCAGTGGGAGAGGGTCAAGTCCAGGGGAATTGTGTCTCACACTAACAAAGGGAGTAGAGATCCTTATAGAAACACACACAGTCAGATATGCAATGTTTTATCCTTATCGCCCTCCATTTGACTTCTTGACTCATGCATCATGGGAAAAATAGATTCCACTGATGATTAATCTTAAATTCATGTGATTTGCAGGGGAAATCGGTGTCTTTGACCAACTTCTTCAGGATAGCGCGGAACACCATGACCATGTGCTTTAACAAGGAACCGTCTGCTGCTGAGGTTGAGGTTAGCATCCTGTCATCTTTATCAAACATCATCTTCATTATCTAAAGTAGCTTTCAGTGTTAAATCTTTGTTGTAATTACTTTTTTTTTTTAAATGAGAAAACCTTTAGCCCTATCAAATAATACATCTGTTAATGAAATCAAGCAGACCGTAACTTTAAGATCATTTTTAAAAGGTGAGTTGGTTTCTCCTCGATGTCAGCTACCAGCATGACTGACCATGAGGCACACCTGAATCCTGTACTCAGTTTCATGCATACTTTCGCTTACCAGTTTTCTGTTTTTGTCCTCTTGCAGCAAGAGTACTGGAGGATTGTGGAACAGAGAGATTGCCATGTGGCAGTGCATTGTGGGAAGGTGGACACCAGTACACATGGCAGTGGTTTCCCCACAGGAAAGTCAGAGCCATTTTCAAAGTAAGTGTTTCTCATCCATCTTGTGAGTTTGGGTATATTTTTCTACCTGCAGCAAAGTCTTTACCTGATCACCGGTCAGATAAAACTTTTTAACAGTCAAACTATCGGCTTCCTCAAAAGTCATTCTTATAAAAACGTCTTCTTTTCCTTCTTTCCTCAGACATGGATGGAACCTCAATGTCCTCCCAAATAACTCTGGATCCATACTGAGGCATCTGGGTGCTGTGCCTGGTGAGAATTATTTTCATAGCACAGTCTGTACGTTGCTCTACAAATGTAGATAGTCTGTGTTATCTTGATCACTCCAGATGTTTGAGCTGTTTCTGTTGTTTAGCCTGCAGATATTAATGTTTCTGTCTCACTTAACCTTCCTGTCTCTACAGGGGTGACCATTCCCTGGCTAAACATTGGCATGGTCTTTTCTACCTCATGCTGGTCTCGAGACCAAAATCGCCTTCCATATATTGATTACTTACACACTGGTGCTGATTGCATTTGGTAAGTATGCGCAGAGGCGTTGTCTTGGTGTAAGTGTGTGCACCAAAAACTTGTTAATATGGTAAAAATGTATAAAAATAGACGAGAGATCTAATAGACTTGAATAAAGGAAAACTAAGTGAAAAGTTTGAAACTGATGTCTGTGTGTGTGCTCGGACAGGTATTCTATCCCTGCTGAGGAGAAGGCTAAGCTGAACAAGGTGGTCCATACACTGCTTCAGGCCAATGGCACGCCAGGACTAGAGATGCTGGAGAAGAATATCATGGTAAGTCTATAAAAATCCATTCACATATATTTTAACTGGAAGGAAGCGATGCTTTTGATCCTAAAACTTTGCAGAGTCACTTGGAAATGTAACGCCGTTTATTTCACTCTTCCAGATATCTCCAGAGGTGCTGTGCCGTGAAGGCATCAAGGTTTATCGTACTGTCCAGCGGAGTGGCCAGTTTGTGGTCTGCTTCCCCGGTGCCTTTGTCTCTAAAGTGTGCTGTGGCTACAGCGTGTCAGAGACGGTGCACTTTGCCACACCACACTGGATGAACCTGGGTTACCAGGCCGCAAAGGTCAGCATATAAATCAGGGCCGACAAAGCTGAACCAAAGGCCATTTCGATGAATAATGACACATTTTACATCACTGTTTGTTTTCATTTCGCAACAGTGCTGTGGACTGCAGCGGTTAAAGATTCAATTTGGGTAGAGGTGATTAACACTGAAATGAACTTAAATTCAGCCGGTGTTTTGACCTTTGAGCTCTGTTTCATGTTTGTGAGCGTGAGAGAGCTCCCGAGTAAACCTTTGGCTCGTTGGACTTCATTATAGCTGTAATAGAGGCGAAGAAAATGTTCCCCATTGTCATTATGGGCATAACAGTGATGGAAGTACATCTACCTTCAGCAATGCTATCATACCCACAGCCACATTAAGATTACCCTTCAGGGTGATGTGACATTCATAAAATGTGCTGCACTGTGGAGCACTGCCTGAAACACGCTCTTGCAAATTACAAACATTTTTAGTGAGGAATCATAGGAGAGGATGAGAAACATTGATCTTGGTTACACTACAAATATTCTCTTTGTTATACACTAAAGGACATTGTCAGCATTCTTGGAGTATATTAGACCACACCTTTATATTTTGGCTGAAAGCTGGACAAAAATAGATATTAAATGGCTGATTTTTTGTTTGTTTTTTCCACTCACAGGACCTGAAATGTCGTTGTATAGCCAAACCATTCTCAATGGAGAAGCTACTGTATCAGATCGCCACAGCTGAGTCCAAGAGGGACAACGGCCTACTCCTCACCACCATCTCCACCCTTCTCAAAGACCTCAGGTATGATGCAACAACTCATACAAACGACAAACACGGCAAAGCTACACATCCAGTTTTATTAGATTTCTAAAGATCCACATCAAACACTGCCTATTATGTATCAAACTTCTGGGTTTTGTTTGAGTCAGCTTATGTTCATAAGATAGGTGTGGTCTAATTCACCTTATAATGACTAAATGTACTGTTGTTGTAAAGGAAGAGGAATAAATTGTGATTGAAATTGGCTATAATACTATTATATCCATTGTGTTACTGTACTGAGATCTGAGTAAGTGCCATTCTCTGTAAGCTCCACTCTGATAGTTTCCCCTTGATAGCAGCAAACTTACTTCCACTCTCACTCAGTGTTTGTTTTGTCCATCAGGAACATAGAGATGCGCCAACGTCAGGAACTTTACAAGGCAGGTTTGCTCTCCTCTGCCCGTTATGGCACACACGATGGCAGCCTGGGACCCATCGAGGGACGTAAGAAGCCTCGCGGCAAATGGCTGACACTGGAGTCCTCAGAGAGGCGCTGCCAGATCTGTCAACATCTCTGCTACCTGTCCATGGTGAGAGCACAACGCCCAGGGGTTTAACATGACAGTGTGTCAAATGTTAAATGGTTTGGGTTCAGTTTACCTGCAAAGGACTTCCTTCCTTCCTTCAAGTCAACATATTCATCCTAAATATTTATAAATGAAATCCTACATCTGGTTAGTGTGGCTGTAATTGTAGGTCTCTTACTACTCGACCTGCTTTAGTGATAATGTTTCGTATAATAATAGTACCTTTTTTGTTGTCCTGGAGGCCAGGCTTGGTGAATTGGAGGCATGGCTCCACACCGTTGAAAGTAAACCTGCAGCTGTAATGGCTAGCCAGGCCCAAAGTAGTTTAGCTGTCACCCAAATGCACTGCCGGGAAGAAAGGCCGGCTGCTGCTGGAAGGAAGCGCAGTCCGAAAGAGAAGCCCTTGGTACACAACTAGCACGTTCAAAATTCTAACCATGTGTTTTTTTTCCACTCAGCGACACCTGCAGAGAAAAAAACTCTGGTCATTGGCAGCTTCATACTTAGAAACGTGAACCTGCAGACTCCAACAGCAGAGCATTTGTTTGAACTAAAGATAAACGTAGATTTACTTAGACTGTAATTCAGATTGAAAGTAATGGCATCCAGTTGTTTTAATCACAAGTCACTAAAACTAACATTGAGTTAGTGTGTGACTTTACTAACAGCGTCTTCTCCCCAGTCTGACCTGGGTTGACATGCATAGCTGGATGTTGTCTTTTAGCTGCAGGCTGTCTGGGTGGTGTCCAGCAAACAATATGGGCTTCGTGGGTAACTGGAAAACTTTCTGTGGAAAACGTGGTCTTTTTTAGAGAGACTCCAACCATCCTACTATGGGTGGTGCAGCTCTCATCTCTATGAATGTTGCTGAATTTATTAAAAAACAAAAATCATGTGTTTGATTCTGGATGATCTATGCAGAGTCAAGCACAGGAAGCAGAGCTGCATTTGTAAGCTGTGTACACACTGGAAGGGTTTTGCAGCAACAGCAGAGATCACAGAAACAATATCTGAACAATATTTGGCGCAAAAACTGCTGACGACACAAAGTGGGAGGGATCTGCAATAGATTGTATTCAACTTCAAAGCGACCAGTTGAATAGACTATTAGTGAGAGTGCAGAATACAGTTGGTTGACGTATGACCTGGAAGTCAATACGTTAGAGGGTCACGTAGGCAACCGGAGCCTGAAAAGTCTGCATGCGACCAACGATCAGCTTCAAAGCGATGCACGATGAGTCTGAATCTGAATCAAATCTTTATTTCAAACATATTATTTTAAAAAAAAATGTTAATAAACAAAAAAAATTATTTTTTGTTTATTAACAAAATGGTCTGTATTTTTTCCATCACTTAGAAAAAATACTGACCTTTTTCCATTCAAAGGGGAGTAGGAGGAAGCAAATGCTTACAAATTTCAACCCCTATTAGCAAATCGCTTCCAGTATGTATGCAACTTTACACGTCTCTCAGCAGCTTCCCTCCCCCTCCAAACTCACAGAGACCATCTGCTCCCAGAAATATATGAAAACTATTTCAATGGAGCAAAACAATTGAATATTGATTTATTTTTTATATTAGGACTCTCTCAAAGTCCCTGTTAGTAAATGATGTAATAATCGATCAACATGTTGATTTATTTTCTGTTACGCTTTAAGTTTAAATGAAGGCAGTGATCTCTCACTCTAGTTTATTAATCCCGCAAAGACTCAGACAGCTGTAATTATCCTTAGCCTTAAACAGTTGAACTGTAAAAGACAAAAAGTTTCTGTTGGCAGATTTATGCTTGTAGATGATGAAAACAACAACTTCAACACTGTGTTTAATTCATTACTACCCTCAACTCAATATTTTGATCACATTCTTGATCTTGTCTCGACATATTGCATAGGAACTGAGCATTTAATGTATTTCTCAAAAAACCTCTTTTGTTTAAAATATGAACTACAGCGCTCTGGAAAACATTTCTATACAGTAGATGTCTATACAGAGGATACGAAAAAGGATATCTTAATCTTAATGTGTGACTCCCTGGTACAGTTCACACAGATGGTGGAAATTAGGGATCCGCTAATTTAGAAGACTGTCATCTGGCCTGGAAAAATAGCTTGATACCTTATGAAAAAAAGCTAGGCCATCATGCTGTTTGTCACTGATAAGACAAAAACAGGAACAACCCCATGTTTCTTCTCAGCACTAGTCAGGCTAATCAGTTTTTCAGTTCTGTTAGCTATCAGTAATAATGACTTCACGAATTTCCTTTCAAATACAATTTTTACCATTATTGAAAAATGTCAGATGTCTGATATTTAGAGGGCTTCTTGCCAATTGATCTCACTGAACTAATTACTTCAAGTAAACATCAACATGTCTGTTAGACCCCATCGATCAATCGAATCATATCTGATAGATCCCAATTTGTGCATGTACATGGGGAGTTTTCGTCGTACACTGAAGTTATTCATGGAGTTCCACAAGGTTCTGTCCTGGGCCCAATACTTTTTTTTCTTTTTTAAATTTTTTTGTTTTTTACGTTATATGTGGTTCCCTTAGGTTGTATTATTAGAAAACACTGCATACATTTTTGTTGTTATGCAGATGATACCAAGTCATATCCATCTATGAAGCCAGATGATTCAAAAAGATTTGGTAATTTCTTAATTTCTACTTAAGAAAAAACTGAGGTTATTGTATTTGACCTTAAAATCTCTTATAGACATGAAGTTACTTTAGATGGCATTACCTTGGTTTCCAAAAACACAGAAGAATCTTGGACTAATTTTTTTTAAACTGGGATATATCGTTTAATTCGCACATTAAACACACATCTATTATTGGACTTTTCTAGAAGCTCCCTTAAAAGCCTTTAGGTGATTCTAAATGCCACAGCAAAGCTACTCACAGGGACTGGAAAGAGAGAGTGTATTTCTCCAATCCTGGCTTCTCTTCATTGGTGCCCCTCTAAATCCAGAGTTTAAGTTCGACTCTACCTGTGGTTCATAAAGTGTCCAGTATCAGATTGGATGATCCTGAAGCATCACTTAGTTATGCTGCTAAAAGCTGCTGAGGGACCATAATGCACTTGTTTTCCAATGACCTCTTTTTCAATCCTGATGAATTTGTTTGCCAATTTTGCATATTAATTAACCTTTGTCTACTCTCTCCCGTAGCTTGTGCATTTTCCATGGTCTCTCTGTGCTCTCCTTTCTCTTCTTTCCCCTAACCCCCAACCAGTCGCGGTAGGTGGCTGCCCCTCCTTGAGCCTGGTTGCGCCAGAGGTCTCTTCCTGTTAAAAGGGAGTTGTTCCTTCCCACCGTCGCCAAGTGCTGCTCAAACGGGATCATCTGATTGTTGGGGTTTTCTCTATAGTATTGTGGGGTCCAGCACGAAGCGCCTTGAGGCAACTGTTGTTGTGAATTGGCGCTAGGAGTTGTTGTTTTTGTTTTGTTTTTTTTCAGTTTGTACATATTATTCCTGCAGTATGCTCTGTAAGTTAAAGGTAACTTACTATACATACTTAATACTACTGAGATAACAGTATAAGCATGATGAGTATGAGACATTATAGAGATTTATCAATATTTCCACTTTTTCACTAAGAAAATAAATTCTTTGTTTTACTAAAAGCCTTTTTTTCCCGTTTAGGTGGTTCGGGAGACTGACAATGTGGTCTTTTGTCTGGAGTGTGCCCTGCGCTATGTGGAGAAGCACAAATCCTGCAGAGGCCTTAAGATGATGTATCGATATGATGAGGTAAGCTACCATTGTGTGGGTCTGCTATGCTTCCATTCTCCCTCTGTCCAGATGGGGGAGACATCAGCTAGCTTTTCACACCGCTACTGAAAATGTTTATACTGAGTTGTACCTGTGGTGTAATCAGACTTTCAAATTTTTATTTATGTTTTTTTAACAGTAGACACACCTGTACTTTGCCATATTCCATTTTACCTTCTGCTCTTGATTTGTGTGCATTTGCTTCATTACCACCTTTTTTCTCACTTTTTTCTGCTTCCTTTTGCCACACAGGAGCAAATCAACAGTTTGGTGAGCCAGGTGTGCGGACGAGCCATGTTGAAGAACGGAGGAAGCATCGACGCTGGAGGAGTCATTGTTAGTGGCGGAGGAGGGGACCCCTGCCACGGCTTAAGCCCTGCCAAAGCATCGCCAGCCAAGCGAGGACCCCGAAAACGCGCCACCGTAGAGGTGTCCCTGGCCCGCCTGTCGTCCAGCCACATGCCCAAGGCCGCTGCCGTGTCCTGAGGCGGGACGCCTCAACATTGCCACCCATGTGTGCTGTGCCCACATCCCACCACACCCCCTACACTTCTCTGAATCCCTGTGTTTTTGTTTTTCCACAGTAAGCAGGATCACTATCAAACCGCTCCTTCTTCACCGCCCGATGTTAGAGATTGTTTTTGAGCTTTGAAGACCCCCCTTGCCTGACCTCAGTCTCCATCTCTTTAATAAGCAAGAGATTCTCCTCTCCTTTAGTAATGACAGGCTTGTTATAAGGAAAAGGAACTAAAAAGAGAAAAGCAAGATGTCTTTTTTGCACTAGTGTGAAAGAAGAATTTGTTTTTATTTTGGATGATTTTAGAACACACACACCTCTCTCTCTCCGAGTCAATATTGAAAGCATTAAGTATAATGTTCACAGACTTGACAGGCCTCATTTTACCCTTTAGCTCCACCTCCACCCTTCCTCAGCTGATAGGAGGTTACAATAATTACCTTTTTCTTGCATCACTCTTTCCTGCCCTCCTCTCACCCATGATACTGATACATCACATGTCCCTCAACTGTGAACACAGGAGGAATGAAAAGGCGGCCTTCCCCCCACTCACCACCGCTCCCTCCCTCCCATGATTTTGTGAAATGAAAATGACATCAAGTAGTTGCCCAAAGTTTCTCTCTGTCCTTTATTTGAGGAAGAGGAATCACTTTTAATGTATTCTTGATGCAGTTCCTGCCTATTTTTTCTTTCTTTTTTTTAATGAAATGTGGGTTGGAGATGCAAGGTAAAAAAAACTTGAAAGACAGATGATGTTGGTTTACTGTTGGTTGGCTACAATTTGTTTTTGTTTTTTTCCCCCAAGTTCAGTTTATGAATCTTAGCTTTCTTTTTTCGATAGTTTTGTTTTGTCGTGAGAAATTTTCTGTGTATATTTTTTATTTTTGTCATCATTGTGGACGTTTTCTTTTTTGTTTTCTGTTCGTCGGCAGACGTGAGAGGGGCAGAGCTGCAGCTGCTTGACCTGTGAAAAGGTCACCTCACTTCCTTGTAGTATGGAGGGATCCCTTCTTCACTAGCAAGTGGAAATGGTGCCTGATACTTAGCAAGGAGATCCATTTTATTGGTGCTGTTGGTTATAATTACTGTATAACAACACAAAATTCTTTTTAAAGGAGGAAAAAAAATCTGGGGGTTGGCGCCTGCTATTGGTTCACTCTGCTAGCTCACGCACCCCCCGACCCCCACAGGGCAGAAAGGCTCGTCGGGCTTTTCTGGTTCTAGATGTGCAATCGTGTTAACATTCCATTCTTCCAGTCCTCTTGTTTCATCTGTACCAGTAAACATTAATATTATATTATATTATTATTATTATTATTTGGGGTTTTTTTAAGCTTTGTTGATCTAATGTGTTATCTCAAGTAGAGCCACTAGTCAAAGAGTGTAAAATGTGAAATATCAAATCCAAGTTTTTCTTTCTTCTACTGTCTTTTTTTATTTTTTTTATTTTTTCCCCTTTCCAGATATATTAGTGATTTTTTTTTTTCTTTTTTTAAGAGCGGAGAAAAAGCCCAACGCAAACAAACATCAACTTTTTTTTTGTACATAATCCTGTAAATTTCTTTAAATACTTGAGCCTTTTTTTCTGGGGTTGAGTAAGAAAGAAAGGAAGGACCAGAGAAAGAGAGAAAGTGTTTCAGAGGAGAGTGGTCGATGAAGAAAAAGCCTTACGTTTTTCCCTTTCTTCATCCATGTGAGTTTGACGCTTACAGGGTTGCTCTGGTAAATGTGTATAAAAATTTTAAGTGCTGCTTATATCGCTAAGAAAGAAGATATCGAGTAGCCAACGACTGCCCCGCCCCCCTTTACCTGCCCCGCCTCCTCCCTGGCCTCCTGATCTAGTTTTGTTTGTTTAGCTTTACTTTTTTAAAGAAAAGGGAAAAAATTGATATGTTCACACAAAAAAATGGGTTTTTACATTTTCATTACTGAAAATTCAACAAAAATGTAGTAGCTACTCATGTTGCACTGAGCTTGCCAGTGGTGACTGTCAAGGAAAAAAAATCCTATAATCCAGTTTGTTGGTTGTTGTCCCTTGCAGAAGACTGAACTGTTTTAGGACTATTTAATGACATACCAAGTCGGGTGTTTTCAACATTTAAAAAAAAAAAGTGGTTGTCAAGTTTTTATGGCCTTACAATATATTTTATTCAGATGGGATTTTCTTTGTTTGTCCTTCAGTTATTTTTTTTTCTTTGTTTTTTTTCCTTCCTTTTCTACAGTATAAACTACTTTGCTCACAGTGGGGTCTTTGGTGACTTAATTTATTTGGTAACTCTGCCTTTCCCTTCATTCGGAAAGAGAGTCTCATGTTGGTTAAATTGACTGTTTTTTACTTTTGCAGTTTGTACTTAAGGTTTAATAAAAACTTACTGACAATTCACTGTCATTTCTTTCCAACCTGCTCGTGTGTCTCTTGGTGTGCTGATTTCCGACTGGATGGCGAGGAGAAACTCTCCAAACTGCGTCATAATTCACAGTTCAGAGAGTTGTAACATTAGATGGATATTTTAGGGATGTGGAGACTCATTAGCCCTGCGACGGACTGGCAGTCGGTCCAGCGTATATTCCACCTCGAACCCCATTACAACAGGGATGGGCTCCAACCTCCCCATGAACCTGGGATGGACGATGGCATGTTGAAATAACCTCAGTCTTTTCTCACTTACCTCTGGGAGTATCTACCCAGGAGCGTGACCTAAAACTTATTCAGTTATTGGTAATTGACAGAAAATCAATTAAATTTTAATATTTTTAAATCATCTTAATTTTTTCAGGTTTTTGGTTCAGTAAGTTAAACTGAACTTTATGTGCAGTGTTTGTTTTAAATTCTGAGGGAAAATTATTTTTTTTTAATGGAAACTTGTTTTCGCCACTTAAATTTTTTTTAGTTTCAGTCTTTACTCTGTATGATGGTCATCTCAACACCCCCGTCCAGACTTTGTTTGTGGCATGCAGCCAATCAGATAAAGCTAGTTTCAGGCACATGATCGGGCCCTGTATGAGAGAAAGGAGGATTATTCTGAACTGTGAATCATATTGCAAGCTTTCCCAGCAGAATCCTGCTCCTCTCATCTACTCCCTTTTGGTCACCACAGCGCACCAACTGCCTCCACCTCACCCTATCACTAGCATCCTCCTCTGTCACATGGACGCTCTGCATGGGGCTCAAAATGAGCATCACAGTTACCTGTTAAAGCGCACTGTTGTGTATCGACACAGACTCTCTACTGTTCACAATAAACCAAGGCATTCATTTTTAGCCTCAAAGTCATTTTGAGCTCTTGTATTGCTTTCCCCTAATTTCCAGTTACCTTTTTTTTTTTTTTTTTTAAACAATGAATATACACAGAAATTCAACTCACACAAAATAAAATATTTAATTATCCTTTCTCCCCTTATTAATAACGCTCTGTCTATTCTCTTACTGTGTTAGTTTTCCATTGTTAAATGGTAGGACTATAAAACAAGACTTCTTACTTTTCTTTTCTTACTGCTGTAACTCGGATGAAAATTAAACAATGCCGGGAGACAAATGTTTATTAGCAACAAGTCAGAAATTTTAGGCAAATGTCAACAACTGCAGACACAGAGGTCTGGATGCAGTACAGTCTTCTGGACATTGTCCGGTGCATAGCACACTGTCCACAGCAGGGATTTGGTCCTCGTTCAACAGAAGTAGTTCACCCAGAGATCACATATCAAAGGAATGGCAAAGGTTAACTGTCGTGTGTGTGTGTGTGTGTGTGTGTGTGTGTGGTAAGTCATTGTTATCATTGTACCCGATCTCCACCCACATGTCTGCTATACAATGTGTTTCAGAAACCACTGTCAGGTGCCTGCCTGCTATTAAGCTTTGTTTCTACTGGGTAATGGCACAAAACCATTTTGAACTAGTTTACATCCGACGTGATCTAGAAGACTTTAAAAACAGTGAAAGAAATGCTTTTGGCTTTTTAGTTTCAGAAAGTGATAAAATATTCATCCTTTTTCTTCAGAAAAAAGCAATCAATAAGTACACTGCTCAAAGAAAACATTAAGGGAACGCTCGAGCATCATAGTCGGTTGAACTTCAGTGATATAAGTCTGTCCAGCTAGGAAGCAGAAAGCCTTGTGAATCCATTTCAGCTGCTTTGGTGCAAATCATAGTGATAACGGGTTTACCAGAGAGGCAACAACAAGACTACCACCACAAAAATCCTCTCTCCTTATCCCTCCTAATCCTCTAGTTTGTCTTTTTACTCCTTATCACAGCTGCTAGCATGAGGATCGTACCTCCAGCCTGTTCAGGTTGCACAAGCAGTCCGGCTCCTCCAGGATGGCAGATCTCAGGCGGATATACTTGAGCTGCACGGTGCCGGGCTCTGCACTGAAGCACATCGGGCCCTCGTGGAGTTTGTTTCTGACAGTTTGGTGAGAAACATGCACGAGTAGCTCAGCTGGAGGTCATTTTGCAGTCCTAGAGGAGCTGGACTGGAGAAAAACTCACTTGCAGCATTGCTTCAAATGAAAGGAAAGACTGATATGCTGAGGTTTAAATGACTTTGTGTCATACCAAGTGATGATCGAGTGTTCCCTTCATTTCTTTGAGTAGTGCATCTTTGCATTTGTTGCACTAAAATGAATTGTGGAAGAGAAATTGCACAATTGAAAGTCTCATTTCAGAGCTTTAACCCCTAGAACAGTTTCATAGAGCACATACAGGAGAAAACCTGTGCAAACAGAACCAAAGCTATCCCCGTGGTTTTACACACGTGGATTTTATAAAGTATAAAATCTTTGGCGGGTGAATTTGCATGGCAACATTTCTTTTACAGATTAAAAACTGACTTCACATTTCTGACCTGCAGTTAGATTTTAAAAGCTAGCTTCTTTATTTTGGCCAATTGTGGTACTTTAGGCTCCACGCTTAATCTCCAACACAAGCAATAATGGGAAACACATGACCGCTGCAGTCTATAAGCGCAGTGAAGGATGGAGCATAGCAGAAGGGTCGTGTGGGTGATTTTTAGTGTGTTTCTATGTCCTCATTACTCAGTCGTTAATCAGTAACAGGCCTCGACATACAGCAGGAGAAACAAAGAAACAGGAGAACCGCTCAGCCGTTCGATGACGTTATGCTGAAAAGGAAAAATAAAACAAACAGTTTTATAAGATCAATTAGAATTGAAAACTGGCGTCTCTCAAGGTAAGGTCATGTGGCAGTTAGTGCACTGAGGTTGCACTTTCTATCATATGTTTCTCTGACATATGAGAGGAATATTAAGAACAAAGCCAATATGGTTCTGAGTTTGATTTGGCAGCTGTTGGGTGCTTGTGTCTCACTCCGCCTCTCCTCAAACCTCTGGCCTGCTTTCCTCACAGTCTTTGCTGGTCTGATCTTCGCGCTCCGCCCTGTCCACCAGCACCGTGTCAGGGTGCACCTCTTCTTCATCCAGGGTCACTACCACAGGGGGTCTTCTCCGCCTTCCTCCTCCTCCTCCTCCTGATCCCCCAACACCCCCTCCTCCTCCTTGCTCACTCTCCTCCTCCTCTTCCTCCTCGTCCTCCTCCCCGGCCTCTGTGTCCTGGCTGGCGGAGTCAGTGCAGGTGGATGATAATGAAGAGAGCTTGTGTCGTAGCTCAGCCTGGGTGGGAACTTGGAGGCTGATCTCTGTGGTGAAGGACTCGACGTCTGGACCTGAAAGACAGGAGGGGGGAAGTGGGTAACTTCACACTTTGAACTAAAAAAATTGTTCTTAATTTTTATGAACTTCTTAGTTTAAATAACAGTTAAATAAACAGAAATTAAATAGTTGACTTTGATAGGGTGGCAGGAGGACAGACAATAACTATGTCTCTGAGTCTGTGCGTAACTGGACCCACTTCCCTTAAATAACCCAAATAATTCTATTATTTATGGTTATTTATTATTTACTTGCTGTCTCAGGCCGAGGGCTGCTGCAGATAAAATGAGGCAACTGCTCTCGTTTCTTTGGAATGACTTCACAGCTTTAGTTCAAACTTGCAACGGACTGATCGACTGTAAACAGAAAGTGTAGCATCAGACGAAGAGGAACTCAGATGCTAAAGATTACTGACTGCAACAATATGTTTCCTCAGCAGATCTGGACAGATGCTGATGGTGCATCGTGTGTTACATCATGTGGTGTGCTTGTCAGATTTCTGCTTCAGTGAATTTTATGAATCACAGGCTGGCGACCTGTCCAGGGTGCACCCTGCCTCTTGCCCTACAATAGCTGGGATGAGCGGAAGTGAATGGATGGACGATCAGTGGGAAATTGCACTCACCTTGTACCTGACAAAGGGTTGGACCCCCTTTTACTTTCAGAAATGCTTTAAATTCTTCGTAGCACAGATTCAACGAGGCGCTGGAAACATTCCTCTGAGATTTTGGTCCATATTGACATGGTGGCATCACACAGGTGCTGCAAATTTGTTGGCTGCAAATCCATGATGCCAGTTTCCCCTGAGATGTGATTTAAGTTACTTTGGTTGTTGGTGCCAGATGGGCTGGTCTGAGTGTTTCACAAACTGCTGATCTACTGGGATTTTCTGAAATAACCATCTCTAGGGTTTAGAGAGGATTGTCTGAAAAATAGGAAATATCCAGTGAGCAGCAGTTCTCTGGGTGAAAATATGTTGTTGATCTACTTTGGTGATGGCAGAGGTCAGGATTGTTTCAAGCTGATAGGAAGGAAACAGTAATTCAAATAATAATAAACTTGAAGATGGGCTACGGTATCAGAAGACAACACCAGAAATGTTTCCAGGACCTTGCTGAATCTGTGCAGCGGAGAGTTAAGGCAGCTCTGAAGGCAAACGGGGTCCAACCCATTACCAGCAGGTGTACCTAATAAATCTTCAAGTGAGTGTATATCTCATGTCCTTTTAGGGTAAAACAACTGACAGTTGAACATCTGGACTGTGCTTTTATGAGGGAACATATATCTGACATCAGTCCACGTAGTCTCAAATACAAATGCAGATATGTGATTTGTTGTAGATGAACCCGGGTGGTACTTTAATGCACAGTTTGAGAACGCTATCGCTAAGATTAAGTGAGTTTTATGCACTGAATCAAAAGCCAGTATAACAATAACCAGTCTGTTTACTTCAGGCTACAGCCATTCTTTGTGTGCACGGCTTCCGACCTGCAACAGGCGAGGCAGCGCTGTTGTCCTCTCCTCCAGAGTGCAAAAACACATCCAGAGCCTCGTGGTCAGACATGTCCATCAAATCCATCTGCTCCAGCATGTCCACATTCACCTCCATGGATGACATGCTGCCTATTGGTTCTGTACACAGCAAAAGGTAAATGAGGTATTAGCGAACACTGCAGCAGAACGCGGCAGCACGGGCTGAGTCCAGCAACAGTGGGATTGTTTTTTTCTTGCAGAAGCAAATGGGCATGTTCAAGCTGGATGGCATTCAAAGTGGATAAGCTTGTATATAATGCATACAAACCATATTTGGTTTACCTTAACATCAAAAGCATGCCTACAGGAAATACCTGGAAATTCAGCATATTGAATTTGCAGGCATCGTTAACTGAAGTAACAACATTCTTCCCGTGAAGGCTAAGAGTACTTCTGAAATGCCTGAATATTGCTTTAAAGTTAAAAATAGACATCGTGATTTAAAGCATGTGAAAGAGATTTAAAGAGATAGCTGACAAACTTGAGAAATCTGATTTCCTGAGGCGCTTCTTTCCGATTGCTGCCGTTCTTATTATATATGAAAGCACAAATGTGTGGTTGTTGACAGCAAGGCAGCACATCAGAATGTTTAATGGGTCTAATGTTTTAATAGTCCACCAATACATAGATTGATTGGAAACTCCTGTTACACTACAGCTAAGCCTGGATTCACTGCCTTGCACAGGTGGGGAGGGTGGAGGGGGTTCTCCACCCTCCCCACCCACCACATCGTGATGTGCCACATGCGTCGTAAACAGCCAGTTGGTACACTAAGAGGATGAGGGGACGGGGTTGTGAGAGCATGAGGAAGAAGCAGCATGACTGGTTGTTGCAGAGCAGTGAGATAAGACGCCATTGGCTACCGTACCTCAAAGAAATGAGGAGAGCAGAAGAAGGGCGGCACAGGGAGGGAGAGCAGAATAAAAAAAGAGGAAAGAAAGAGGAAAAAAAAAAACAGAAGGGGAATGTTATTTCCCGTGGAGACTGCCCCAAGGTCTCCTTGCCCTTTAAATAGTAACACAAAACACAAAAAGATCCCACACAGACACAGGAGAGCGCCGTCTTTTCAGATGCCTCAACTTGGGTAACTCGCCTGAATGTCCGCACGCGCACATTAAGTTTATACACACAGCGACTGTTGATGCGTACGCACAGAAAGTGAATAAATGAAACAAACACGTTTATCTCCTCTGCTCAGTGAGGACAGCAGTGGTGCTTTCTGTGACACGTTTCAGGCTCTGATTCTGCCTAAAGACTGCTCAGTGGGCCTCGGTGGACAGGCGCTTCCATATCTGCTTTGTCAGCTATGCAGTCGCCTCCATAGTAGCTCTTCGGCCTCGTAAAGCATAGCATGAAGGATGTTTTGTTTCACTTTTAAAGCTCCGTTTCCTCCATGTAATAAATAGGCAAACAAACGGGAAGACACACACATGGATACACAACTGACAGCTGATGTTATGTTATGTGAAAGTCTAGGTCCAGGAAGCACCACGTTGAGAGCATCGTTTCCATGTGACTGCCTCTAACATGCTCTTCTTTTAGCACCACCGTGACCTTGCCTAAAAGGTTCTCCTGCTGGGAAGGACAGTCTCTGCCTGCAGTGAGATTGCAGAGAGTGTGTGTGTGTGTGTGTGTGTGTGTGTGTGTGTGTGTGTGTGTGTGTGTGTGTGTGTGTGTGTGTGTGTGTGTGTGTGTGTGTGTAAGACCCTTGGGACTAGCTTTTGATGGCTCAGCGGCTTATGACATCTGCAGCCTCCCTTTCGCTCTCGGAGTCTCCAGCTGTATCTTTGCTCTTCAGTAGCGCCGCCCTGCTGTAGGGATTTACAGCTATATTAAGGGTTATGAGTTGTGTGTTCATTGGTCATGGAGAGGTGTTGGTTTCAGATGATTTTTATTTTATTTTTTTAACCACTTTAAATATAAACATGTCCAGTCTTTTTGTACCACTAATATAAAAGAGCCAATACAGTGCTACGCTTCTTCGGATAATGAGCTGTGACTATTCCGCTCACTACACTGATAAAAAAGCCTTTTGAGTTTCAGTGAACGCTCCTTAAATCTCTTTCCTTTTGCTCCATCTCTCCCTCCGTCCTTACTTCTCCACAAGCTTCTCTAAGCCATTTCCAGGGTGATGTGGGGAGGAGGGCAGATGAGGGAAAGAAGAAGAAAAATCACATTACAAACACTGGCCAGTGGAGTCTGTAACATCTCTCAGTGCGGGGAGCTGTTTCTGCACATGCTTTGGGTATTTCAGTAGACGTTTGGCAGCAAATACATGGAGGTGCAGCGGCATTCTGTTACAATCCCAGAGTACGTTTATATATCATGGTGGCATCATTTAAAATGTAATGACTCTACTCGTGTGTTAAGTGACAGGCTCTCCTCGCTACGTAAAGCCATTATGACTCAATCTCATGGTATGCGGTTAAAGTGTGAAGGTCTCAGCTGATAGTAAAGAAATTTATTCACGCCTTTGCATTCACCTTTAAAGAATTAGCACACAATACTACCAAAACCTGAAACCCTCAACATCTTCCTTTTGCGCTAAAGGCGACGGAGCGCTAGGAAACTAAACTAATATCAGAAAACGTCTGACCTTACCGCTCCTCCTCCTCACCTCGCCTCTCAGCAATCTGCAGGTAGCCGGTAGACAGGTACTGCTCCATGTCCTGCTGAAAGGCCTCCTCAAAGAACTTCTGCCTCTCTTTCAGCTTCACCTGGGGTGGCAGGCCCCCTCCTTGCTCCGCCCCGGGGACTCTCTGTGCGTGCTCTGCATCCAGCTCCACTAGAAACACATGAAGTGAGACAATGTAAGTACTACCAATCCACTGTGAACCAAAAGTGGATTTACATTTGCAGTGTAGCTATAGTCAGCTTTATATGGCGCAATATGACTTGAAGTTTAAATCTAACAGTCTCTGTAAGCTCATCCGTCCATTTTCTGGACGTCTTTGGCTCAAGGCCTACTTGCTGTGCGCTTCATTTTCTGTTCCAAAATGTTTTACTGTTAATGACTCATCACACAGGAGAAAGGAGGATGCCAACTCACGCTCATCAGTCTTTATGGGAGGCTAATGATGAGAACCCTGGTATTACCGAAAATGCCCATCTTTCTGAGGTCTACCCTCTTCTTTACCTCCAAACTCTGTCTCCTTTCGGTTTCACAGGAGGGCACACACTCAGTGGAGTGCACATGAGGGTAAACCTGCCGACTGTATCCTGAGCGGTACTGTAGCATCAAAGGCGAGGCTCAGAGCTCTGAATCTGACACAAATTAGGGTTTAGATGAAAAGGGCCTGTCATATACTGAATGTTTGACTTTCTGACTTTTCAGACTGGCTGTGATTGGCCTGAGCAGCCCGCTTGGCCATCTCCCGGAAGCTGAAAATGTCTCACGGTGGAGGAGGAGGATAATTCACGTTTTGGAAGTTGGAATCACAATTTTCAGCTGCAACGCCCCCTCAGGTCAGATTTCACACTTGGAAAGCCAGTGAAGCCACACCAATCTCAACTTTGAAATTAAAGACTGTAAGAAGTAAGCGTAAAAAGCAGCAAATGTGTAAAACGTGTGCTCTGTACTACCCCCGTTATGTATTTGTGATTCAGTAAATAAGCCATACACAGAGCACGGACCAGACTCTAATGTGCTGCAGCTGTGTTTTTACTTCTTCTTTTTTTTTTTAATGAGGAATAAGAGCTACTGTGTTGTACTCCAGGCATTCATAGTGATGGATGAATGGCTCCACCTTGCTAGGAAGCAGAATAGAGCCTGTTTTTCCGACTGCTGCTACTGGAACACGGTCAACTCTGGAGTACAGGGCGATATCCGACATCCAGCTTCCAATGTCTATCAATGTCCTTGTTAAGGTAATAGGTGTTAAACCCCTTTCACACTCTCAATAAGTGTAAAATAACCCCAATAAGATTTTGTGTAGACTCTCCGTCATCCAGGTTGTGGTAATCTAAGGAGCTTGGAAGGAAAAGCCACTGAGAAGCTTCTTCAGTCACATTTCTTTTCAAGCTCTTTAGATTAACATGATATGGTATTGTAAGCTCTTTGGATTCAGTAGCTTAAAAAAGCGTGATTAACTACTAATACCTCTATAGCACATGCATATGCTAATCTAAACAAAAACACAAAAAGTTCCATTAAAAAAAGAGCATGAAATGGTGAAATGAGGAACAACTTCTTACACACTTTAAGTGCGTATGATTGTCTCAAAATATGACATTTCATATGATGTGTTAGTGACGGTGTTAATGAAACATGTTTTAACTAATAGGACATTTTTATATCTGAAAACCTGATTAAACTAATGCTTATTACAGTGACTTCAGTGTAAAGTTTTACAAATGTTAGTATCTAGACTTGTTTTAAGGTTGGATGCTGGATAAGACCAGGTTAAGGATTAGTTTTAGGGTTTGCAGTAATAAGTACGTCTCCAGGAAGCAAATTTAAGCTAATTTAATGTCTAGTGATGCAGTGGAAACATGATGCTGTGTGCGTGGGCACTGTGGCAGCCTGGGGTCTCCAACTGGCTGTCTCTTTAGTTCTCTGTTCTCCTGCTGATAAATGACAGCATTATATAAGCCCCCCCCCCAAAGTAACTATGGCAAGATGCCAACGCATGTACAATGGGTGACATATATCTTTGATCCTGGTTTAACATAGACAAAAACCATCAAATTGAATCAATGAAGGCTTAAAAAATGAATTTAATGTCAAAAATCAGTGAAGAAATTTGACACTGATGCTCACAGTAAACCTACAAAGACTAACATCTGCTACACTGTCCATCACGAGTGCATTTGCAGGATTTCGTGTGTTTCGTAAACACAAGTGCATATATTTGCACATGCGTCCTTCTGCTCGAGCACCAGACCTCAGTCCTGATAAAACACACTGTGGCTTGCAGCAGATGGACACGGACACACACACAAGGACAAAAAAGAACAATGAGATCCCACCAGAGCTCTCGCACACAGCAACAACCCTGGGAGAGTTGGAAAAGAATAGCTCTCTCTCTTTCTCCGTCGTTCCTCACTCAGTGTCTAATTTATCTCATTTATCTGACAACTTGTCTTTGTCCCATTACTCCCTCATCTTTCCCCCTCAACTCGCTGCTGGCTGCGATGCATGTGTGTGTCTCTGTGTGTGTGTCTTGTAGAGACTGCTCTATTAGATAAGGGGCCTCAGGGAAGCTTTGTTAAGATTGTCAAGCATTGTGTGGGGTTAGTAGCAGGAGACCGAGCAGGAGTAAGGGAGAAGCAGGGCAATGCATTTAGGTATAATTAGGACATGTGGACAGAAGGCATTACCAATAGAGCAGGATCCCGTTTTTTTAAATCACTCCGTCTCTAATCTAATTCTCGATCCATTATTAGCTTCCCCTGACTATTTATTTGCATCATCTATGTACCTGCTGACTGAATGCATCCATCTGTTTGTCTGCCTGCCTACCGGTGGAAGCTTATTATTCCTTTCCCCGTCAGATCCGCAGACAAAGATTTTTGAGAACTGCCATGAAAGTCATGATTCCCGAAAGGTTCAAATATAAATCAGAACATAAATATACTCCAATATGGCGTACACTGTGATGGTTTATGCCAGTACTCCCACCTCAAAACACTTAAATGAAAACCACTCTACTTTTAATGAAGACCTCTTTTGTCATCTTTCTAGGCCTTCATCCCTCCATTCACCCCCACCGGTCTTCTTCCATCACTGCTATATACCAGACAACCGTATCCTGCTACGCATGGCACTGTAGCTGCAGGGACTATTTTTAGCTCTCGCTCATTTAGCCTGCAGGATTAAGTTTGTGCTGATGAGTTTAGTAGAAGAGCACAAGTCATTAAGTCCCAACAAATTTCTGAAGCCGTGCCGCACATACGGACATAGTATACAAATGTGCATGCTGGCATCAGATGATTCACGCGTGCAAAGGTGAGCTCGTGGGGATGATTCATGGGAGCTGAGCCAACAGCATTATGTTAGTCATAGCATATGATGTCGAGTAATATAACGATTTTATTTAAAGAAATGGATTCTGTGGCACTTGCGTCATTGCAATCTAAAACGACACAATCTCCAAACATCTTAATCAATCATTTTCCTGCAGCAGATTATGACATGAACATGAAGTGCAACATCGACTTTACTACCTGACGGCGCATCGGTTTCCACAATCATCGTTCAAAAACAAAAAAAGGGCCAAGAAAAGTGTAACTATCCCCTCACACGCTTTCTCTTTCTCAGCTGCACAGGAGGAAACAGCGCACTTTAAATCACGTGCTCCAAAAAGTTTGCTCTCTTTCTCGGTTCTCCGGTGTGCAAAGCAAATCCACAGAGACTCAGTCTTCTTGTTCAGATTCAATACGATGTGTGAATTTCAAATCATCTGCTTTCAGAGCTACAGAAACATCTGTTCGTGCTCTACAAAATGCAGGAAGCAGAACCCACAGGAAAAGGGGCTGGTGTGTCAGGGTGTGTGTGGCTGCACGCATGTGTGTGTGTGGATGCTTGTGTGGGCGACTGTGCGTGTGAGTCTCTATGTGTGTGTTTTTAATGTACCTACTCCTTATTGACAATAAACTCCACTACTGTGATAAAAACACAGTCTGCACTTTATTTGCATTATGTTTACAAGTGTGCGGTATTCTTTTATATGGCATGTAAACGTGCACCCAAATATGGAAGTGCACTATTTTTGTGCCCCTTTTTTTTTTAGCAGCTAGAAGTAGCTAAGAAGTGTCTGCAGGTGAAAACTAAAGAGGCCGACGTGCCACCGAGGGCAATTAAAGTCTTTAGGATTAAAATCAAGCTCTAGATGTGACCAAACATTCATTTTCTCACACCCTATTTCGAGAAAGCAAGTCATGCAGACTTGGTTAGCTCGATCTGTTTTGAGGCTTAGTGCTAAACTGGGCTCACATTTTTAAAATAGGGTTTTTTAATCAGAGAGCTTTCAGAATTCTCTTTGGTGAGACTCCTTAGGTAAAAAGAGCATTCAGACGGAGCACAAACACAGTAGCAGCGATGATAAGCAACTCTTAAAGAAACCTTTTCAAATGGAAATATGTCTTTTTGTAAATCATCAGCAGCCAATTCAAGTCCCGGCTGAGGCACTCATTTACACTTTGGTGTGCGCTTCACACATCAGGTGCTGCCTTTGGGCTTTGCCAGTGAAGAGGGGGTTAGGTTTGAAGCCTAAAATGGACAGATGAACGGGTAAACGGATGAAGGCGTCTGTGGACTTGCTAGCCAGCTTGCCTGTGAGGCCTGCCTGGGACTGGAGCCATCGTTTATGCACCGGTCCTCGGAGGCTTCTATATATGCGTTTGCATGAGTGTGAGGCGCTAGAAAAGCAGAGTGATACACAGGAGGACATGAAGAGAATGCAGGAGTGGCAGCGAGATGCAGAACGTGTGGGTGGGAAACGTTTTCATCCTTGTGTTCCAGCTTTTCTTGGAGAGAGATGACAGGAGAACAGGGGCATGGCTACAGGGCACGACCTTAACGGCAGTGCTGGAGATGCCACATAATGTAAAACTGAAGTGCAGTATTCCTATTTGATGTCAAAGTCTGTGTTACCTTTATGAAAATAACCGTTTCATCTACTCCGAGACACTACAGATATTTAAAAAAAAGCTGCATTTTAGTTCGTCATAACAAAGCACTGGTGACATTTTTCAGCCATGAATAAAACTCAAAGCACAAATGATCCCCCCCCCCTCCTCTGTTATTTTGATTAGAGCTCAAAGAATCCATCCACGATCTCATTATGGCCGTTTCGCACACTTTACATCACACTGACTAGCTAAACAGATCAAACATTCAATATATCTGATGTAAAACCCTCCCTGTTTCATCTGTCACGTTAAATTAGCCGTCTGGTCTCACATGGATTTGTTTCCGTTTGCTTATAAAGGCCTAATATTTCATTCTGAGACAGCAACACACAGCCTGAACACCAAGAGGCAGGGCTGACAGTAGAGACAGCCACTGCTTCTTATTCTTCTTCTTAAGCCCTGCTCCCTCAGCCGTGGTATTTTTAGATTCTGTGCGCCTCGCTATATCTCTCAAGTGTTCAGGTTTCCGCCAAAGGCAGCCTCCGTGATGTAAATAAAACACAAATAATGACTACCTTCTCTCTCTATGTGGCTCAAGTGTGACCTCACCATGACTGGATGATTTGTTTGTATTCTGATGCTGTTTAATGACTGCTGGCTTCTAATAATCTAAGTTGCATTGTTGGTTGATTTACACATGTGCATGCACTCTGCAGGCTTCGCTGTTACTTCCTTTATCTTTAAACAGCTCAAGCTCAGTGTTACCACCCTTACTACTCCCACATGTACACAGGCATGCAACTCTCTACGGGTCTCGTTTGTAATTTACTTCTTCTTTCGTGTCTAAAAAGCGACTGTGGCGGCTTCATGAAGTTCCTCTCAGTCAAGTGCTAACAGCTTTGAAGCAGTTTCATCTTATCTGCTGTTTATAGTACATAACATACATGACAATAAATAAATAAAACGTGTCATCTGATTAGGATATAGCAGAGTTCAAAAACGACAAAACTGTGTGCATGTGTTAGGTGTCTTGCATATCCACAGCACGTTTTAAATGTAATTTTCAGCCTCCTACAGCCTTTAATCATAGCGGTGCTTTTGCAGTGTAAAAGTGTTTTATTGAGAACTTTTGGCTTCAGGACACGAGATTCAGATTGCAACTGCAGCTCTTTCACCGTCTCTGATATTTTGAAGAACAAGCCTATTTATCTTCCTGCAATATTACATTTTTTTCCCCTCCAAAAACGCTCCACGTTTGCTGCTGGCCCTAATTTACACAGAAACCTAACTGAACCGTGGAAAACTGATGAATATGGTTATAAAGTGTGTGTGGCCCATTCTATTACCAACCAGGGAAATTCATTTGGAAAATGATATTGAATCATTGTGCGGCTTTTGTGACACATTAACGTTTGGAGCATTTTGCTACTGCTCCTGAAATGTTTTCGCGAGAGGGCCGCGTTGCCGTGTGGGCTACACTGTGGAGTACACGCTGCGTGGGGGAGTTTACCACGTTATTTTCATGCTTTCATAATCTTACAGTGGGCAATTGATTTCTTTGTGGTTTTTTGTTTACTTTCAACTGAAAAAAACCTTTAGATTCAGTATTCTGAAATGTTACTGTGCAGAGAATAAATATGAGGTGGAACAGAGAAAAATGGAGTACATGTATGGAGAAAGTGTGTGTGACTAAAATGGACTGGAATGCTATACTTAAAAGCATCTTGGATAGGGATGCTGTATGGAAACAAAATTAAATCCTCTTCTACAGAACCTGTTACATCTGCACTGCCCAAATTTTGGATCAAGTTTCGGGCAGATGTCTCATTCCCAGCTCTTTTCCCTCCCCATAAATCACAAGTCTCCGTCACAGATTCAAAATATTTACAGTCAATTTGTCTCTGCTAATATGCCAATGTACTGGCATACAAACACAACTGTTACTTTACTCACTAGGCATTCACAGCTGGCGAGCACGCAGAAACTAGTTTTCACTGGTTTGTAATCAAATAAGTGTTCGCAATGATGCAGCAGCCTCAGTCGCTGATGGGTATCTAATGAGGGGCCTCTCAGACAAAATGAAAACAATAAAACACTGTGTATGAGGCAGGAACGTGTTGTGCTGTAGATTTTTTTCACTGACTTCTCCTGGGCTATTTAACATATTATTGAGTCTTGAGCTACGCTCATTTCTTTATATTTTACTTCCAAGGACTCAGACTTTCTTGTCATTTTTTAATATAATCTTGAGCAACAGTTCTTCAGGCTTTCCAAGGGTCTTTTAAAGTGTTTTTTTTTCTCACTGGATGCTTTTTCTCTCATTTTCAGTCTAATCTCATTCTTTTGGTCATTCCCCAAAGCTCATGGCCAAGTCAGGATAAGAACATAGACTCTCCGCTAAATCGATAGCCTTGCTTTCATGCTGAGCTCTCTCTTCACCACAACAGACTGATACAGGTTCTGCTTCACTGCTGCATCCATCTGTCAATCTCCTGAGATTCTCTAGCTCTTACACTTGGGGAAGCAATTTCTCCCTCTGGTTCTCAACTTTAACTGGGAAAGGGTCTGACTTACTGCCACCATTGTTCTTGGCCATCCAGTTCCTGTACAGGAACTGGATGGCCAAGAACAATGGGCCAGTCATCCATTCTCCCAGAGAACCCCCACAGGATGCCCTAAGGAACACAGTCGAATGCCTTCTTCACATCCTCAAAACACATATAGGTTAGGCGGGCAAACTCCTGTGCACTCTTAGACAACCTCAAGGGTATAAAGAGATGATCCAGTGTTCAATAACCAGAGCAAAAAAACCCCTTTGTTCTTCTTGGGGCCCAAAGTTCAACTAACGGGCAGACTCGCCTCTACAGCACCCTAGTGTAGACCTTCCCAGAGAGCAGGAGTGCAATGCTCCTGAACTTGGAGCACCCTTTCCAGTCCCCTTCTTAAACCGTCATCCCAGTCTGACAATCCAGAGGCTTGATTTCACGTGATGCTGCAGAGGCGTATCAACCACGACAGCCCAACAACATCCAGACCCTTGAGGAACTCAGGGGAAATCACATCCACCCCAGGGCCTAGGCCACCGGAGAGCTTTTTGGCTACTTCATTGTCCACAGTGATGGGCGACCCCTCGTCCCCAGACTTCACTAAAGTAAGCATGTCAGCGGGATCAAGGAGATCCTGGAAGTATTCTTTCCACCACCTTACTATATCCACCGTTGAGGTCATCAACACTCTGTTCCCACTGTATATAGCATGAGCAGGAAACCGCTTCCCTCTCCTCCCTGAGTAGCCGAGAATAGATCCCCAGCCTTGAAATTAAATGGTTGCGTTGTCCACATGAATTAAGATGGCACACATTAATGCTCTGGTCAGTGTTTCTGTCAGTAACCAGTAGAATATTGAATTAAGTGAGAGTATCAACAAACATTTAATCAGTTTTCCTAGCTACACATGTAACCAGGCAACTGCACACCAACATGTAAGGCAAAGCTCTGTAGGAGGGCTTTTTGCCTCCTGCTTAGTCATTCACAGTCTAAACTCTACCAGAAAACAGGACATTTTTCATTCCAAAAATGGCTTAACGTTCCAGCTTCAGAGACCCCACGTAGACTGTAATGGTGTAGTAAACGGCCCTAATTGATGTGAATAATTCTTTTTGACTGATTCCACATTGAAACACATCCTTAACTAATGTGACAAAACAGCGAGCTGCCATTATTATTTACCTGCTTTACTGTTTTCTGTCAATTAGTCACATGAAAGGAACAAGAGACAAATTGCTTAGACAGGCAGGAATGTGTGCAGATACCCACATGAATACGCACACACTCTTTAATAGAGTGAATGGGTCACGACTAGGCCTGGCAGCAAATCAGAGGTGTCAGCTACTGTAGCAGCCCAACGATTCACAGCAGAAGGCTGCACGCTGGAATTAGGAATGTACCAATCACAAGTGAGAGGGGTGAAGGTTACATCTGTAAATGTGAGTCTAACCTTGCAGAATGTGTTCGGATAAGGCTGAACATGCACTGAGCTTTTGTTAAAATGTCCTTTAGGTGTCAACTTTGTGCGACTGTGTTCTCTGAAAAGCCACCTGTCACAAAAATAAGACAATTTTTCAAATTACTAGAATTAGTTACGAGTTATCAACTCAACTCAAACTGTCCTCCCCAGCTTTAAGGTTTGTGATGGTTAAATATTGGAAAAACGACACTATATACACTTCAGGAGATCTTGCAAAGACTCAACCCTTTAAAGCGTGAACCATTAAATTAGATTGTTTTGGAAATGGAGTGTTTACTGAACCTACTAATACCTTTGTAAATATTGAACAAATGTAAGATTGTATATGAGTCTTCATTTGTATCATATTTGCAACAGCTGGCAATTTTTTTGCACTCTGAACATGTATTGTGCAATTTATTTAGAATTTTCAGGAGGATAACTAAAATCACACTGATGTAGAAATCTCAAAATCTCTAGGTTTTAAGGGGTAAAGCCAGAGCTGTCAGAACCTAGATGGCTAAATAATTGAAGCACCAGCAGTATCAACTGTTAATGATTTGAGGGACTGAAAATAGCTACAGTCCAGGTAAAAAAAGAAAAACAGTCCAAAGCATAACCAGAGTATTAAATGCTTAAATAAAAGTATCTACGTGTGTGACATACGTATGAGCACAGGTCGTTTGTTGAAAGCTGAAAGACAAAGACGTACATCCCAAAGCAAACGCAGAAACACACATTACCACCCACAGATGCAATTATATAACATGACACATGAAAGGATGCGTTTACTATTTCACTTTTAATCTGACTTGGCACAATAGTGAAGAAAGACAACATGCATTAGGCTTTATCTGCATAATTATCTGACAAACTCCATGTTCATCATGTGGTATTCAGCTGACTCTTTGTGTACAAAACTGTCTTGTTGCTGCACAGATACAGTGAGCTTCAGCTCTGGGAGGTCCTTTTTGTTTTCTTCTGCGACTATGAAGTTAAATATTTCAAAAATCTAAATGTTATCATCTAAAGAGCCCGAAGCAGCATGTATGAGTATGCACAAATGCACTGTATGCACAGAATATGAAAAAATATTAATATATTTTAGCTGACAGCTGACATTTTCAAATGCGTTCCTACTGCTGTAAGGCATCTGGCCTCTTTAAATGCGTACATTCAATACTACATGAAGTCATGCAACAGGCATGCTTAAAAGGACCAAGTTTACACCAGCAGGGCAACGAAATAGGGTCAACCACAGAGAATTAAAAAGCATATGGGACATATCCAGCATTTGTCCAGCATATAATAAGTCATTTTCTACACAGTCTATTGTCAAATTCTAACAATCTGTACTTGCCTTTCTTCAAACTGCAGCTTTGTGACCCACAGTTACATAAGACCACTATATATAGTTTACATGGCCTTGAAACATTCCTCATATCTGGTGAAAGAGAAATGCAATGAGAGGGAGAAAGAGTCGTTTCATCTGACAACACCTGACAGCTCTTCTAGCTCCTCACAAGCATGTCAAACTACCCGCCTCACACAATCTGTTAAAAAATAACATTCTCGTTTGCCTACAAAATGCACTGCCCACACGAGCACTCATCACGCTCTCTGATGCAGATTTTGCTGACTGCATCGAGCCTGTCTTTTATACCGAACGCCCGGTGTGATATAATGCTCGCGACAGGTCTGAGAAATGACGCTTCCTAGTAAGTGGATATTGAATTCTTGGGCTAATCAGGATTTGGCAGTTCCAGTCTTGCTTCGTTTGCAATTTTAAATGCTGCTAAACACATATTTTCAAATGGAGATTAACTGTGTCTTAATGAGTAATAAAAAATTACATTTCCCATACTCTTCTCTGTGCACAGAGATAAATATGGGACAAAGAGACTTCCTGCTCTGCCAAATAAATCATTTATCAGCCAGTCGGCTCTTAGCAATTAACAACGAGGAGCTGAACTACGGTGGACACAAATGACACCTCGACAAAGGCTTAGCACATCTGCTCACGTAGTATGGCTATGTCATGCTGTACTGTTCGAAACAGATAAAAAAATTTTTTACCCGTCTCCCCGGGAGACAATTAAAAAGGCTTACATCACAGAAACCTCTGAACTCTTAACAGAGGCCGAAAGAGCGGGTGAAAAGAGGAGGAAAGAAACGGAGGATGAGGAGCGTTTTCTAGTGCGTTAATTGCTTGCCTTGAAGGGAGCTTTTATCACACCAATAAGAGTGATGTCTTTTTTAATGATGGGTAAAGTGGTAATGACTGGGTGTAAATTGGGAAACCTAGCCAACCTGACCCTTGCAATTATAAAAAGGCAGTTAAAATCTCTGGAAGACTGCACTGACTAAAATACACAGCAAAATCACTGACCACATGCCCTGCAGCATTTTTTTTTAATGCTGATATTGTGAACATGCAAAAGCTAGAATATTACAGTTGCAGTGTAGTTTGGTTAAATCAACTACAGTGCTTGTAGATTATTTGGGATTCGTGAAAATAAATAGATGCATGTTGCTCATATATTTAGAATCTGTACACAAGCAGAGTTTGTTTTGGGCCATAAAATATGCGAATATTTTACATTTCATGCAGGCTTTGATGCATTATGCAAGGGTGCCCTCTTTTTTCTATGCAATTACAGTCTTACTTCAGCAAAACACAACCGCGAGTGTTCAGTGAAGACGCCACTCCAGAATGACCTATTGACCTTTTCCATGATTATTCCCTATTTTACAAAGCTGATGAAAGGGAGGAGACGCGTATAGGTGAAAGAGATTTTGGGATGACATGCATCTGAGCCTTTCAGCCAATTTTGCAGAATCTCTGCCCCACTGCTGCACAAGTAGACTTAAAGGGTATACCATACTTGATGAATAACACCTTCTAAAACACGTCATTTTGCCAGTATCCCCAATAAGAGTACTGACTTGCCCGCTACAAACAGCTGCATGTGCTGTAACATAGCAATCAAGTGAGAGACAGTGTGGAGTTATACATGCATAACAAGTACAGCATCAAACACAGAACCAGTGAAGCATAAGCACAATGTGGGATGACTTGAGCATAAAAATGTAAAAATCGTCTTACAAATAGATGTGCAAAGTTTCAAGTGGAGCCAGTGCATGCTTCAGTTTAAACCCCTGACACAACTGTCTCTTTTTAAAACTGTCTAGAGCTTATATTATAACATAAGGGGCGTGAAAAATCTGCAGTGCGCTGACTTTTGGGCCTGTGTTATGTGTGTCTATACATAACAGAGTTGCCAAACCATGCAGAAAAGGCTCACACACATGTTCTCTTTGATGAATTTTTCATCAGAACTCATGTCAGTGCAAGAGCGGGAGCGAGTGTACTGCAGGTCTTTTCATTTAGAGATGCTGATAAATGATAGATTAGTTTAAAGACAAACAGTCGTGCTCAACCAGAGCAGGTGTTCTGACACATACGCAACATGGTCTTTTTATTATTTAAAGTTTGCATATTTTTCTGTCGTCACCTGAATTGAGAGACAAGTGCTTTTGATGAGAGGTGGAAGCGAGAATGCAATACATTTTTACAGTAAGGTAAATATAAACTGCATTTGAGATTTATCTATGTATGTTTCCGTTAAAGTCTTTATGTCCAAGAAGAACACAAACTGAAGGTCGTGTGAGACCATAATGTGTTATTTTGTGTAATTTTCAGTTGATGAATTTCCTTTTTACGGGTTAAGAAGCTTTCTTTCATGCTTTCTTTGTAGGAGCCCATGCTAACGCAAACACATAAAGGTCTATGAATAACCGTGGTAGAAATGTGTGCATATAAACCTGGGTCGAGAGGCAGCCACGTGGGATAATGCAACTATTATATAAATATATACAAAAGCGACTCCTTTATATCTCAAGAGCTGCTCTGCTGTCATCTTGTGATGACAGAGTAAACGAGAGGCAGACTGAGATAATCTGTCTGTATATATGAGTGTGTGTTCCAGATAAGATTCATGTTGTGGGAATCTGTTTGTGTTTACACAGTGACATCATGGACCCATGCATCTTCTCAACGGGGACGAAAAGCAAGTCCCCATAAATTTATTTATTCAGTTTTAAAGGGCAAGACTTGTTTTAATTTGAGGATCAAGTCAGACTTAATTTATAAAATTAGGCAAGTAGTATTTATGGTTAAGGATAAAATGGAAGTCAATGTTTGTGTGTATTCGTATTACTGTTACATGCGGGGGCTTGAACCTGACCACTCACCAAGTTATGGGGACAAAACTGAAGTCACTGTGCGTCGAGGCTGGTTTTTGAGCGTTAGGTTGGAATTTTAAGCATGAACTGATCACACCGAAAGCGACGTGGATGAGGATGTCAAAAAAACCTGACAGTTGTTTGTTTTCCCGCTTGAACTGAGGTCGAGGCAAAGCGCTCACCTCGTCCTGCATTGTAGAATAATGTAGACATAGCAGCTTCCGCATAATTCACTGCAATTTCCATTTCAATGACATTTTGATGTCACTGCAAACTTGCAGTGTGAGCAGGTCCATAAGCAGAAATGAAAGGCTTTGTTCCTAAACAAAACAGTTGTATTTCAGCCTGTAGGGCTGATGTTATTGACACAGTTACGATGCACTGCTCTACATATTGACACTGAGGTGTCATAATAATGATGTGAAACTCAAAAGGTATTTTACGAACACATTCGTGCCAGTTCTTTCTCTTTTTTTCAGTTCCCTGGGTTAACTGCTGAGCAGAGAGCTCATGTCTTCATCTGTGCTGAAGTCTTACACTAAACAGTTCAAGGGTGTTTTTCTCACACTGACAGAGATATCAGAAGCTATCAGCAACATCTCTTTGTTTTTGCTAAGCTCCAGTTCCTCTCTGTCACTGCTTATTTTTCAAGTATTCTCTTCATCCCTCTTTTGTTGCTCTTGTCTGTCGTTCACATCCTCATTTATTTGCAGTCGTGGTGTGCAGCATGAATTGTAAAAGCCTAATCTTGGCCACAGTATTTGCACAATGATGACATAAAACTGCACATATAAAGCCCCTCTGGCATTTATTACCCCAAACTGTACTTCGTTGTTTGATTATCTTTTCTTTTTTCCCCAGTGTTTCACTTTCTTTTGCCCGTGGCCTGGTGCAGTACCATCTATTTAGTACTGTATGTCCCGCGGCTGTTAAGAGTGCATCATGATCACGTGGTTCAATTCTGCTGTTCAAAAATGTATACCTTGTAGCCTCAAGTCAAACACATTCATATTTGAATAACTTCACAGTTTGTCAGCACATAATATTTTAAGCTAACCTTCAATGAAGCAGTGTACCAACTACACCAGCCTTCTGTAGTCTTTAAGAAATCTGCAAACAGACCTTATTAATGTAGATGGATGCAATGGGTATCCCTCTCTTGCCAACACATGTGTGGTCACATAGATCTGCAGCAAATACAAGTGTTACTATTATTGCCTGTATCGTATCTGTCGCTAGCCTTTTCTGTCTGGACCAGCTGTGTAGAGATGAGGAGATGCAGAAATTGTCAGAATGTTGCATAAAACTGGGTTTTATATCCTCTGTGCTGATGACATTGCTTCCTTCTCAAGCACGTGCAGCACATAAATGATCACTCACGTCCCACACCCAGGGCCAACCCGGCTATCTTCCTGAAAGTAAAAATCTAAAAGTCTTTAGATTTTTATCTAAAGACATTTACACTTATTGTGACACATAGACCTGTTTTAATTATTAATTACGTTTTTCTCTTTTTTTTTCTGTTATACAGTTTTGACGATTGACAAATATTACTGCAGAAGCTCAGTATTTATATTAGCATCTTTAGACAATACCTTTAGCAGCAATAGGTTTTAGCAACAGCATCAGCTGCTAAGTTTGAAACGCTTGCTTATTCGTTTAGTGACTGTGCTGTTTTGTCGATTTATCTGTCGTTTTGGTGTTACAGCAGGAGTGTCACATTGGTCCCACCCCCACAAACGCGCACACATGCACACATAAATGAGTATCCACAGCATGCTGATGCATATTCAGCGACACAGATGTGCACATGGCCTAATATTTCTTTTCTGCTAAGAAAATCCACAAAAACAAAGAGGGAAAGCGGCAAGTGGAGGAACTTGTCTTTACAGTATGTACAGAAAAGAAATACAGAAGCACAAAGTAAAACAGGAAGTAAACGGTGACAGATTCTCCTTGGTAGGCGCCTACAAATACTAATTGTTCAACCATGGATCTAATTAGAGCTTCTCTATAGCTGTCTGACCACACCATTACTTTTCTCTTGATCCTCTTTCTGCCCATTTCCTAGAGGGGTGGGAGGAGAGAAGAGGAAAAAAAGTGATAACCCACCTGCTGAGGTACCTCACACAGTGATGGAAAATGCAATTTCTAAACCATCTGTGACCAGGTTTTGAAACAAAAACACCCATTACACGTGCTTCTTTTCTGTGCAATGAGAAAAGAGATTTCACATTTGGATAGATGCTCTATGCATGGGAATGCACGGTGTTTTTTTAATCTCTTCAATGTGTGTGTGTGAATTTAAAGCAGCTTGTCATCTTCGTCCCTGAGTTTTACATCACCGCCACGCACATTTGCGAGGGTGTTTGAAATCACCTGACAGCTTAAATTCAGATTCATCCCTCTCGCACTTCCTTAGTGTGTAAAATTATATATCAGTCACTATTGTCCCTTTAATTACAGTCATTACGCTTTGTGTGGATCTAAGTATTTATTCCTTTGTCATGTCATGCAGCTCAGAGTATAATTTCTCAGCATGATAAGCAACAGGAGCTTATTTGTAGCTGTGATACTAAAAAAGGGTAACGGAAAGATTATACAACTCCATTACAATCTACATTAACTCACACATGGCCTGACGAGAGTGCATGCGATCCTCTTTTTGTACATTCTGAACCAAACAACTGATATCTTCTTAATGTGCTGAGATGTTTCAACAATTCAAACGGCTGAGCAGAAATCCTAGCATGCCAAATTAAAAACAAGCACATATAAAAGGGCTTGAAGAGCTTCTGGTATTATGTAATAATATTACATGTGTTAAATGCTCTGTAGGTTAATCACTTAAACCACAGTGCATTAAGCCAAAACCTCTGAAAATATGTCACAACTACAGTAATGATAGGACATCGTGTGTGACAAGATGGTTCTCTCACTTTTATCTGTCGGTATTTGTAAATTAATGAAAGATCCTGTCATGGCTGTAGAGGAGGAGTGCTGGGTTCCTCTATTTCACCACCACAGCCAGCACCAATTAGTAGACTTCCAGACATTGTGTCTGTCTTGCTCTAAAACATCAATATTCTGTTTCTTTACTGTATTACCCGATTTGATTTAGTCTTTAAAGGCCTGTTCTACTATTAATCTCTTCTTATTTTTCTCGAGTCACTAATTGCATGTCTCATCATCCACTCTCCTTCACCCTCCACCTGTTTTCAATCCTATCCCTCTCTCCTTTCTTTAGTGTCATTTGTTTGCTCTTTCATTTTTCCTTTCATTGTTCATGTCATTTTGTTTTTGTACTCGTCTTCCTTTTACTCCCCATTAATGTTGTCTCGCTTTTTTTATTGTCTCCCTCGTCCCTTTGCCCATCCGTGCCTAATTAAATTGAACATGTTATACAAAAGCATAACAAAGTAACAAATGAAAACATTAAAAATCGCTAATTTACAATTTATGCAACAGATACAAACTGTAAGCGGTCTCTCTAGTACAGATGAGTAAACTTATGAGTGTTACTAGAGGAGACAGAGTGTTAACGGTTTGCCAGCAACACCTGTTAAGCCAGGTGGACATGACTTGGAAAGAAGGAAGGTGGAAACGAGTCATGGAAAGAGGGAGGGAGGGAGGAAGAGGGGGACAAAAGGATAATAAACAAACCTGGAGCACACAGAGAGATGTCATAAATATTGCATATCCGTGGCTGACATGTGTGTGACTCAACAACAAGTGGGTAAATTAACAAAAACACCCCCCCCGACTATTAAATGTGCAAATATGAGCCTATTTGCTTAATGACTAGCAGTGAAAACAATGAAAAAGGTCTAAAAATAATCAATTTTTTTTGTCATTTAGCAAAAACAAAGCAACAAGAAGAGGGGTCAGTTGAAGTGAATATTGATCTCTTCTAATCTCAAAGGCCGTCTTTGACAATGATCAGACAAATTAAACACACGTCAGCGTGCACAGACTGTGTTTATAAGCTCTGTGATTAATGTTTGAATATGCTAATAATTCACAAGCTAACTGCTTTTAGTTTAACTAAACCAACTGAGGAGGAGAAATGTATGCAAAAATAAAAGCATACAGTTACAGTGTCTTGCTCACTGGAGACATTTTCGTTTCAGTGCCAGATTCAAACAACAATCGTGTCATTTAGAGAGCTTTAACTTTTTAGCACGAGCAAATAATTGGTTCAGCATGAAAAAATTCCCACCTCCTGTGCTGCTGCCTGCTCGCTGTCACATTTCCAACATTCCCGTTCTGCCGAAAGTAGACACCAATATTTTAAAATCCAATATTTCTGACACATAGTCCCAATACTGATACCTTTAATGAGCATTTACCTATCAAATATTGTTTGGTGAACATAAACAGATTTTTATGCAGGGACAAGGAAGATCAACCCTACACTAGTAAGGACAACCAAAAAACACCAGGAATGCATTTTTTTAAGTTTCTTAAAAACCTTCACTTCAAAAGTTCACGTCACTTCCTTCAGCATTAAAACTTGAGTTTGCCCTGTGGCTTTAGCTATCTGAGATAGTGCAGGAGTCTGCTACTCTACCATATTTCAATAGTGCAGACTCTCCTTATTAAAGCAGCACAAAAGACTAATTATATCTGGAGCGCTTTGATTTACATGCAATTAAAGTTTCATGTGAACCTAGATAAAGTGGGCGATGGGGGGGG